>NC_134476.1:37741839-37939802 GCF_964194025.1 Convolutriloba macropyga
TATAGTGTTAATTTCAAAAAAAATTAACGGTAGTAATAAAACAAAAATAATAGCGGAAAAAATTAGTATCCAAGAAAAAATAAAAAAGTACTAAAATACTCAAAGAATAAGATTGAAGCTCTCTGTGAAAAAAAAACGGAAAAATATTCCATGAGTGTAACAAATGGAGTTTCCCAAAATTTTTTCCGAATCTTTAAAAATTTTCTATAATGAGCTTTGCTGAAATTCTTCTTCTGGAAGATCTGAAATTTTGAAAGAAATGTGCTGAATTTCTTGAATTTTATGAAAGGAAAGTATGTACTGAGTTTTCTTAAATTTTATATGTTTATTTTATTAGGAAGACCCTGAAAATTGCGCTAAATCTTTTAAAATAGAATGAAATCATGTAATGAATGTGGGAAAGCGTTGAATTTCGTTTTTTCCGATGTAGCAAAATTATGCAAGAAATGTGAGATTTTGCAACACGGAATTCTTGAAAACAATGTGCCCAATAATGAACTATATATTCGTAAGAG
The DNA here is from genome assembly GCF_964194025.1 of Convolutriloba macropyga. Taxonomy (NCBI): domain Eukaryota; kingdom Metazoa; phylum Xenacoelomorpha; order Acoela; family Convolutidae; genus Convolutriloba; species Convolutriloba macropyga. Next base: position 37,742,355 of record NC_134476.1, read on the forward strand.
ATGTACTGAAGTGATTTAGCTAATGTGTTGAAAGCGTTGAATTTAGGAATAATGGATGTACCGGATTTACGTACAATTTGCGCTAAAAAGGTTGTGAGAAATTGTGTAAAAATGCGTTGAGAGAAGCTGAAAAACCTTTTATTTGCCATATTCTTCTCTTAAAAAATTAAACTATCAACACAATCAGTACATTTGTCACATAAATTCAGCACATCAACGAAATTGTTTCAAAGCTATTCGATTAAACAAGCTGCCACCTTAATCCAGGATAACAACGTCGACAAGAAGAAAATTATTTTATCCAGATTAAATTATAAATTGACTTGGACAAGCAAACATTTACTGCAATGAGCCCAAGATATCAAAGTAAAACAAGTTTTTGGTCATATAATGTCCTTTAGTAGACCATATCTTTGAACTATTTTAAGGGGACAATTAAGGTCTTCTCCAGGATTAAGAAAGCAAAATGATATTTGACGTTCATTAAGATGTCTTGCCGGCGGTAATCTTGATAAAAACCGACATGAAAGATCAAAATGTAAAATTGACAAACCACATACTATCCTTTTCAAATGTACACATGAATTGCTTTACATTTTTAATTATAGCTGAATACAAGCGGTGCAGATTTAGTATTCAAACGCCAAAACAATTTCTCTACTAACTCTTTATTTTTGAGTTTTGATTTCTAAATGTTCAATTTATAGTTTTTTATTTGTTTGTCAAATTTTTTGAAAACATTGTTTTTGCAAAAAATTATAAGGCTTCAAGCTTCTCTCAAACACAGGGAAGCAAATCCTGTATTGACGTCATGATACCGGTTTGTGATCATGAAGTTCTTCTCCGTTTTTATTGGTTTTTAGCAAGAATATAAAGACCAACAATTTGTTATCATGTTCACAGTTAGTTGATAATATGCAATATATTTTTTTCTGACAGTACCATATTTTCCCTACCTTTTTGCTTTTTAGAGTTTAACTGCTCACAATGTCGTTAATTTTATCTTCGTTAATTTTCAAGACGAAAATATTTTATCCAGATTAAATTTTAAATTGACTTGGACAAGCAAACATTTACTGCAATTAGCCCAAGGTATCAAAGTAAAACAAGTTTTTGGTCATATAATGTCCTTTAGTAGACCATATCTTTGAACTATTTTAAGGGGACAATTAAGGTCTTCTCCAGGATTAAGAAAGCAAAATGATATTTGACGTTCATTAAGATGTCTTGCCGGCGGTAATCTTGATAAAAACCGACATGAAAGATCAAAATGTAAAATTGACAAACCACATACTATCCTTTTCAAATGTACACATGAATTGCTTTCCAACGCAGTACATTTATGATTATAGCTGAATACAATTGATGCTGATTTAGTATTCGAACGCAAAAACAATTTCGCTACTAACTCTATATATTTGAGTTTTGATTTCTAAATGTTCAATTTATAATTTTTTATTTGGTTGTCAGATTTTTGAAAACATTGTTTTTGCAAATAATTATAAGGCTTCAAGCTTCTCTCAAACACAGGGAAGCAAATCCTGTATTGACGTCATGATACCGGTTTGTGATCATGAAGTTCTTCTCCGATTTTATTGGTTTTTAACAAGAATATGAAGACCAACAATTTGTTATCATGTTAACAGTTAGTTGATATTATGCAATATATTTTTTTCTGACAGTACCCTATTTTCCCTACCTTTTTGCTTTTTAGAGTTTAACTGCTCACAATGTCGTTAATTTTATCTTCGTTAATTTTCAAGACGAAAATATTTTATCCAGATTAAATTTTAAATTGACTTGGACAAGCAAACATTTACTGCAATTAGCCCAAGGTATCAAAGTAAAACAAGTTTTTGGTCATATAATGTCCTTTAGTAGACCATATCTTTGAACTATTTTAAGGGGACAATTAAGGTCTTCTCCCGGATTAAGAAAGCAAAATGATATTTGACGTTCATTAAGATGTCTTGCCGGCGGTAATCTTGATAAAAACCGACATGAAAGATCAAAATGTAAAATTGACAAACCACATACTATCCTTTTCAAATGTACACATGAATTGCTTTCCAACGCAGTACATTTATGATTATAGCTGAATACAATTGGTGCTGATTTAGTATTCGAACGCAAAAACAATTTCGCTACTAACTCTATATATTTGAGTTTTGATTTCTAAATGTTCAATTTATAATTTTTTATTTGGTTGTCAGATTTTTGAAAACATTGTTTTTGCAAATAATTATAAGGCTTCAAGCTTCTCTCAAACACAGGGAAGCAAATCCTGTATTGACGTCATGATACCGGTTTGTGATCATGAAGTTCTTCTCCGATTTTATTGGTTTTTAACAAGAATATGAAGACCAACAATTTGTTATCATGTTAACAGTTAGTTGATATTATGCAATATATTTTTTTCTGACAGTACCCTATTTTCCCTACCTTTTTGCTTTTTAGCGTTTAACTGCTCACAATGTCGTTTTTCAACGGTCAGGGCCAAAACTTTGTTCTCCAAGAATTCCAAATAAAAAAGTCAGTTTTGTAGTATATTTCTACTTCTTTAGAAATATAGCGCAGAAACTATCAAGTAATGCACGTTTTGTCCAGCAACGTTTATATATCTTTTGAATAAGGGAGCTGGCTTTTCTTTAAAAGCTTTCACGCAAAAACCAATTGTTCAACTGCTTTCTCATTTCATCATTAAAATTGAAGTAATTTTTCAAGTTTTAGACCTGAAATTAAAGCTTATTTTCGCAATACTACTGGGGCAAAAATCAAATATTTTTCTATAGCTATTTGCAATCTTGCTCTTATTGCCAATTATATGTGTTTGCAGCAATGGATGGTTCGCTTCTAGTATGTTAAAAAGTTCGGAAAAGTTATTAGTCTACTCTAAGTTTAATTAAATGTGTTCGCAATAACACAAATTGTTTTCAATCGAAACAGTTTAAGAAACTCAATGCTGAGTATATAGTCCCCCCCTCCGACTAAAATGGGTCAGAACAAAAAATAACCAGCTTAATATATCACGGTCGGTAGAATAAACTGAGAACAAGCGTCAGTGTTTTAATGCGAAAGGATGTCGCATGTGTTGATATTTTGCACTGAAGCGAGTTAAAGTACTAAAAAGTAATGGTGTTATGTGCAGAAAACAATGAAGAGATATTTCTGCGATCAAACAGTTTAAAATCAATTTTTCTCTAACTTTGTCAAATCTTCATAATCTTTAAACACTCTTGATATGATTAAATGATTAAAACAACATGTGTTTTCTGACAATAATAAAGTTCAGAGAAAGTTTGGCAGCAGACAAATTGAACCAGACATACTGATTATTGTCTTGACTAGCAAGTTTTGCTCAATTAATGAGATTTTCTATTTTTATAAGGCTATAGCAAGGTAAACAGAGTATAAGACAATAACAATTGCAAAAGATGTCTTATGATCAGATACCTCTATTAGAGCAACTCTTTGCTCGTTATGTTGATTCAATGTCAACACCATAATAGTGAGAGTAAAGTTTGGGACCTTTGCGGGTTGCGACCCCACAATCTCTTAATTGATTGCAATCCTGTGCTCTCCACTGAGCCAACTGGTCCACATTTCGAGAGTCTTACTATGCTCTCTTATATTGAGCTATCATTTCAAGCTCCATCTTATGATCACAACTTATTTACTAGTGTGTATACTCTAACAACCTCCCTCCCCTCGAAATATCTTTTTGCACGCAATGGGAGGGAACAGTTTAAAGTAAGAAGTGGAGGTCAAATAATGGGGCAATTCGGTGCACAGGTGTTGGGGAAATGGATATAAAATGACGAGGAACATTTTTGGATAGTGGGAAGAGGCGAAAGGTTCTAACATATCGCCCGTTTCCTCGCCAAAAGTTTCATCAATATAACCCCCATCACCCCAATTCCTACATTGAAATGCCCCCCATAAAAACTTCAACAATGGCAACATCCAGAATATAATTCTCTGGAAACGCAACCTAACGAGCTAACTCTGGACAACAATAGCCTTTCAAACATTTGCCTTATATACATTATGAATTAGAAAACTGTGACAGTGTCTTTCCACGAGCAGTCCCATTAGCCCCTTAATCTTAGGTCAGCCGATCTTGAATAACTTGTTCCTTTAAAACTATCTAACGAATGCTACACTTCTTGTCGAAGGGTGGGATAAAGTTTTGTGTGGGATAAATGTTTTGGTACAATTTGAAAAAAAAACTAGACAACTATCTGTTAACTGCTATCCTTCTAATAATTTTCTTCGAGTAAAAGTTACCTTTTATCTGCTGAAAGGTCATATCTAAAGATCCCTTTTTAAAAATTTCTCACAAAATTGTTAGTTTCGCGTATAAAGTCCAGTATCTTGTTTCTAGGACGGACAGTTTTACTATGTGGAGAAAAACTGAAAACGAAGTATCTTGAACTATCCGCTAAAAACTTTTTGATTAAGCACCTTTGACCACTCGATCTTACACCTTTTATAGCTGATTTCTGGCTGGAAACGCGATGACCCCGCCGCATAGTTTCTATAAACAAAATCATATTGTTTGCTAACTACAATATTAACACAAAATCTAAAAACGCCAACATTCGGCCTCGGCACTCAGACTAAAATTCACGACCATTAAAACACCTGAAGGTATAAATATTAACAAGGAGGCTCGATAATGTGCGTTCGCACATAAAGTTCCGACCCCGCTCATCCACATTTCTAGAGTTTGGAGGAACAGCAATTTTCAAAAAGAAATGTGTATGAGCAAAAACTCCTCCAACGCAAAAACTCAATGGAGTAAAAACAAATACGCATTAGATTGATGAGATCATTTAAAAAATAATAATTAACCAGTCAAAAGAGCCTCAGATAAAACTGAAACTACATTAAGAAACGTGTATTTCACTCTAAAATAATGGGACCTCTCCATAATAGGGCTCGGTAACAATTAGACATAAAAGAAAAAAAACAGCAAAAAAAATGGCTTACGTTTTCAAAAACGATTCAGTTCAAAGTAATGAAAACAATTTGATAGCAATTGAAAACTTCCAACGTGTTTATGATCAGATGCACTTTTATAGGAGTGAATTAAGGCCTGTTGTCATTCAATTTTTTATGTGGTTACAAAATGAACAACAAATAGGGACAACAAACCAAAACTCAGTTAAAACTTGCGAGAAACCGTTGTTAAAGCCGTAAAGCCAGATGTTTCACCAAAAAAATGTTTTATTGAGCCATACTTGAGCGCTAATAATGTGATATACAATCTTTCTTTAATGAATACAGGAAACAAGTAGTCAAAAAAGGGAAAAGAGCAAAATTGGGTAATCCTTTTTGTTTTTTTTTCGAAAACAATTATTTTTGAAGTCATGAAAGCCATTAGGTACACAAAGAAATAAATCAATAGGTTTGTTTGTTTGTCCAAAAGATGCTAAGGAGACGTGTACCTTTTCAGAAAAATCTTGCGTCTGCAAAAAAACAATTATAGACAAAAATCAAAAATTAGATTACTTTTTTGCAAAAAAACCGCGTCGAAGCCAGTAAATTCATTTTGAATTTTTTAAAAACATCAGATTCTGTACACTTGCACCTATATTTGACTAAAATTATGTCACTTATGATCATTAATTAACAGAACTAAGAAACAAATAGACAAAAAAAGAACAATGTGCGAAATTAAAAACTTTTTTTTCTTTAAAACAATTGTTTTCAAAGTCATAAAAGCCATCAGCTATCTGCTCAAAGCAGAATTTCGGCTCAATTTTTTCCTCCATAAAAAACCAATGAGACCTGTCAATGGCCAGGAAGTTTCGTGTAACTAAAAACACAACGTAAAAACTACAGTTAAAGACAAATTTGAAAAAATCATTGCATTTCGTCGATAAAGGGGTCTGGAAACCGTTATAAAAATAATCTCTCCCTTTAAAGACCTATATATGTTCAATTATGTTTTTGTCAAAGAAAAATTTGTGAAATGTCAATAATTTGATGCTATGAAGAAAAAACGAGAAAAACAGATGAAAAATGGGCCAAGGCCTAAAAATATTTTTAAAAAGTGAAATCAAGTGGTATCAAAGCCAGAAAACCATAACTTAACGAGTAAAACCGCAGAAAAAAACAAATTTCAATTTAATAGAGAACAAAAAAGAAGATTTTTCCTTTCATTGATGACACTAAGCTAAAAGTTGACCAAATTAGTGGGAAGAATAATGGGGAAGTTTCATAAGCAATTTTTTATTTGAAAATCAAATATTTTTAGTTGGCAGAACGACCATAACATTTCGAGAAAAGAAACCCGATAGAACAAACTGGAACTGCTTTTGAAGCCAATTGGACTGATCAACTGTGAGCTTTGAAGTGAGTTGTTGTGATCTGTAATTGACGTAAAAAGACCGAGTTTTCTTTAAAAAGACCGACTGAATACAATCTGAATAGTTTTTGGTTTGTAACAATCTAAAATTGAGTCAACACCAACCTCGCTATTGCTGTTTGTCCATAAGGATTAATCAATTTTTTCAAATATTTGAGATCTAGATATTTTGGTACTTAAAAGATTAAAAATAATTGCTGTGGTTTTGACAATCATTGAGTGAAGTTAGCAAAAACAGCAAAAATTTATTTCCAAAGTACTCTTAATGGAAGTGAAGGTGGAGCTAGTTGTAATTGTAGTATTAGTTGTATGTATTAGTTGCTTTTGAGTGTGTGCTTCCGGCAATTTAATCAAAGAGAACTAAAGAAGCTCATTTGGGCAAATTTTGATGAAAGAGTCTGAATTTTTAATTAATTAGATAAAAATTTAGTAACAAATTATATCAATATAGTCAACAAGACTCTTTGGTCACAAAAAATAAAATCAACAGTGTTATTTTTAACAATTTTCACTTAATGTAGCAAAATTGACGAAATTTGTGGCAAAAATTCCGGAAAATGTGAATAAAAACAACGGAATTCAACTTACTTCTCTCAAAATTTTAAACCTCGATAGCTCCCTGTAAAAAACGAAAATCAAAAAAATCTTTTCAATTTTATACTCTACGCTGGATGCACTTTCTAATGATACCACTCACAATTCTCTACAGTGAATATGTCGATCGGTCAAAATTGTCTGACCAAAAAAAAAAAACCCAGTTGAGTATATAGCTCCTCCCCCCTCAAGAAGGGTAGGAACACCAAGGAATCACTAATCGATCATCTGAATGAAAAGTTAGTTTTCAACTTGGAAAATCTGCTTTCTGCTTGTTTAAGTTGACAATACTGTTACATTTTGTCAGAATGTTTTTGAACTGATGCAAAACAAACTAAATAAAGGTCCTTTAAAGCAATTAAATGAAAAAAAAATGGAGACAATTTATAATGATCCTGTGTTAAATGACTGGCGCATTGCGTACGAAAAACAAAATTGAGATTGATTGTTTCCAGAGTCCGACAAAGATTTTCTCAATACACTTAGTAATTAGTCTCCGATTGAGATATCAAAAAAATGCCTGCGAAAAATGATATGACCAATTTTGTTTTAAAAAATGAAACAGCACAGCCCACAAATTTTATTTATTTAAATGCTACAAAATTTCTCAAGATAATATGTGTGAACCTCAAACTTCCGAAAATTTTCCGCCATCGCAAATCGTAAACTGAGCCATTTGTGAATTGAAACTTCAATACATTAAACTGGTTTATGAAAAAAGGTGAAATGCAAAAGTCCCAACGAGGGTTGAGTTGAAACATTGTCAATACATTCTTTCGCAATCAACCAAAAAAAAAACAAGATCTAGGCGACCTTATCTCTGTTCTCAATCATTTCACAGATAAAAAATTTGACAGCAGAAATCACTTTTTGCCCAAATGAGACAATGAACTATACTACCATTATCATCTATTCTAGTTATCTAGGGTCATTCTCATTGTTACCCCATATTTGCTAGCACAGGTTCCCAATAACGCAAATAAATTATAAAGTGGAGCATGATATCGTGGGGGGGGGGGGGTATAATGCGAAAGACCCCATTATCGTTCTGTTTTAGTATCATAATATGGGCAGTTCGAAGTCACTGATAGCTGCCATCTCCGGAATAGTCATGAAGGCCACGGTGATTTCTTGTGGGAAGTTGTTCACACTCAATACATCGGCTGATGATCGAACACTGCCAGATGTGCTGCAGTCTTCTTCCGGTTTTTTAGGTGCTAAATTGGGAGCTGCTTATGGCGTACAAGAAAATTATAGGTCATGAGTTAAAAAAAAACTGGACATTAAAAGCTTCTGAGCTCTTATTGTCGCTTTTCAGAACCGGTTAGTTTACTCTTTCTGGCAGTCGCTAGAACATAATCACATTTTGAAAAAAAATGTAAACAAGAACTTGCTTTTAATTATCTGGATTTGAAATTAATGATGCTTCTCACGCAAAAGTAATAATAAGATCTAAAGAAAAAGATTATATTTTTCAAAAAATATTGGGGACATCATCTCTCTATATATGCGTATTACTGGTTTAATTGAGGTAAGGAGAGGGTGTTGATAGTCCCTCTCTAGATTAATAAGCAGCTCCCTAGTTCGTTGAACAGGTCTCTGGTATTCCTGACTCTCGCCATCTTCAAGTTGAACTGTTCCATTTTACCTTTCAACACTTCCCTGTATTTCACCAAATCCAAGGACGACTCCGTTCCAGGATGACCTTCGATTTCTGAAAAATTGTTCAAAAATTTTTTCAAATTTCCAGGTGAATCGCAATCGTTATTTTCAGTTTTGTTCAGAGTTTCCATCATTGAATCGGCAGAGTTCTTAGCTGCTGTAAATTCGGTTTCAAGTTTTTGAATCTCTTGCTCAATCCATTTGTGCCATGACCTGGTCACGTGATAATCGTGAGAGATTTGGTGGCATTGCTGGCATATTTCCAGAGGGATATTTGTGAGAGTGTTTCTGCAGGTCCAACATACAAGCCCAATTTCTTCATTCTGACAAGGCAACTCTTTTCTTTGGACCGCTTTCTTCTTGTAATAGAGGAAATTCTTATTATACGGCCGATCATAACGTGCTTCAGGTTTTAGGTTAGTTTTCGAGTGTCGATTACTGATGAGCACCAAAACCATGGTTTTTATCATTGCTTTGCATTAAGAAGGATAGTTAATAAATGGAAAATGGGAGAATAAGCAAATTTAGAATATATACAAGGAGGCTCGGTAATGTGCTTTTGCACATAATGTTTCGACCCCGCTCAACGACGTTTCTGACTTAATTGTACACCAAAAGAGGAAGAGATAGAAAACTTTCAAAAATCAATTATTGATCGAAAATAATTTGTTTATCCATTTAAAAATCGCTTTAAGCTCTAACCAATATACAAATGAAACAAAAACTCATTAGAGAGCCGATGATAACTGTCATCGAGGGGAGTAAGAGCGAAACAAACAACAAAGTCTTATAAATACAAAAAGCATTCCTTACGATTAAAACCCAATGTCTATCCATTTTTTAAAAAAAAACTTAGTAAAAAAAATCAAAATAGCATCATATTAAAAGTGAACTAAATCAAATGACTTTCATTTTACCAGAAAAGATATGGGAACTGTTTTCTTTTAGAATAATTAGCAAGTACATGGAAAACAAAAAGGCCAAAATAAGAAAAATTTTTTACTCTTTTTCAAAACAAATGAATTCAAAGCCATGAAATCAATTAGCTATCAACCGAAACCATTAAACGACCTCATTTATACGTGCATGCAAAGCGGATGAGACCTGCCATTATCCAGAGTGTCATACGGCTAAAAAAAAAAGAACAAAAACAGGTACAAATCAAGAAGTCATTTCAGTTTTCGGAGGAAACGTTGTCAAAGCCTAAAAGATCAAAATCTATTCACTAAAACAACTGAAAATTATCAATTACGCCTTATTTCAACGCGCTTAAATCTGTTGTGCGGCTTGCCAATATTGTGCCAATAATATGACGATAGGACAAGACAGCACAAGATAACCTCAAAAGTTGGAAAATGTCAAAATTTTTTTGAAGACTCGTAGCATCAACACCAGAAATCAATTACTTAAACGATAAAAATAACCATTAAAAATCATTATGAATTACTTGAAAAAACTTGAAAGATTGAAAATGGCAAATTTCAAAAATAAAATATTACTTTTTTTGAAATCAAATTTTTGAAACCGTAAGATATAACCACTCTAAGTGTTCAACTGAAAATTTCGAAATTTTGTAATTTTTTTTCTGTTTTGAAAGACAACTGTACCTGTCCTTAGTGATACTAATTTAGGAGACTACATTAACTCTTAATATAGGCTGAACTCGAAATTTCGCGAACATTTTTATGCAAACGTGTTGGAGGCAAAAAATCATATGTTTTCAACAGAAAAATTTATGTATCTTCCTTGGCCTTCATTGTGCCTGCAAATTTGAGCTGTCGATAATAGAGATTTGACTTCAAGTCAATCTGGTCGAAAGTTACATTAAAAAACAAAAAAGCAAAAGTATTTAAAAAACATATACAGCCCCTGCGTTAAAATCCGAATAATTTTTGAACAATAACATTCTACAACTAAACCAAATATCATCACGCTCCTGCTTCTTTTCAATGAAAACAAAAAATGTACAAATTGTTACCGAAATAGTTAATGTGACCATAAAGTCATTATATCAAAAAATACATAACGAAATGTGGATACTTATCGAGTTATATTATCAAATCAGCATCTTGTAGCAACTAAACACAATAGATAAGATCTCAATTACGTTTCTATATTTTTATTCATAAGAAATGAGATTAATTAGACGCAGTCATAAGACCACAATAAGTACATCAAATGCTTTAAAATTTCAAAAATTTATACAAAATTCTTAAAAAAAACAACTTGTCGAAGCCATAAAAACCATGTTTTTTACCCATAAAACCCAAAAAAAATTAATGGACCCCATTAAATTGTAATGGGATCTATTATGAATTGCACCTGTAAATGAGAGGGGACTTTTTAAAAAATGAAAAAAGACGGACCAAAAATTCAATTCTTTTTCATCTTTTTTCAAAAATCAACGAAGAGACCAAAACTCGCCTTGCTGTCGCGGCTCACCTGTTAGTAAATGCAATGAATCTAAAATATTTCTCCGCAATAGGTTTTTTTGGCAAAGGTTAATCTTAATATATTTCAAAAATTTTAGCAAATTTTTCCAAATTTTGGTTTAATTTACCGAAAGACCGCAGAAATGCTATATCCAGAATTTTTTCCCTAGGAACCAGAGGCACAATTAGGACATATCTGAGTAAAAGAAGATTATGCCGGCAGCTTTAATGTCAACGCAACCGGTCAAAATGGACGAAGTGGGCCAAATATTCTTATTTGATGCCATTTTTTGAAAAATAGGGAAAATGCTGAATTTCGCTAAAAATTTTTCTAAAAAGTGAGATCAAACAGTTCACCAATTCTCTTTCTCGTCTATAAAGGCAAACCCAATGAGACCATTGTTAACAATTTTTTCATATTTTATCAAAAATTGATCAAAACTTAAGCACAAATTGCGAAAAATGGAATAAAACAACGGAAGTTAGGCTAACGTTCACAAGTCTTTAAACCTCCGTAACTCCTCGGAAAAAGCAAACTTCTAAAAATCCTTTTAATTCCAAATTTTACGTTGGACAAGCTGTTCAATGATACTACTCACAATCCTGTACAATGACTATATCGATCGGCAAAAATTGACTGAACAAAAAAAACCCAGTTCATTATATAGTTCCTCCCCCACTAAAGGGGGTCGGAACGATAAGAATTATGCTAAGTTCATGAGTGACTTTGACTGTGCATAAAGATTGTCATGTTGTCCGAATTGATGAATTCTTGCAATGATTATACTGAAAAAAATGTCGAATTTTTGACGGAAAAGCTTGAAAAATTTATTTGCACAAATTTTTTACAAAACGTTACGTCCAAATTTTGATCTCTTTGGACAAATGTTCAGGATCAAATTTTTCAACGCAACCCCTTACGCGAATTCAAGACATCAAAATTTGGCACTTTCAGCGCATTCGTAGCATAATTGTAGCACTTATTTCCGAAATTGCCTCCATATATGCAAGGAATATGATGAACGCGCTGATTTTCTCTTTTTCTTTGAGTATAGACTGTTTTCTTTAGGTATTGTGCAGAAGAGTAGTGGATAAAACAAGGGATTCAACCACCAGCAAAATTTGTCCCTTTCTCCTAACGCTAATCGCGCATGTCGAATCGGGCCAAGTTTCACTGTTTGTTGAATCCCTTGTTTTATCCACTACTATATTTTAGCTCTAAATTCAATAAAAAAAAATTAATTAAAATCAAAAATAAAAATAAAAAATCAAACAATCAGAGCAAAATTTACATTTCACTCTTTAAGAGTGATTCACTCTTATTCGGAGTGATCCCTAGTAGAAAAGATCGCTCTTTTTCGCTCTTAAAGAGTGAATCCCTCTTTTTTGATATTTTTTTTTATTTTTTTATACTTTTTATTTCAAATTATCTATACTTTTCAATAAATTTATATTTTCTTTTATTTTTTCCATATTTATTCCATTATTAATAAGAAATGATACAAAATTATAGTATTTACATGAACAACTATCAGTGAAACTGCTCAACGGAGTTGTTTTGCAAATTCCCAGATCCTCTGTTTGGTTAATAGCTACAGGACTTACAACTCTAGGAATTTGCCAACTGGGATTAATTGTTTTATCCGCGAAGCGGTTACACCGATCAGTTATATCAGGGAACTTGCTTTGCAGATTTCTACTAAATCCTCTAGTCAATTCTATATCTGGATGTTGTTTCTTTACATGAGCCCGTATCCCATCATATCTCACAACAGAAGTACAATATGGACAATTAACTTTAGCTGAAGTACAACTTCTACATGTATACTTACCCCCATCAAAATTTTTTAGTGGTTTTATATAATTACACTTATTACAACATCTAGTTAATACTTCTGAGCTAGGGTTAGGGTTAGGGATAAGGTTAGGATCTGAGTTAGAGTTATAGTCATAGATAGAACCAGAACCAGAACTAGAACTAGGGTTAGAACTGGAATTAGAACTAGGGTTAGAACTAGAAATAGAATTAGAATTAGAATTAGAATTAGAATTAGAATTAGAATTAGAATTAGAATTAGAATTAGAATTAGAATTAGAATTAGAATTAGAATTAGAATTAGAATTAGAATTAGAATTAGAATTAGAATTAGAATTAGAATTAGAATTAGAATTAGAATTAGAATTAGAACTAGAATTAGATTCATTTTTTAAAGAACAACCCCACGGGGAAAAATCATTAGCACAAATACCAATTAATATTATATTACCACACATACATTTATCAGTTTTACCTTTATGAAATGATTCATAATGATATTTTAAAACAGCAATGTTTCCACATTTATAGTTACACTCTAAACACTGTAAAAGCATTTATAATAGGGTAAATTATCTGTGAAACTGCTCAACAGAGTTGTTTTGCAAATTCGCAGATAATATTTACCTAATCCTTCACAGGGTAATATTTAGCCATGATTTCAATTAAATCTTTAGTATTATCTTTAGATGTGATACACTCTGCTAAATATTTATTTCCTAAAGTATTGATTGTATTAGTTTTACATCTCTTATCTAAGATCAAATCCAGATCTATTTCTTTTTTATCTTTAACAAAATTTATAATCTCTTCTCTAAATTCTTCATTATTTATATATAGTTTGTTTAAAAACCTTCCTCCCTTTTTATTCAAAACTCCCATCTCTTCATTGACGAAATCACATTTACACTTGTTTATATATTGTATATTGTTTATATATTTATACACTTGGATCATGGAACCTGTTTCACAGATTGTATTTCGTGAAGAATCATTATCCAACTCTTCTCCATATCCAACATTAACTAAAATATCTACTCTACTCAACATTGTGCTTGCTCCCATTGCTACAGTTCCAGCATTTCTTGATATTGAATTAGGATAAAAATAATTAAAAATAATTAAACCTGTGCCTATAATTCCACCAAAATTTGATAAAACTTTCATACCCTTTCCCAAAATCATTTCTTTAGTTAGAACATCATTCTGATTTTTAATATTATTTAAAGTAAGAATTTAATTAAAATAAAACTGTTAATTATCATGATTAATAACATTTCTATCTGTTGCATTAATCATTAGTGGTTTCATATATGCTATAAGTTTAATTATATCTTCTCTTTCTAAATCATCTTATAAACTAAGAGCTTTTAAATCAAGGAAACCAACTCTTGAATCATATCTCATTGTTCTATTACTACTAATAATAATAAAAGTATTTTCCTTTTTATTATTTTTAATTATACCATAACGAAGTTCATCTGACATTCCATCTGTACAATTATAATAGTTACTATTTAATTCACTAATTATTTTATTGAAGTCATGTTCACATTTATATATCTCATTAAAGTTTTTAAATAGATCAGGTCCATTATAAGTTGTTAAATCAATAGTATCACAACCCATTCTTGCTGTATTAGTTATTTGAGCTGGTTTATGACACATTACAATCATTTGAATATTATAATGTCTACCTTCATTAAACTAATAACCTATATCCTTATTTAACCTATCACCCATATCATCAAGTACTATTACACAATTTTGAAATTTATACATTTTATTTTTTGTGATCATATTTATATCACATTTATTAAACCCAGTATAAAACTTATTAGACTCAGGATCTATCCAGTCTCTGTCATCTTTACACACTATAACTATAATTTTAGCTTGATCTTGATCAGGGAACGAGCTTTGCTCGTGGTTCTCCAACGAACTTTGTTCGTGGTTTACCAAACTGCTTCGCAGATCTTGAACTTGAACTTGATCTTGATCTTGATCTTGAACGTGATCTCGATCTTGATCTTAATCTTGATTTTGGACTGAGTATAATTTTAAATATTGTCTAATAAAATATGTTTTACCTGTACCAGTTCCACCATAAACAATAGTATGTAATGGTGACTTTTCATATTCAAATCTAACTAGACTCCTATTCATAAATCCACCAAAGCTTTCTTCTAGTTTTGTATATTTACTTGGTCTTGAATGATATATTATATAACAAATTCCAATAATAATAATAAAAATAAAAACTGCACTACCTGTTTCCATTTTTATATAATAAATATAGATTTGATTTAGATTTAGACTTAGACTTAGATTTAATAAATTTATTATATAAAAATGCTCATCCTAACTTTTGAGGAATTCAATAATAAATTTAATAATGATAATAATGCTATGAGTGATATCAGAATAAAAGATATAGGTAAAGACATAAGTCTAACACCAATTGAGATTGTAATGAGAGATCAAACTCCAGATAGTATCAGGGATCCTAACTCTAACATTATTGTAAATCTACATCCAACTGAAGGTACACATTGGGTTTTAGTTATAAGAAGAGAAGATCAGCGAAGCGGTTACACCGATGGTCCAACATATTACTTTGATAGTTTTGGTGTAGAAACTCCACCTTTATTTTTAGAAGAATATGTTGATCTAGGCTCTGATGAGAGAATACAACAATTTGATGAATCTTATTGTGGGGCCTATTGTTTATATATGATCTATCTTATTGATAGAGGATTTAGAATTAAAAGTGCTTTGAATATTCTAGTTAATCAATGTAAATATCCAGGAATATAAATTAAGTGTTTTTGTTTAAGTTGTAATGTTAATGATAAAGATAATGTTAATGTTAATGTTAATGATAAAGATAATGTTAATGATAATGATAATGTTAATGTTAATGTTAATGATAATGAAATGATAATGATAATGATAATGATAATGATAATGATAATGATAATGATAATGATAATGATAATGATAATGATAATGATAACGATAATGATAATGATATTGATAATGATAATTTTTATATATATTGGATGAAAAAAATGGTGAAACATCGGTGGAACCGGTTCCCGGATGGGTGAAGCCTCATGGCGAAGCATGGACGAAGTCTCATCAAAAGTTTAAACGTAATAACAGTGATGAAACAAGTCCCATAGTCCTACTAACAGTATCCGCGAAGCGGTTTCACCGATCTCTGTAAACATAAATGATGATCTATATTCATGGTTAAATGATGATGATATAATTACTGAAGCCGCATTCCCAGATAACTTTAGATGTATAATATCTGGTCCTAGTGAATGTGGTAAGACATTCTTATTGAAAAAACTAATTCTAGCTAGTATATATTTTGATAAGCTATACTTCATTGGACCTACTGGCGATCAGTACCATGGTATAGAAAGAATAAACCCCAAAGCAGATGTTGAATTTATTAAAGATATAAAAGATTTACCATCTCCCGATAAATTACCCAAAGACTTAAAGAAACTCATGATATTCGATGATGCTAGAGCCAAAGAACCAGTTATTAATGAATACTTTTAAAGAGGTAGACATAATAACTGTAATATGATATATCTTAATCAAAACCTGTTCTCTCTGGATAGACAGAGTGTTAGAGAGAACTGTAATCTATTTATTTTATTTGAACAGAGAGGTAAAGTCCTAGCATCGATATATCAAAATTTCTTTAAAAATTTTGAACTTAGTTATAATGATTTTGCTAACATATGTAATAAGGTATGGAAAGAGCCTTATAATAATATTGTCATTGATATAACTAAAAATAAAAATACTAATGGTAAATATGAATTAATTGGGATCGGAGAGTTTTGTAGTTTAGTTTAAGTTAAGTCATAAATATAAAGACTAAACTAGATCAACGAAGTTGCTGTGTTAACACAGATGTAAAGTAAAACTTAATACATCACCATTAAAGTCTATAGGCCTTCCATGCTCCTCTTTAATATGAAATTCTATATATTCTATTCTATCTTTAGTTACATTTTGATATAAGATATTAGTTGGTATATTATTTATCAAGTAACCTGGTGGTTCTGTTAGATTAAAAGTATATAGTATGTCTGTATCTATACCATTATCTTTAGCTCCAGATATAATATTGCAATGATTGTTAATAGTACTAAAACCCATAATATCAATAATTTTCTGAGATTTATATCTACCTTTTTTATAAATTATTTTTCTAAATCCTAGTAATGAGGCTAGTGAGTTTTCTATATCAAAGCTGAGTGCTCCTTGTTTTATTTCCATTAAACATTTCATCGTATTCTTATCAGGTTCTATTATAACATTACCATCAGTTTCTTCTTTTATTAATTCTGCTATATCAGTTAACTCATATGCTCCCGGTGTAATAGTTGAACATAGCAACGGGATTCCTTTATAATTATGATTAAGTATAGATGTAGTGTTTGGGCTTGAGGTAGAGATAGGGTTAAGGTTAGGGTCAGAGCTAAGAACCCGAGGTAAAGCTTCATCATCTTCTATAACAGTACTAGCATATAAGAATTGATTATTTCTCCTATTCACATGAAACACCGAATTATAAACAGATAATCTAATTAAACCTAATTTTGTTGTATTAAGTATAGGTTCACTAAAGTTAAACTTTTCTGTCGGCTTTATCATTCTAAAGTTAAGTGTATACTCTTCTTTAGTTTTAGTTAAAGCTTCGTGTATATTTTGTAGTTCATATAAGATTAAACTATAAGACATTTTTTATATTAAATTATTAGATTAAATTTATGGGTGTAGTCATGGTTTCACCCATCGGTGTAACCACTACGCGGATGGTTATAATAATAATTATACATTTTTTATCTAATAAAAATGGATTTTAATTTGGATGCAACTTATGGTTACAAAAATGATATACATAAAAGTAAGATTATAAAATATAAACCAAATAACCTGGCAACAATGAATACAATAAATACCAATATTAACGTCATACTCAATAGAGAAGATAATCACTCAAATTTGCGTGATTCCTATCTAGAAATAGAGTTTGTTGTATCAGATGATGCTGGTGGTGTATTTGCTAATGATGCTAATATTAGATTAGTTAATTATGGTATGATGGCATTGTGTAGTTCAATTAAGCTTGAAACTAGTGGTGGTAGGACTATTGAATATATAGATCATTGTCATCCTAATCTATTGATGTATAAGTTATTAACTAGTACTGATGATGAATATGAGAGTGGTTTTGTTAGAAATATAAATAATAGAGTTAGTCAACTTAAAGGAGACCATATTGCTGCACAACGAGGTCATATGTATATGATGATTAAGATGAGTGATCTATTTGGTTTCATAAATGATTTAGAAAAGATTATATATGGTTTAGGATTTAAACTATTATTAAAAAGGAATAATAATGAAAGAGCTCTATATAGAGTTAATGCTAATCCTGGTGCAGTTGCTAATGATGGTAATGTAGAAATTAGAGATATATCATGGTGTGTACCTAGTATTGATCCTAGTAATGATAATAGAATTATTGTGCAAAAAGGTTTAAGTAAAAAGAGTAATGTAGACTTTAGCTATTATGAAAGAAAGACATTTTATAAGAATGTACCCAATGCTACTAACTTCTTGTTTGATCTAGGTATGGAAAGTGGTATGGAAAGACCACAATATATTATAGTTGGTTTTGAAAATTATAATGTTAATGAGCAAACTCATGATGCAAGTACATTTGATGTAATGAATGTTACTGAATGTTATTGTAAGATTGGTAGTGAGTTTAATCCCGAGGATAGAATGAATATTAATTATGGAACCAATAATTATAATGAGGCTTTTAAAGAGATTGTTAGCTTTAATAAAGATTATAATGGCTACCACATAATATAAAACCATATATAAATCATAGAACATTCAAAAGTAATTATAGAATATATGTATTCGATACTAGATATCAAAAGGATCATATAGGTCCACAACCAATACAACTTAATTTTAAATTTAGTGCTGCAGTTGCAGATGTTATATGTCATGCATTAGTATTAACTACAAAGGTTATTAGTGTGAATAGTGATGGTAATAAGATGGTAGACATAATATCATAGATGTAATTTAAGTCATAGATATAATTTAAGTCATAGATATAACTCTAGCGATAATTATAATTTTAGATATAACTCTAGCGATAATTATAATTTTAGATATAACTCTAGCGCTAATATATAATTATAGTATAATATAGTTATTGTTATAATTATATACTTATTATTATACATAACCATATACTTATACTTATATTTATAGCTAGTCAGCTCTAATTGTTTTTCTTGATAACACCCAACTATTTCTTATTAGTATTAACAAAACCTTTAGCATAAATAATGTCTAATTTCTTTTTATTCTCGAGAGCCAAGCCTCTAGCTTCAAGCTTAACCTTGGGCTTGGGCTTGGGCTTGGGTTTAATAACAACAAAAGGATTATACTTTTTAACTTCCATTATTTTTTATAGATAGAAATGAGTCTTTTAAATAAGTTCAAAACTAATTCATATTGTGTTGGAGGTAGACATTATAGTGGTACTGTTAATATAGGAGGAGCTATTACTTCAAAAAGTACTAAAATGTTAAAAGGTAATTGTGTTTTATGTAGAAGGAATAAATCAATGACAGTATCTGATGCAACAATAGTAGCAGAAGGACGTAAAGATTTCTTTAAAAGTGTTGGTAGGGCTGCAGTTAACTTTGGAAAGATAGTTGCTAATAATCCAGTAAGAGCATTAGAAATAGCAAGTAAAATAGGAAGTGCAGCTGCATCTAGAAACCCTAAAGCAGCTCTAGCGGCTACACCCGATTTAATTAAATTTGCAACTACTGTTGAAGGTATAAAGGTAGTACAAAAAAGAAGAGGGTTATACTTAGGTACAAAGAAAAGATAATTATTTGATTATGATTAAAATTATGATTATATTATGTTTATGATTATGATTATGAGTATGATTATATTATGATTATATTTTGTTTATGATTATGATTATAACTAAGATTATGATTACATATTTATCGATCGGTGTAACCATTTCGCGGATAAATATTAATTCTAATATTATTATCACTAAAAACATTGTTATTACTAAGCACTAATATCTTTAATCTAAAAAATACTCAGCTTCTTTTTCTTATTCTTCTTATAATCCTCATATAACTTAACAAATTCATTATACTCATCATTATCTATTTTATTATGATTCATTGATTTAGTATATAGTTTATTAAACTTATCACTTAACTTTTTACTTAAAATATACATTTGTGAATACTTTATAAATTTATTTCTAATTTTAGTATTAATTGTTTTTGATAATGAACCACAAACAGTTGCTGTAGCAAAAGCTGTTGGTATAGAATAAGCTAATCCTATACCTGTAAATGAAACAGATGTTGTTGTTGCAGTTGTTGCTATTGATGATAATACTATTTCTGTTATGTCAGCTAAGTTAATATAATTCTTATATCTACTTAACATCTTATTATAGTTATTAGTTTCAGTTTCATAATAATTTCTAATATCTTTTATATTGTCAATATTGTTGTTAAATTTATTATTAGCTTGAATCTTTTCGTTTATCAATCTTCCTGATACTGATGACAAATCTGGATATAGTAATCTCTCACTCGGTGCGGTTAGATTGGTCATTGCTTTGCTTATTTTCATTAGTAAAAATTCTTTCTATTTCTTTCATTATATCTTATTGATTAAACTATAATGCATCTCAAGTCTGTCTTTCTCTTTATTATCAAGTAACTTACTTTGTAAAAGTATAGCAATTATATATTGTACTATAACACCTCTAAGAGATTTATTGTATTCTTTCATTTCTCTCAGACCGTTAGTAAACGTTTCATCTAAGTGTATGTTAGTTATATTCTGGTTAAACTTATTATTATCAAATTCTTGCTTTAATTGATTATATTTAGAGATAGTATCTGCAGCAACTTTATTACAAAACTTAACAGTATTTCTGACTTCATTTGTTGATTCAATAAACTCATTAATTAGTTCTTCATTAACTTGTGTTTCATTTAGTTGTAATGTTTTAGTTGTAACTTTATCAAAATCACCCTTTCTTAGTTCAGTTATGTTTCTTCTTAAAATGTCTATTTTATTAGAAGAGAATAATAAGTTATTGTCACAATACTCTTTATTAACAACATCTTTTTCATCTATTGGAGGACGAACATTTGTAATTTTATAGGTATCCTTCATATCAATATTATCATTATCTTCTATGAATAACACACGAGCCTTACTTAATGTTAAGTTGTTTGTTGATGTTGTTGATTGGTGTTTAGCTTGATTGAATCTGTTTCTTGTCATTATTTATTTTAAGAAATACATTAAATGATTCTAAAATTTTATTATTAGATTCAAAATCAAACTCAGATTTCAATAGTTCCTGTTCATAATATTTGCCTTCTGTTATCTCTCCATTAATAACTTCTAATTTATATGTTGGTGGATGTGTTTTTAGGACTTCATTCACTTTAAACAATTCTCTATTCCAATTAGAAGTGTAACCTTTAGAGAAGATATTACGTTTATCTACATTTCTTACATAATCACCAACGTTAAGTTTAGGTTTAATATTCTTAAAACTAAAAGTGTATTTAACTTTATCAGGATTATTAGAAGCATCAATTGGTGTCATAATAATTGATGAGTGAATGTTATCGTTATATGTTACAACACCATCATTTAATAGATCTACCCAATTACCATCGCCATTGATGAACTTTGGTTTATTTATTATGTGTAATAATGTTCTATTAAATCCCTCTATAAACACAGCCTTTATATCACTATAAGTAGAATATAGCTCTATCTGCGAAGCAGTTTCACTAATCCCCGAAGCGGCTTTGCCAGTTCCTTATTTTTTAAGTAAATATTTAAATGTTTTATTGTAAAACTCACTACCTCTATCTACCCATAATTTTTCTGGTTTTCGTCCTTCTGATAGGATTGTTTTAAAACCATTAGTTATAGATAAACCAGATTTATTCTTTAAAGGAATAGCCCATGCATATTTTGTGAATATATCTATAACTGTTAATATAAACTAATAATTATTATTGTATTTACTTAGAGATGACTTATCAATTAAATCAGCTGACCATGTTTCATCTTTATATAGTGTTATTATTTTTTGTCTTTTAAACTTTTTTATTTGAGAACTGAATACTTCTTTAGCTAGTAGTTGTTGTTGTTGTTGTTTTCCATCATACATTTACCATAGTTAAAAACAAAATTATCTAGTTGGTCTTGATTAATAATATTCATAGATAATAGTTGCTTAGATATATCCAGCTTTTCATCATATAATCCATCATGACCAGCTTTTGTTTCTAGTATTAATAATTCTAGTCTTTTTACTAAATTATTTGGGTTGTCATTTAATCCCCTGCCAAATATATCATCTCTTACCTCCATTATACGTTTTATTGTTCTATATCTAGCGCTTTTCTTATCCCCATTTTCCTAAATCATATCTAATATCCCTTAAAAACCTTTTAATTTTGTTTTCATCTTCCTCAACCTTATCATCATATGTTACATTTGTTTTATTAAGAAAATCAGTAAATCCTTCTGAAAACTCATATACATTATCCCTAAATAAAAATGCACCCTGCTCTAGAGTTATATCAACACCATTCATTTTATATCTCCTACTAGATAAATCTACGAGTTCTAATTTTAATTGAGGATTAATTTGAGCCCCCATGTCATGAAGAAGTTTGGCTGTTTTTGTATCAACATAAACTGGTGCTATATCTTGAGTTTGCTTTATGGTCCCCTTTAACGTTTCACCAAACGTAAATCAATGACAGTATCTGATGCAACAATAGTAGCAGAAGGACGTAAAGATTTCTTTAAAAGTGTTGGTAGGGCTGCAGTTAACTTTGGAAAGATAGTTGCTAATAATCCAGTAAGAGCATTAGAAATAGCAAGTAAAATAGGAAGTGCAGCTGCATCTAGAAACCCTAAAGCAGCTCTAGCGGCTACACCCGATTTAATTAAATTTGCAACTACTGTTGAAGGTATAAAGGTAGTACAAAAAAGAAGAGGGTTATACTTAGGTACAAAGAAAAGATAATTATTTGATTATGATTAAAATTATGATTATATTATGTTTATGATTATGATTATGAGTATGATTATATTATGATTATATTTTGTTTATGATTATGATTATAACTAAGATTATGATTACATATTTATCGATCGGTGTAACCATTTCGCGGATAAATATTAATTCTAATATTATTATCACTAAAAACATTGTTATTACTAAGCACTAATATCTTTAATCTAAAAAATACTCAGCTTCTTTTTCTTATTCTTCTTATAATCCTCATATAACTTAACAAATTCATTATACTCATCATTATCTATTTTATTATCATTCATTGATTTAGTATATAGTTTATTAAACTTATCACTTAACTTTTTACTTAAAATATACATTTGTGAATACTTTATAAATTTATTTCTAATTTTAGTATTAATTGTTTTTGATAATGAACCACAAACAGTTGCTGTAGCAAAAGCTGTTGGTATAGAATAAGCTAATCCTATACCTGTAAATGAAACAGATGTTGTTGTTGCAGTTGTTGCTATTGATGATAATACTATTTCTGTTATGTCAGCTAAGTTAATATAATTCTTATATCTACTTAACATCTTATTATAGTTATTAGTTTCAGTTTCATAATAATTTCTAATATCTTTTATATTGTCAATATTGTTGTTAAATTTATTATTAGCTTGAATCTTTTCGTTTATCAATCTTCCTGATACTGATGACAAATCTGGATATAGTAATCTCTCACTCGGTGCGGTTAGATTGGTCATTGCTTTGCTTATTTTCATTAGTAAAAATTCTTTCTATTTCTTTCATTATATCTTATTGATTAAACTATAATGCATCTCAAGTCTGTCTTTCTCTTTATTATCAAGTAACTTACTTTGTAAAAGTATAGCAATTATATATTGTACTATAACACCTCTAAGAGATTTATTGTATTCTTTCATTTCTCTCAGACCGTTAGTAAACGTTTCATCTAAGTGTATGTTAGTTATATTCTGGTTAAACTTATTATTATCAAATTCTTGCTTTAATTGATTATATTTAGAGATAGTATCTGCAGCAACTTTATTACAAAACTTAACAGTATTTCTGACTTCATTTGTTGATTCAATAAACTCATTAATTAGTTCTTCATTAACTTGTGTTTCATTTAGTTGTAATGTTTTAGTTGTAACTTTATCAAAATCACCCTTTCTTAGTTCAGTTATGTTTCTTCTTAAAATGTCTATTTTATTAGAAGAGAATAATAAGTTATTGTCACAATACTCTTTATTAACAACATCTTTTTCATCTATTGGAGGACGAACATTTGTAATTTTATAGGTATCCTTCATATCAATATTATCATTACCTTCTATGAATAACACACGAGCCTTACTTAATGTTAAGTTGTTTGTTGATGTTGTTGATTGGTGTTTAGCTTGATTGAATCTGTTTCTTGTCATTATTTATTTTAAGAAATACATTAAATGATTCTAAAATTTTATTATTAGATTCAAAATCAAACTCAGATTTCAATAGTTCCTGTTCATAATATTTGCCTTCTGTTATCTCTCCATTAATAACTTCTAATTTATATGTTGGTGGATGTGTTTTTAGGACTTCATTCACTTTAAACAATTCTCTATTCCAATTAGAAGTGTAACCTTTAGAGAAGATATTACGTTTATCTACATTTCTTACATAATCACCAACGTTAAGTTTAGGTTTAATATTCTTAAAACTAAAAGTGTATTTAACTTTATCAGGATTATTAGAAGCATCAATTGGTGTCATATTAATTGATGAGTGAATGTTATCGTTATATGTTACAACACCATCATTTAATAGATCTACCCAATTACCATCGCCATTGATGAACTTTGGTTTATTTATTATGTGTAATAATGTTCTATTAAATCCCTCTATAAACACAGCCTTTATATCACTATAAGTAGAATATAGCTCTATCTGCGAAGCAGTTTCACTAATCCCCGAAGCGGCTTTGCCAGTTCCTTATTTTTTAAGTAAATATTTAAATGTTTTATTGTAAAACTCACTACCTCTATCTACCCATAATTTTTCTGGTTTTCGTCCTTCTGATAGGATTGTTTTAAAACCATTAGTTATAGATAAACCAGATTTATTCTTTAAAGGAATAGCCCATGCATATTTTGTGAATATATCTATAACTGTTAATATAAACTAATAATTATTATTGTATTTACTTAGAGATGACTTATCAATTAAATCAGCTGACCATGTTTCATCTTTATATAGTGTTATTATTTTTTGTCTTTTAAACTTTTTTATTTGAGAACTGAATACTTCTTTAGCTAGTAGTTGTTGTTGTTGTTGTTTTCCATCATACATTTACCATAGTTAAAAACAAAATTATCTAGTTGGTCTTGATTAATAATATTCATAGATAATAGTTGCTTAGATATATCTAGCTTTTCATCATATAATCCATCATGACCAGCTTTTGTTTCTAGTATTAATAATTCTAGTCTTTTTACTAAATTATTTGGGTTGTCATTTAATCCCTTGCCAAATATATCATCTCTTACCTCTATTATACGTTTTATTGTTCTATATCTAGCGCTTTTCTTATCCCCATTTTCCTAAATCATATCTAATATCCCTTAAAAACCTTTTAATTTTGTTTTCATCTTCCTCAACCTTATCATCATATGTTACATTTGTTTTATTAAGAAAATCAGTAAATCCTTCTGAAAACTCATATACATTATCCCTAAATAAAAATGCACCCTGCTCTAGAGTTATATCAACACCATTCATTTTATATCTCCTACTAGATAAATCTACGAGTTCTAATTTTAATTGAGGATTAATTTGAGCCCCCATGTCATGAAGAAGTTTGGCTGTTTTTGTATCAACATAAACTGGTGCTATATCTTGAGTTTGCTTTATGGTCCCCTTTAACGTTTCACCAATCTGCGAAGCAGTTTCAACCATCTTGGAAGCAGTTTAATTAAACTGGTAACCAGCTTGCTTGATCTGCGAAGCAGTTTCACCAATCTGGGAACCAGCTTGCTATATCATCTTAGTTTGCTTATCTAACTCTTGATTTTGCCAATCTATTGCTCTTAATGTTTGTTCACTTAATGCTAGATTCCGTTCATTGTTTTCACTGATAGTTTTGGCTAGAGGATCAAATAACTCTTCTATTTCACCATAGTATTCTTGTTGTTTTAATTTATCTTCTAATCTATTTCTTCTGTTTTGTTTTTCTAGATTGTTTAATTCTATAAGTTTATCTAGTTTAGTCATTTTATATGTATTGAAAAAATATAATAAGAGTAAAAAAATGGATAATGAAAACAGCTTCTCTCTTAATATAAAAAGATGTTTAGCTTGTAAAAGACGTTGTAATACTATAGATGAGTTTATTGATCATATTAAAGAACCAAATCATGATGATTTAATAATTTCAACTTATTCTAAAAATGTAGATGGGGCTGGGAAGATGATAAAATTTCTCGAAATTAATAAAAATATAATAGCTGGAGCTACACTACATAAGAATACAATCATGGGAGACACTATGGAAAAATATATGGCTCAGATAATGATTTATAATATACCAACTACCAACCCTATGGATGTAATGAATGAATTAGGTCTATAAATTTTTTTTATAAAAATTAGCAAAGCTCATTATATAATATAATAGCAACTTCAATTAAATTTCTATCATCATTAATGGTTAGTTCTAGAATATTATTAACCAGTAGGTCTTTGTCTCCGTCTAATGATCTGCGAAGCAGTTTGGTAAACCGCGAACTTTGTTCGTTCACTGATGCTGGGTGGATCATTTTTATTAAATCTCTTTTGAATAGAGATAGATTCTCTGAGGATAGCTATGAGGATAGCTTTTAATATTAATTACATAAAATCTTTTATCATCAAATGTGTTTAGACTAATCTTACTTGTTTTTGTTGTTGTCATGTTATCACCAACTTTTTGTATTCTACATTCATCTACTGTTCTCTGTGTATTATTCATTAATGCATCATAATAATCTCTGTGCCTAGCATTATTATGCTTCTTTATTCCTTTTTCCTTAGTGTTTTTACGATAATTTTTGAAGCTATATGTTTTGGGGGACAATACTATAAATTCCGCAATAATACTACTTCCCAGCTCGTGCTTTAACTTGTCGGGGACTTTATTATTAGTTTTTATAGGTATGTCTAGATTACTTAAGTCGATATGCTCATCACTAACTTTACCTTCACTATAACTTAATACGAAACTGTCCGTATCCATATAGTGAAGTGTTAGATCTTTGAGGGATGGTTGTAGAATAATATAGAATACATCAAACATGTGTAATTTACTTAATTCTAAGATAGTAACACCTACATATACTGGAGAACCATATTCTATTTTTTTCTTTATATATTCTTTTTGGCTATAATCTCTATATCTAGTTATATTCTTAAATGTTGGTTTACTTACACTTTTCATTTTCTTTTCTTCATCATGCAAGAACTTACTTTGAAAGAAATGTAGAGGATTCATGCGCATTCTTCCATATAATGAGTTATTCATTAATTTCCTTACATCCTTTTCTGCTTCAGTTTTAGCTGTTGCTCTTTTATTTGTATTCTTTTGTATATAATCTCTACATCTGTAGTCTTGTTTAAATTTAATTACTCTATGTATTTTTTTTATTTTTACTCCCATCTTAACATAGAACTTTAACATCCTATAATGAACCATATATTCTGTTTTGTTGTTTTGGTCTAAGATTAATTTCTCGGATCTGTGAAGCACTTTCCCTGATCGGTGAAGCCGCTTCTCGGATCTTGCTTTACTTTTCTCTCTTTGTCGGTATCCCAATTCATTATCATTTATCTTTCTCTTATTAGGCATTAGTGCTAACTGTTCTGTTCTCTCTTTACATTCATTAGTATAATCAATATCACAAACTATATAGTAACCATGATCACTATCATCTGGAGTATTCAATATTACATCTAGAGTAGTAGTAGTAATAAACTCAAAATCCTTTTAAGGTAACTTTTGCATCATTGCATAACCATATAGGTTGTTTGCGTCTATGTACCATATGGTCTTACCATCACTGTTATCCGCGAAGCGGCTTTGCCGATCTATATATCTATCTCCCACTATTCCACATATAGCACCTCTCTTTGCTCCAACAAAATCATCTAGCATTTTTTTATCTTGCAATGTATCTAATGTTACACCGCTTGACATTAACCAACAATCAAAACTATAACCTGGGAGACTGGAGACTTACATATTGTAGTGGGTTAAGCTTGAATTCTTTCATACTTAGTTTAAGATATTCATTCATGCAGCAGTCTAATATTTCCACATCATTTTGTAAATTCCCTATAGTTAGATCTTTACCAGTTTTATGACTGTTGTCTTTATTAAAGATATCGACATCTTCTTGTGTTGGTAATTTATTATGTAGAGAGGATTTGAAGTCTTCTATTTTTAGATTACCTATAGCTTCTTGGTAGGTAGCTTTGCTACTATACGACTTGGTCGTGGTTTTCAATGACTCTAAACCAAAGTTTTCATATGGATATAATGTTTTAGTTTTACATCCGTATATCTTTGCCATTTGATCTAGGGGCATAGCTAAGAAGTTATAACTATCTAAGATTTTAAGACAACCAATGCTAAACATCTTAGATTTACCAGCAGCTAGTGGTATGTTATCTACTTTTCTTTTATCATTATTCTGTATAAAGAGTTCACTGTATAGTAAGTTGAAGTCATAGCCAGAGCCATTATGGAATATTACTGGAATGAAGTTTTGTTGTTTGTATCTTAGATTACATATTTTACATGCTGGTCCTCTATATTTACCAGTTTCATGACAATGATCTCTTACTTTATTAAAACATGTTTTGCTGCAGATATGACAAGTGTTATTAGTTTCATGATATAATTTATCGTCTTCTGTGAATATCATCTTTTCATTATGTTTGAAATTATTCTGAGTTTTTTATTTCTAATAGATCTCTAGCAAATCTTTTGATGCAGCCTAGACCGAAGTAGTGTTTGAAGTTACATTGCCAGGTGTAACCCAGAGCTATTGGAAAATGTTCAGCTATTACATATTTACAATCATTAGTTGTAACTTCTGGGAAACCACTTCGTGGATCAACAATGCAACATTCTATATCAGCAGTTATAATATTTTTTATATTCTGACGTTTGTGTTCATTTATAAAAGTAATATGTTTTTTCTTAGGACAAACAATCTCTGGTTTGAATGAGTTGTTGCATTCGTGTTTATCATATTTAATTTGTGAGTTAAACCAATAGGTACACCTATCACAATAATAATATTTAATGTTGTTTTTATTTGGTTGTTCTAACAAGTTTTCTATATTTTTTATTAGGGCACAGTGTTCTATTTGACCATTACTCCAAACTAGTATTCTTAAATCTTTTCTATCTTTATTAAAATCATCCACTTGTTTAAACAATTCTATTTTACCATTACCACAAGGTGTGTATATCCAAATATTAATATTATACAATTTCTGTATTCTTATTATATAAGCAAAATCATCTTCATGTTGTTGTCTTGGTTCAAATAGTTTATCTACATATTTACTTTCTCGAGTTGCATGGTGTGAGGCGGGAGGTAGCCAAGCAGTTATAGTTAGTTGTAAGCAATTGTATTTATAACTACGTATATTTAATATCGATTTAGAGTTTTTGAGATCAGGAGGTAAATCTATATAACTACCAAAAGATGCTTTAGTTGGTTCAATGTGTAACTGAATACTTCTTATTCCAAGAAACTCAAAAAAATAACCATAACCTTCATATATTTCCTTTTCGAAATCTAGCCACCGCTTGAAGTCACCATATTCATATATTGCATTATTATTAACATAATCAGTTTTGCAAAATATTTTAGTAGTTTTAACTTCTTCTTTGGTTCTCTTCTTATAATCACATTCAGCCGTGATCTTATATTTAAAACTCTTAACTTTACGAAACTGTTAACAGTTCTTAATTTCTTCTAAAGAGTAATTAGTTGCTTCATCTATATCTTCAATGTAATTCCCACCTTTATCAGTAATATAAAATTCTCTCATGTCCTGACTTGAGTTTATATCGAAGTCTTCTGTGTTTTCTAGATACATGCGATTGTGACTATATGAATGAGTAGTTGGAGCTACTTTACTTCTAAATTCTTCATGATATTTTTTACCTTCATACTTAATTCTGGTGTAGATATCCTCTTCAGTTTTAGTTTTAGGTTTGGTGGCTGGTTTAGTTTTAATAATATAATCATCTTCATCCAAATTATACACCCTCTCCGAGATTTCCTCTTCTTCAGACTCAAACATTTTCTCCAATAGTTCCTTATGTTTGACATCGTATGATTGATGCCTATATAAACCCTTCTTTGTTTCAAAGGATAGATTATAGACATCGCAGAAATTTTTGACACTAGTATTAGTTGATTGAGACATGATCTATTTGTTTAGGGAAATAATCAAAAAATAATTTTTTGAAAAATGAAAATGAAATGCAATAAATGCATAAATAAACCTTGGAAAGAATGTTGTAATAATTGTAAAGAATTAGAATATTCTTGTTATGTATGTAAAAATATGGTTAAGCTTAAAGATTATATAGAACCTTTGGGATATCATTATTCTGATCCTGATCAATATCTAACGTGTAGTATGTGTAATGTTTATAAACATATATCATTATATAGATTTAGAAATAGGAAATGTAGACTATGTATTTATCTTCATAGATATAGATATGGTCATACTAGAAATCAATTCAGAGAGCATGTTTATAAGGATAATATTCAAGAAGACATAGAAAACACTAATAAGTGTGTTTCCACCGATCTCGGTGTTTTTGACTGTATACCCATCACAGTGTGTCCCATATACAGTCTCACAGCAGGGATCATCCTTTTTAAGAACTGTGAATTTGGTTTTTTTTATCTCACTTAGTTTTATTGCAATTCATCAAAGTCGGGGGACGTTCACTGGAGTCAGTGAGGAAGGAACCCCAAACCTTCCGTTTGCTAAAGCAATTTAACTAGACTCGATGATTTAACCATTACGCCAAGTGAGACAGAAAGTTTTAGTTTTAGATTGATAATATTTTGATTAGGGGGATATATGAAAATTTTTATCATTTTAATAATTCTTTCAATTTTTGTTCAAGTTTTCTTTTTTGTTCAAGTTATCCACGAAGTGGCTTCACAGATTTCGCAATTTGGTTTTACGTGCTTTTTACACGGTTTCATCTGCGAAGCAGTTTCACTGATTAGTTTTATACTAGTACTGGGATACGTTCACTAGAGTCAGCGAGGATAGAACCCGAACTATCCGTCTGATAATGGTTAATTACCAGCTTAACTCTGTACTAGTGGTTTGCACTAAGTGAGACAAGAAATGATAGATTTAAAATATAAAAGAAGTGAATTTAGAGCTAATATATAGTAGTGGATAAAACAAGGGATTCAACAAACAGTAAAATTTGGCCCGATTCGCGATTAGCGCGATTAGCGTTAGGAGAAAGGGACAAATTTTGCTGGTGGTTGAATCCCTTGTTTTATCCACTACTCAGAAGCTATAGAAAGTTTTGAAATATGTGCGAAATTTTTGTAAGGAGTGCGCAAAAAATGCTGAATTTAGAACTGATGAATTTTTGTAAAGGATTTGCTGAAAAATGTGCTGCAGAATTTTTGCAAGAAATGTGCTGAAATTATGTATGGAACGTTCTGAAAGTGCGGAATTCGAGAATTGCGGAAGTGCAGAAATTATAAAAGAGATAAGATTAAAATAATGTGCTGAATTTTTGGGTGAAATGAGATGACAAGTGCTCAAAATTTTTTTATTCAGCATAGTCAGAGCCTAAAACTTAAATTTCAACCCATTCAGCATATTTCTTACATAAATTCAACTGATTCAACGCACTTCTTACAAAATTTTCTGCATACACCCGCTCTTATCTCGACCCGGAAATTTTGGTAACAATTCTAACTGTTCATTAATTAAATATCACATATACGATCTTTTCCATTAATGTCCCCCCTCTCCCACAAACGCTTGTGCCATTTCGTTTTTTTATTATAACATAATGATAACGTAATGACACATGCTATTTAATGGGAGGGGGCATAAAATACTGGGGGGGGGGCAAAACATTAAGGGACACAAAAGGAAATTATCCTACTATCCGACATATAAAACATCAGATATTTTGAAGTCGCTGGCAAAAATCAGACCTTTATCTCTACCCCCGTCTTTTTAAAATAAAATCAGGAAGTCCCGAACCGTTTGTTGCATTTTTTAATTCCTAGTACTTTACGCGTGCATTTTGATCTATTCTGGTGCGCGTCATCCCCCATTTTTTAATTCCCCATTTACGAAATATGCGTTATTACAAAGTAGTTTACTATGTAAGAAAGCACGAAAACAAAGTTTTTGGTTCCAGGTGGCTTTGGGGACAACCTAATACTTGTTTATGCATTTTAAGCTATATATAGCCTAAGAAGAGAGAAGAGCTGGCAACCAAATATATCAATAGCCAGAAAAATTGAGATGAAACTTAATTGGTTTGAGCTGTAAGGAAAAAAGAAAAGATCGTGATTCAATCAGCATTTATTATGGCACTATCAAAACCTCAAGAACCCATCTAGCTTCAAAATCTAATTTCATATAAGCTTACGTTTCATTGTGACCAGCTCTAATTTTTTTCGAAAAACATGATACTCTGACCCAGTTTTCATTAAGTTCATGGTTTTCAAATGCTTTTCTATATTTCTAAAACTTAGCACCAAAAAATCGGAAGCAATCACTGGAAATGATTTAAAAAAACTTGTAATGAAA
Organism: Convolutriloba macropyga; assembly: GCF_964194025.1. NCBI lineage: Eukaryota > Metazoa > Xenacoelomorpha > Acoela > Convolutidae > Convolutriloba > Convolutriloba macropyga. Next base: position 37,775,267 of record NC_134476.1, read on the forward strand.
GAACCAAGAATACATCAATTTTCCCTAAAAAATTTTAAATGATTTTTTTTCTGTTTTTGCTGCATAAAACGTGCTTATCAGAGTTTGTAAAAGTTATAATGTTGAGTAAATCAAACTTGTGCTCTCTTCTCGCTGAGATATTTTATCCAAAAATTTGAGCATCAATTACTAATACATCTGTTCAGATTGTTAAAATTGATCTGAATTTATACCCTGTGTTTCGTATTTAGAAAATCACTGCTCATTCAATCGTTCAAACCGCGAAGTCCCATCGAAATCCCTAATTCACTTTTGCTTGTTTAAACCGTTCCGAAATCATACTCATCTTTGAGTAGTTCAAATCAATAAAGGGCCGTGCCATTACTCCTGCCATAACCTTAGAGGTTTGCAAAATCCAATCGAAAGTTATTACTGACATTCGGCTAGGCAAATCTAAAGAAAACCATTACTGCTTTTTTAGTTCGAAAGCTACCAAAATTTTAACAGTAAGGACTTCATTTTTTTTCCTTTTATGGTCCCGAAACATTAAAGAAGCGTGTTTGTTGCAATCAGATTTGTAACTGTTCATAGTTAAAATCATGTTTTCAATTTCGGACGTCAGGAATATTTTGGTTCTAATTCTTTTCAACCCGATTCATTTAAGCCCCCATATCTTGACCCTATATAATTTCAGCCCTCGTCATTTCACCCCACTTCACCCCCGTTCATTTAATTGTAGCGTTGGACACAGCTAAAATTTTCCGTTTTTCCATTCAGCTAGACTAACAAGTCAAATGCTTTTGTCAACACAAGTTCAAAACCACCCCATTGACTATAAATCTTTTTAGCAATTTTAGCTTTTTTGGCTCAACCCGTGGTGGTGGCATTGATTTCATGTTGCATGGCCAAACGCGCTAAATGCGCCGCTCTTTAATAGTAAAGTGGGGGTTTATTTCCGTGGGGGTTTATTTCCGTATGGGCTTAATTCCTATCTAAAATTAAGTGGGTTTTTTCGAAACCGCTGGCCACACATTGAGAAGGGACAGTCAGACATCACTGATTTCAGATTGTGAACTGAAACTTTGAATTACATTCGATATGTTCTTACCTGATGAAACAAGAGAGAGCATTAACTGTTTAGTATGTAACAGGGGATAATATTAGCTGTTTTTTTACTGTCAATTAGCTGCTTTGTATATTGTAAGTTGACTTTGTATTCCTGGAAGAAAATAGTTGCCTTGTGAATTGCGCAAAATAGTTTTCCAGACTGCCTTGAGACTGCATCCTGGTAATCCTTAGATTTGACCACAAATAGCACGTGCGTAACTGCACAAACCACAGCTGTGATTATGGCCCCATAGCGTATCCATGGAAAATAGGGAAAACAAAACAGGAAAACAACAACCAAAACTGTATACATGCATTTTATGTGGCTCATGTTATGACGTAAACTCTGCGTAATTTTGTCAATCAAAAGTATAGATGGACTTCACCTCTTGTATCCAATTGTTCAACGTGTGTTAGTGAACAGTTAAGTAGAGATATTATATAACACAAAAGCAATCCAATCAACTGTTCGTTTCAATACACTTAGATATTTGCCTCCTGTGCCGATGTTTAAATATTACTGAAGATGAGGTCTGTAGAATACAGAATTTTATTATGTCGCCACATTAATGACAAATAATACCTCAACTCTTATTATTTCTGTAACGGCTACTCTCCTATCAAAGACAAGGAAAACTTTACAAAGCCCAGTTCGTTTCAGCGGTTTCAAATCTGTCCGGATATTGTGTTTTTGCAGTTAAGTTTTGTGAACTGTATTATCCGCTATACTGTAGATTACCGTTGCAATACTTGTTACTCTATTAGTCTCAATAACTAATCACTCAGCTTTGCTGTATAACAAACTTGTTTCTCTCAGAATAACAAAATAAATCAAACTGAAACAATCAAATTTTGCTTGAGTTTTGATTAATAACTCAACTTATAATTCGTAGTGTCTAGCTCTAGGTAACCGTCCTAGCTACAGGTTAGGGCAAATAATTTCTATCTCCGATGTGTTAACACTTTCGGAGACTTTTTCCCGATAATCAAAATTAACAAATGTAACAATTTTCGCAACTTGTGCTTTTCAGCAAAAAGTCTCTCTTTTGTTCCTCAGAAAGAAAAATTTGACAAGAAAGTTATTGTTTTGTATAACGAAGCTCTATAGGCAGCTTTTTCCAAGTAGTCGCCGTTTTTGAGGACATCTTATGGTTGAGCAATTGGTTCGCCTCTGCTGGCATTAAAAGTGATCTGAATGAGCAAGAGTTACTTAGAGCAATTTTTTTCAACTTTTTTTGGAAACTAACATATGAGCCAACCCAAAAAAAAACAGTCCGTATATCTAAAATGAACTAAAAATTTTTCAACTAAAATTATAAGTTAACCGTATCTGGAGGTTACTTACTCTCACCAAAACAAATTTGTGTTTGACTGATGATATATAATGCTTGTAATCTTGAGCAAAATTTGTGTATGAGAACATTGACATTTGACATTGGAGCTCACTCTTAGTATAAAACTTGCGTTTAGTTCTGATTCATCGTTTTTGGTTAATTACTACTGGACTCATTAATTGGTTTTCATTAACTGTTTTCTGTTAAAATTATTTGCATTATCCAGTTTTGATATAATGATAAGAATTTTTTGTAGAGATTCAACTTTGTTATGTTGGTGTATAGTGACAACTTTCCTTTCAACTTCATTGAATCGAATATCGTTGCAATTAAACCTTGTATTTAAAAACAACCACCTGAGTGATGTAGTAATACGCAATGCAAACTAAAAAGAAATTGTGATTAACAAACTCTGTTTCTAGCTCAAATTAAACAATAGCGTATTTTGAAGTCAATTTAGTAGACTCGCTTGAAGCTTTTCAACCAAAACAATGCCATCTAACTAGGGTTAAGAGCAATTTTTGTTATTTACAGTTTTTGTTGTTTTGCTTTGTGTATTACTATCATCAGACAAAACAAAAAACAACAACGCGATCAATTTTTGCCTCACCAAAAAAGTGAACAGAACCTCTCATCGATGAAATCAAGTTATAAAATGACCAAAAGGAGAAAAAAAAGGCATTGTTCAAAATTAAACATTGTTTTTGAAAAATATTAATTTTAAAGTGATAAACCATTAGCTATATTTTAAAATCGTTGTATTTAATCAATAAAAAACTGCATAGGAAGCTACTGAGACCTGCCGTAGATCAAAATTGGTCAAAATCCGAAAAACAAAAGCCATAAATTAGAATAAAAATAGCATAAAATGGTGTCGAAACTGTTAAAATTTTTAGCTTCAACTAAAACGTATCAATTTCTAGCTAAGCAATCTTTCAACGCTAATGTCACCTGCCATTATGTGAACATTTAACACAGAAGCAAACCAGAACCTAAAACGTATAATCCCATACACATATAATAAGAGTTGAATAAAAAAATCGTAGGACCAAAGTCATAAATACCATCAGTTAGTTGAAAAAACTGCTCTAAACATTACACTGCAATCCACTAAAAAGAGATTGCGACCTGTGGAAAGTTCCGATTGTTCACCAAAATTTTCTTTTGAAGACATTTTGAAGAGTACATGAACCAATAGCTATCGACGGAACCTTATATAGTTTCACTTATAGAAAGCAATGATGGCAATTAGATCCTTGCTTGGCGAAATTGGATCATGGGATTGCAAAGAGAGCAACAAAAGCAGACAAAAGAGGAAATCATTTAAAGTTTACGAAACCGTCTTGTCGAAACAAAAAAAGATGAGTTTTTCTCTGAAAACACATGTCCTTTTGGCCTCACTTGCATCAAAATAGGATTAACATATACTTGAAGAAAAGAGCACCCCCATTGAATCAAAATAATTTTGGATTGTAGAAATCTCGAAGAGACCTGTCATACGTATATACATCACTTCTAAACTAGTGCAGTAAAATTAATATGATGTATTATTTAGTTCAAACTTATTTGCCCTCTATTTTGATGAAAATTTGATCTTATTCTTTATTCATACCGTTTATGCTCCCACGTACTGATCCAATGTCTGATCGTACATATTACTTTCCGTGTTACAATTTCATTTCTGATCACAAACGTCAAGTACTTGATAATTCATTCAGTTACAACTTTCGCTTGGAGTCCAGTTCATCAATTCTTCTCTTGGTTCTCGCGTCGCAAAGCATAAGCCTAAATCAACTTGGTCTCTTGCCAAGCGAAATCAATTGAAGATAATAAGCCGTCATCTCGCCTCGCGAATACCGTGTTCTTCGAATCAAGTACGGCATGGTGCAGACAGAAAAGAAACGCACTTCCTTGGGAATTGATGCATTCTGTGAAAACGAACTCGAGACTATCCCCTTCGTCGGAAAACTTGGATGGTTTAATACAAACTAGCGTTGTTAGCAAAAGAAATAATAACCTTGGACAACCTACTTAGCCCAAAATCCAAAATGTTGAACTTATAAATGGAATCAACTTATGAGGAATCGATTCGAGAAGCATCAGTTCATCCATAACAAGCCGAAACAGAAGATTAATTAGCAGAATGAGTGCAAGAGTGTGATAGAAATTGGGATGTGCGGTGAAAAACTTAGGTCACTCGTTGATCGAAAGTCTGTCTCCTTGGTATACTTAGGTATTGGAGTGTTGCATATTCAATAGCAAGAACCAGCACTACATGCTTGATACTCTAATCAACACAAGAATTCTGGACCCCTCCGGAAGACGTATTTATCAGACCACGAAACTTAGTTTTATTTAGACATGTTTTCTACTTAAAAAAGAACTGAGATGTGAAACGGTTGAAAACTTCTACGGGAGACTAAAAGAACTAGCAAAAAATAGCGACTTCGAAAACAAGGAACAGACACTTTTCAGAGACGTGTTCATAACAAATATGAGAGATCCAGAAATATAAAACGAATTGCTATAAAAAAAACGTTAGAACCCAGGAAGGCACTCGAACGAGCAATCAACATGGAACTAGGTCTGAGAAACCAACATCAAATTCAGGCTGACAACAAAACACTTGTCCCGGCAAAAGTAATTTCAGTTTAATACCCAGCGAGCACTTGCTTTGCGGACTGGTTGAGCGAGAACAACTTCACAAAATCAGCTTTCTGAACTCCCGCTTCCAAATGTCAAAACTTCGGCCTTTTGTGGGCACCAGCTCAAAACGATAGATGCTTTTCACATGGCAAACAACGCAATAACTTCGGCCTATCAGGTCATTTTGCAAAACTTTGCAGAACACCTCGCAAGCAAAGAAAAGTCCCCATCCAGAACCTGAAGAAATATGTAAACGCTGCACACACGGAAGCTCCAATGGATGTGTCTGTAAATTACGTACAATCTTTATCCTGCAACAAATTGTACGAGTCAAATTAGTGAAATGGGCGGGACCATATGGTAGCTACGATAGATGATGACGTCGAACAATTAACCCACTCAACATGCCAATCAAAATTGGCAATTTATCCCTCACACTGCTAGTCGACTTTTGTATTTTAGCGAATGTTGTGTTATAGACAAATCACTTGCAACGCCATTGGTAGAAAAATCTATACAAGCATTCTGGATGATCAAACTGAACCATCCTCAGTTGCGAGAATTCTCAAAAGAACCAATTCAAAACAAAGGAAAAATCTGAACTCCAGTGTCAAGCAACGGTTGGCAATTTCCAGATGCTGAATTCACAGTAGTTGCAGATGGTCTTAAACATTTGATCGGATGTGTTCTACTTTACCAATTAGGACTAGTAGTTGCACAACATCCGTTTCCAAAAGGTACCCGAATGAACAAAATTACGACTAAGTGCCCAAACAAAGAAAAAAATGATGAAAAAATTTCCAAAATTTTTTTTCTCGCATTGGAATATCAAGAAATTGTGCAGCGAAATTCAACACACATTTGCAACCAAGACACCAAAAATGAAGACAAATGACGAATCCCGGTTAATTTAAAAAACAAAGTTGATCTAGACCCAATAAAATTTCCTGATGAAAAAAACCATAAAACTAACCAACTGTCCAGGTCATTATTTTTTTATCCTATCGTAGTCACCATTAAAAGAGACCATTCAACAAAGTTAGCACTAGATTCAAAAATTCACAACAAAGATAATCACAAAAGTTAAAATCAAATGCCGATCATGGAAACAAAAAATCAAATCATTATCTCAATAATTTAGTGCTCCCGCATCGCAAAGCACTATTTGCTTTTCAAATATAGAGCTTAAATATGCTGTTAGCAGTCAATAACAGTCAAGTAATTCTACAAACTGAAACTCGAAAAAACTATTTTCAACAAAATAAGTGCTGATGTGACAAACACATACGGATTCCAAAAAGCATTTTATCGTCTCACTGATATGCAGGCAAAATTTTGAAAGGAAGTGGACCATACATTAATCGGAATGAAAAATATACTTCTACTTAGACTTTTTGATGGTCAGTAAAGCTACAGATGAAGAGCAAAAAAATATATTTCCACTTGTCTACTTCGACGAGATGACAAAAGGTGTGTTTGGCAAAATGAGAAACAGACAGGTTTCGCTATCATGTCTCAGAGGCAGTAATTTTACCAATCGAAATCAAAACAACTGCAATTTTGTCATTTGGTTACTCCCTGGTTCACTGCATTTTATTTGTAAAATTATACCTAATCTAGCCCAAACAAGTCACCCACTACGAACTCTTGGGGCAAATCAGTAAAATTTGTTTGGACTGAAGCACACGAAAACTGTTTCATTGAAAACGCAAATAGCACCGCGAATGCTAAGAAAACTGTCATTACAACCCGTCACTCCAAATTCGATAAAATTTGACGGCTCTTGAACTGGTCATGGAACTGCCTAAGAACAATTAACAGTAGACGGGTGGAAACCTATAGCTTTTACTTCAAGCTTTCAAATTCATGTGAAGAACGATAGTGTAAATGGAATGGAACTGCTAGGAGTAATCTGGTCTACCGAATGTTTTAAAAACTGTTTAGACGGACAGCAATTTAAAGTAATTAATGACCATTGAGCCTTGCTATCAATACGCAAAGAACACTCAAATAAATCAGATAATAGCCGTTTAAAACATGGGTTCGATCGACTGTTGGCTTACCAATTTTCTAGCGAACATATGCCAGGCGCAATAATGGGGCTCGTAGATTATATTTCAAGACATCCAAATTAAAATGCCAAAAAAATTAGTTCATGAGAAAGAATTCCTAGTTGCTAAACTGGAATTACTATCTGAATTCGCAAAGTCGTTTAAAACAATTTCAATCCTATTTTCACTTCATTTGCACTCATTACTTAAAACCCAAAATCGCGCACAGCAAATTAATACATTAAAAAATACTGAATCAAACTCAATAAACACAATTAAAACTACTGCCTGTTGCCCCTCAATCACAAAGGCAAAGTATTAAATTACCACCCGCTATGCAGAATCAACCCTAAGTTTTCAAATCCAAATTTAAAAATTCCAAGTATTCACACTTCGCGCTGCAAATTCCAATTCACAAACATTTCAAATTCCAATTCACCAACGTCCCGCAAATTGGACGGCATTCCAATTATGCTGGCAAAAACCAGCAGCAAACATAAAATTAGTGCTTTTTTCCCGTTTCGAACATCAAAATCATTGACGATATTTTAACTCTAAAACCAATTCAACAAACAAAAAAATCCACGAGTTCAAAATCTAGCAAAGAGATTTTCGAGGGTTACATTTGGAGAAGCTTCCGACAGCAAACATGTCCCTTCAACCCCAATAACCAATTTTTGGGGCCTATCGTCAACTTTCAGCACACCATTAACAAACAGTCCACAAATCACGACACACTTTACATAGGGTTAAAAGTGTTCAGTAAAAGTTTGATAGCTTCATTAACTAGCAAAGACGCAGTCTTAAGGGATATACAAGATTGCGTGCCTGCCAACAAGGAAGAGCAGTTAGAGGCAATTATTCCGTACATGCATTCTTACCAGAGGGATCTCCATTTAATATCTCGCTGCTTTTCTTTTGATAAAAATATAGTACTATCGAATGCACAGCGGGAAACCCTCATTGACGACCTTCATGCCAGTCATCCAGTAATATTGGGAAAGTTCTGTATGGCTCCGCATTGCTGGTGGCTATACAGGAATAGACAGTTAATCATCAGGGCCACTGAATGTAAACCGTGCACTGCAATAGGTAAAAATATAAAATCGGTAATTCTCTGGAAGCAATTTCCACCTCATGTACCAAGCTTTGAAAGAAACCAAGAAATACAATTAGACTTTAATGCCCGATATTCGACGAAATGCAATTTTATTTATATATTTCTTAGCAGCAACGGACCAAGTTTTTAAATACTGTTCATTGCATATTTTTTGGTAAAAAAGCAAATGGAAAAATATAACACAATTTTTGAACCGTTATTTTCAAACTCAAGGATGACCTCGTACAATCCATCTAGATTAAGCAAAATGTCTTGCTGGATATCAGGTAAAAAATTTGGTAATAGAAACAACATAGATTTCGTTGAGGCACAAATTAATGATTATCGCGCAATCAGATTTGTAAAAATATTAATGTAGACCTTTAAAATCAGACTTGAATCTATCAAAGAAGAACAAACAGCAACAAAGTTGTTCCACGTGAAACAAGCACTAAAGACCATGTTATATAGGTTGGGAACATGTGATCATAGGACTACAAAAATTTCGCCCTCCGAAGCCAAATTTGGTCGAAAAACTAATTCCCCGCTACGCAAAATATGCACCACCCCTAAATTGTCCAATCTCTCGTACGATAGTATTATAAAGCACTATTTAGATGAAGACTCAGACACCTCGGAAACCATATTACCCGATGTCTAGTGAGTAAGTGGATACCACACCGACATCGAAGTAAATAAACGAATCACACAAGCAACAGTCGATGCGAGTTATAAAGAAAAGAAGGGTGAGGATGTCGAGCCACGATTTCTTCGTTCAAGTAATCTCTGCCGGCCGATCTTTTTTTCAGAAGGAGCAGTACAGTTGAAACTGGCCAGAAAATACATGAAAAAGAAGCTCCAAGGATTTAAAATGAGGTACTGGCATCGGGGTCCAATACCAGCAAAGTCAGCCCAACAACATCAACAACCCAGGAGCCCGGGGAACCCATTATCACAGTCCGTGACAGCGATATTGCGAAATTCGGAATCCGTCCAGAATAACAGATCTCTTCAATAATGTATGCAGATAGACGGGGACAACGTACAGCAGAAAAACTGGTAGGCGAAAAAGTTCAGAACCATACAAAAAAATTTACTAGGAAACTGAAGGAGGACAAAAAAGTAAAACACGAGCGAAGAGAACCTGGCCGTGGAGTATCTTTCTCTCGTTCAAACATTGAACGCGCCCTTCGCATACGGGTACCACAAATACCAAATTGCTCTGCAGTTCGAAGGCCTAACATTACCTTGACCGAGCAATCGCCAGGCGATTTACCGATCCCAACGACAAATACCGCTCCCCATCTGCTCTAAAACAATTACCACCTACTTACGCAGCGGATACGTTGAATCAAGTTTGATAGCGTGGACGTATATGAAGAAGTCACAATTAATTCGTCAATATTGAGAACTATTCAGACTCATTGACTGATATCCTGCCAAAACGAAAACGAAAGAGCAGGCAGTGTAGAAAACGTACAACACCCATCAACTTATATCGTCAAAAAACCACAGGTAATCGTGGAAAAGGCCCTCGAGGAAACTAACCTTTCGCAGATGAGTGGACTTGTTTCACCTCCTGGCCCACGAGTATTAAAACTTTATAATAGTACTTATCAATATCGATTCATAACCAGCAAATTTATTGTTATTACACAATTAACCGGGGGAAATTATTAATATTGTGAAAGTTTTTTCCAAAATTTCATTTCCGTGAAATTTTTATCAAAAAATTAAGGGGCATGTCATAAGTATATCCATCACTTCTAATTCAGAGTAAAAAAATTGATATGAAATATTATTTAGTTCAAACTTATTTGCCCTCTATTTTGATAAATGTTTGATCTTATTCTATATTCATACTGTTTATGTTCCCGCGTACTGATCCAACGTCTGATCATACTTATTACTTCCTGCGTTATGATTTAATGTCTGATCCCATATTTCGCTTTGTTATCAAGCACGACAAGAGCCAACCTAACCTTACATTGCTGCGTGTCCACTGATTTCATGTATCCCGTCCAAAGTTTAGCATAATAGAATTTTTGGCCTAAAAATATTAAAGTTTTTTGATGCCTTTTGGATAATTATCGGATTCAATTAGCAAAGAACCGGAAATTTTCTAATTCTAGAGCACTGCAATAGGATGCGCTACTAAAATTATTCCCCTTTGGATTTAACAAAAATTGTGTCAGCAGTTTCTAGGTCTGTTCTTCTATTTCTGCTAATTCAAAAACGTGGGCAACATGAATTCAAAATGTTAATCTGATGAATGAAAGTTGACCTTCGAAAAATTTAGCTAACATTTTAGTAAAATTTTCTAAATGAAACATTTCAATGATTCTCCTCAATTTTTAAATGTAAAATCAAAAACTTTATTGTTAAAACTTTAAACATATGTTAGAAAAATCGACAAAATTTTGTTAAAAAAACTTCCATAAATTGTGAAGAAGAAAACGAAAATTTAACAATTGCTATTATTAAACCAAGACGGCTCACGTGAGTTTCTGGATTGAGAAAATTGGTTTGCATCAACCTCCTCTCTTTAGCAAGCAAATAATTGTTTGGATGTCAGAGGGTTATTCATCGGGTTCACATCGGCTGACAATAAACGTGATCTTGTTAAGCCACACGTCTTGAACAAATGTATTTCAACAATTTTTTTGGGAAAACTGTTAAAACACGCGCCTATCTATTGTCCCACCCAGCTAATAACATAAATGTAGTCCTTGACTGTATCTGGAGGTGACGCACTCTGCTCAAAAAGTGTTTATGTTTTATTGATATGTAGAATGCTTGTAATTTTGGACGCATTTTGTGTAATGAACACAACAACATCTTTGCTTTATGTTTTCGTTTCGCTCAGGGTCTGCCATCAATAGTTCAAAAATGACCTATGAAAATAACCAAGCAGACGAAATTAAACTATTACCCAAACTTTGGCCCGTGAAAAGTTTTGCTGCATTTATGTGCTCGTTCAAAAATCCTGATGAAAAGGGCCGTCGGGAACAAAATGCGATACGATTCAGACTTTGGCTCGTTCAAGTTACAAAAAGACTAGGGCCGACAGATAAGTTTCACGATACAAACCTTCCCTGGTTCGTGTTCAAAGGAGTCCGAATTTTTTTTAAAACCAATAATGGCGACTTTCAAGAAATTTTTCAATTTGAAGTGTGCCCTAGAGGTTTTGTGTAAATTTTCGTCCTCTTTTTAATCAATTGTTCCCATCACAATTTAGAAAAATGTGATGTCAAAAAGTGTATACAGATCCACTGTTTATGTGTTTAATTACTACTCAACTTATTGATTGGTTTTCATTAACTTTTTTGTTAAAAATTCCCAATTCTTTAGTTTTGTTAAGATTTGAGTTTGATGTGTACCTCCTATCAATTTATTTAGCACGAATATTGTTTTGAATTTACGGTATTTAAAAGCAGCGACCTGAGTTATGTAGGAATACGCAATGCGAACCTAAAAACCTCTAATTACCGAACTCTGAATTTAACTCAAATTATACGATGGCGAATATCGAAATCAATTCAGGAGACCCACAAGAAACTTTGAACAAAAACATTTGCATATAAGTTTGGTTCGAAGCGGTGATTGATATTAACAGTCAATCGTTGATTTGCATTGCGTATTACTGTCAAAATCAGGTTTTGATGTATAAAAAATCAATCATTGTCTCGACTTTCAGTGATCGCAATTTCAGTTTCAACGTATCAATGCTTGTAATTTTGGACGCATTTTTTGTAACGAACAAATAAACAAATTTGCTTTATGTTTTCGTCTTATTCCGGCTCTGCCATCACTAGTTTTACACAAGTTGAAGCCCTCACTCAAGAATGACCCATGAAAATAACAAGGCAGACGAAATTAAACAATTTTCCAAATTTTGGCCCGTTTAAGTTTTGCTGCACTTATGTGCTCGTTAAAATCCTGATAATAAGGGGCCGTCGGGAACCAAATGCGATACGATTCAGACTTTGGCTCGTTCAAGTTATGAAAAGACTAGAGCCGACAGATAAGTTTCAGAAAACAGTCCTTCCCTGGTTCGTGTTCAAAAAAGTCCGATTTTTTTTAAAGCCAATAATGGCGACTTTAAGAATTTTTTTCAATTTGAATTGTACCCTAAAAGTTTTGTGTAAGTTTTCGTCCTGTCTATTGATCAAGTGTTCAAATCACAATTTGGAAAAATTTGATGTCAAAAAATGTATACAGTTCCACTGTTTTTGTATTTAATTACTACTCAATTTATTGATTGGTTTTCATTAACTTTTATGTTAAAAATTCCCAATTCTTTAGTTTCGTTAAGATTTGAGTTTGCTGTGTAGCTCCTATCAATTTATTTAGCACGAATATTGTTTTAAATTTACGGCATTTAAAAGCAGCCACCTGATTTATGTAGGAATACGCAATGCAAACCAAAAACCTCTAATTACCCAACTCTGTTTTTACTTATATTGTACGATGGCGAATATCGAAATCAATTTAGGAGACCCACTAGAAACTTTGAACAAAACATTTCCATATAAGTTTGGTTCAAAACGGTGACAGATATTAACAGTGTATCGTTGATTTGCATTGCGTATTACTATCAAAATCAGGTTGTGATGTATAAAAAATCAATCATCGCCGCGACTACCAGTGATCACAATTTCAGTTTCAGCGTATCAATGCAGTTGCGTTCCATATGTGTTTTAATTTTCATTATCACAGTTTTTGCAAAAATATTTTTTTAAAATTCAGTTTTCTGTTGCCTCAGCTTAATTCGTAGCTTTAACATTGAAAAAGTTTTGATGTTTCATCATGTTTGATTAGTTGCCTAATAAATACTTAATCGGTTCGAAAAATCTAGCAACAATCCAAAACTATTTTGCATCTTCCAGATTTGTTTTACTTGTAGTATCACGTTTACATTCAATCGCTGTTTTATTTGCTTATTTTCTCGCGTGATTCAAAGTTCCACATAACCCGAGTTGTTGTAATTTTCTGGTTCTGCTTCTTCACTCCGATTTACCTGTGATCCTTGAGCGTTGGTTAAAGTCTTATTTATAAATAGAGCTTCAAAATAAACATCTGATTCGAGCTTGGTATGTTCCTGGTTGTACATTCCTATACTGTGGTTTTCAAACCAGCGATTTGACTTTTAACTCGCAGGTCGTAAAATCTAAACTGTTGTCTAACTTAAAATTAGTTAGAACTTTGATTTTTGCTTTATTGGCATTTTGTTTGCAGTTTTCCGTTCGACAATAACTCAAAAAACACCATTCGTGGACAAATGTGACGGATAATTCCATACGTCAAATTTGAACTAAACTAGCCACACTGTCACTGTTGTTAGTAACTAAATAGATGTAAGCGAGAAATATACCAAAATGCGTCATTATCATTAGACAATCAGAATCGAGTATTTAAATACGTATAGAAATCTTTCCAATTTACGCACAAAGCTCCGAAAAAGTGCAAATAACATAAGACCTAACAAATAAGACATGATTCGGCTCAATAATTTTTGAGTTTTGGATTCATTGGTACAAAATGGTGACTAGCATTGAACTGATTCGTTATCACCGGCCAAAAGAGCATCAAAAATTGCCGTCTAAACTCTCACTTGTTGCTATGTACGTTGTCTACTTATACGTTGCTTTGTCGATAAAACGTTGCTATATATAGCGAAAAAAGATTGAATTGAACATATACGAAAGAGTGGTTTTACACCTTTACAAGTGGCGCCCCACAAGCTTTCTGATGGAGGTTACTTATTTCACAACACAGGTTGTTCAGTATTCGGAAACGAAAGCGTTCAACGTCGACAATTTGACGCTATTTTATACTGTCGAACAGTGATTCCTCCAAAAAATGATCGAAAATTGCACGTGCTGTGTTTAAAAAACAGCTTAAACTTTACTTGCTGTTGTTGAAATTTACATTTATATCCGGTTTTTAACGGATTTTACTTAGCATTGTTGCTTACCCGCCTGCCTTTTTTGTTATTTGCGTACCAAACTCCGGAGAAAAATTGGTATAAATGCGCAATTGAACGAATTTTCCGCTATTTTGACGCAACTGAAACGCCCTCAATATATTTTCAACTTTTAGAAACTCTTACAAATAGTAGGCAGTTGGTGAAAGGGCCTCAAAACAGTCAAAGCATGAGGTTCAGAAAATGCACCGTGTTACAATAGTTTGTGCTCCATCCGAGGACTGCTTCAACTTCAGAGAAAAGTGGTTTCGAGAGTGGACCTCCAGCTGCTCCGTTGTTCGGAAATTGGCCCCAAAATCAGCTTCTGACAAACTTGAACAAGGATTCTTTCAAAAACTGAGCCTCTTGCTATTTTTGACGTCTTGAATTGATACTAGTGAGATTTTAGACGGCAAATTATCCAACCACCAAAGAAACTCCAAGTTCTTCCCTAACACTCTCGGTAGTTTTTTGAAAACAGGTCACCATTAACTTCCGCACATGTAAAGTTCAGAAGGGAAAACATCAATTTTGAAATTTCCGGGCCGATTATCAGAAATTATTATAGATTTGTGGTAATTGGCCGATATAGTAAAAAATTCACCTCTGATATAGAAAAGATTGAGTGAACATGGTGCTAAAAGGTTCAATTTTAAGAACTTTTGGTCAATTTTGATGCAAATGAAAAAACTTAGAAAACTAATATCAAATATTGACAAACCGTACTTTCAGGCATAAAACCATCCATTTTAATGGATTACCGTTCCGTATTCAAGAATTTGCAGAAAAAATTGACCAAAAGTTGGAAAATTGGACAAAAACAGAAGGTTCGTCAATTGAGTGAAACTCATTACACACAGAAAATTTGTGGAAAAAATCCACAACCTCCGGTCTAAAGAAAAAATTACCAAATTCCCAAAATTTTGTTTCGTCGCTCGTTTAAGTAACGTTTCGTACGCGTCCTTTTTGTCCTTTCACTCGTCAATTGTCCGTGTTCCGTTTTTTTCTCAAAACGATCGCTCTCCAAAAATTTCTCTATTCGTTTTCTCCGTCTACTTTTCCGGATTTCGATGCAGTATGTTGTCATATATGATGAAGTATGTTTCTGCTTTTGTTGCAATATGTTGATTAAGCTAGTATGCTGGTTAGTTGCTTTAGTCTTGTTGCTTTCTGGGGTGTGACTTAGGTTTGTTCTAGAGTTACGGCTAGTTGGTTCCTGGACTTCTCCAACTTACTAGTTAACTAGAACCCCTGTTGTATTATATTGATTTTTGCTGCTGTATGTTTGCGTGTAACTGATGATTGTTAGTTGGTTTGGTCTTTTGCCTTCTAGGGTGCGACTTAAGTGTATTCTGGAGTTACGGCTAGATTGTTTCTTAACTTTTCCAGCCTTCATAGACTACAAAAGCGCTGCATATTACTTAACTTTTGCTGTAGTTTGTTTAATATTGTTGGTATGCTGGTGGTATGCTGTTGGTATGCTTGTCGGTTGTTTAGGTTTGAATATTGCTAGGGTGTGACTTAAGTTTATTCTAGAGTTACAGCTAGTAAATTTCTTGCTGTTTTCAACCCTTTAATATACTACTGTTTGCCGTAATTTGCTTTGTTATTTTCAGATGTCAAGCCCCATAATGACTTGTGCTAGCTGGTCTCTTGCAGTAGCATCTCTCTTCCTTCCTAGGGTGTGACTTAAGTTTATTCTGGAGTTTAAAAATGCGGAGTTTAATCTGGAGTTTAATGCGGAGTCTGTACCGCATTAAAACTTACCGTCAAGCGTATAAACACAGAAATCATCGACACAAAGATGGTTCAATTGACTCTGACACCTCATAAAGATCAACACTTCGAAGCATTAACTGTGTGCCCCTATGTGAGGGAAACATTAAACGTAGGTTCCTACATCGTTGATGTTAAGTCCATGCAAGAAACTTACCCACATCTGGCCGTCCTAGAGCCAGTAAAGTATAGCTATGGGAACATTGAGATGATACTTGGAAAGGATGTTCACCATGCCGTCCACCCGTTAGAGTACTTTGCAGTCGAGGAAAAGTGCTCACCGTTCGCTGTTCGCTTGCCCATAGGTTGGGTTTTAAGCGGCCCACTTCCGTCAAGATCAAGTTCAGTCTCAACGTGTTTCAAAGCCATTGTCGAAGAGGATTATGAATTAGCTTGTCAGTTTAAGTCTTGGTATGAAATGGAATCGTACGGCGCATACAAGCAGGTTGACCAACGATCCGCAGCGGATGCTCGCGCGCAGGAAATACTTGAAATAACAACTTTTCATAACGGCCAAAGATACGATGTCGGTATGCTATGGGCTGATGACAACACCCAGCTCCCGAACAACTACTTTTCGTCATTGGTACATCTCAAGTCTCTCGAGAAGCGGCTCTCGAGAGACACAAGATTGAACGAAAATTATACTAATACCATCCGTGAAGACTTGGAAAAAGGTTACTTAATAACAGTCCCTGATGCTCACAAGGTCGAGCAGCGGTCGGATAAAGAGTGGTAATTACCACATAACCCTGTAACCAACCCGAACAAACCGGGGAAAGTGCGTAGGGCATTAAATGGTGCTGCAAAGTTCCACGGTGTTTTTTTGAATAAATCTTTGCTCACTGGCCCCGACCTACTCCAAAACCTAGTCCATGTACTACTTAGGTTCCGTCAACATCAATTCACCGTGTCCGCAGATATCGAGGGTATGTTCCAAGTGGGTGTCCCTGACCGTGGCCAGCCATCACTGCGTTTTTTGTGGCGGGAAGAAACAAATGTTGTAGTGTATCAATACACGCGCCATATATTCGTGGCTAAAGACTCGCCCACATGCGCTAACTATGCATTGCAACGCACGGCCCGAGAAAATGTTAACCAGTACCCGGAAGCAACCAAAGCCGTCCTAGAAAACTTCTACATTGACGATTACTCGGATTCGGTGGAGTCACCTGAGAGGGCTCTCAAAAGATCGAAAGAGTTGGTGCATCTTCTCCATCTCGGTGGGTTCAAGCTTACAAAGTTTGTAAGCAATGTACCAAATCTGGCTGATCGAATTGATGGGTCACCTCAGTCCACCGAACCAAAAGTACTTGCCTCATCTAAGGAGGAATCTTCGCACGTGCTTGGGTTGATATGGGATCGCAACAATGATACTCTAGTTGTGAGTCGGGGTACCTCCAGTGCAGCAACTAAGTCTTTAACACAACGCTTGGTATTGAGCCTAGTGTCTAAGGTATTCGATCCCATCGGCCTAGTGGGACCATTTACTGTTTGTGCCCGATTGTTACCAAAAGAACATCTGGCGTGTCAGCGGGCAGCACTGGCTTGAAGAAATACCAAAAGACACTGTTGAAAGGTTCCTCGAATGGAGTGTAGAACTACCCAAGCTTGCCAAAATCACTATACCAAGGAGCTATTTTCCGGAAAATTTGAACACCTGGAACTACACATGTTTGGCGATAGTTCTCAAGAGGACTTCAGCGCTGTTGCATTTCTCCGAGCTCATGTAAACACTTCTAGTGGGCCAAAAACAGCTTTCATTTGTCCTGGGTAAAACTCGCGTCGCATTATGAAGTTGATGACAATTCCAAAGCTGCTTTACTGGCCGCTCGGTTGAAACAAGACATCTGTCGAGCCCTTACTGTGCATGTTAACGAAGTTTTTATGTGGACCAATAGCACTACTGTCTTACAGCGGCTTCACTTCACAAGCAAGCAGCCAAAATTTATTGCAAACCGTGTATGCGAGATTTTAGAGCAAACTAAAGAATGGAACCACGTTTCCTAAAGCGATAATCCGGCAGATGCCGGTACTCGTGGTATGTCCGCTGAGGTCTTGCAATCAAGTAGCTGAGTGAGGGGTCCAGATTTCTTAAGAACCAAGGAATTCTCGTTCGGCCCAAGCACCGAAGTAGGTAAAAACATCAAACTTGGTATAGTAACTAAGGAAACTGACGAAACCAATAGATCATTGGCCGCATCCGTGACCAAGTCAACTAAGGAACCGCCCCATAACTAATTGCCTTCGATAAGTACAGTTCTTATCAGAAGTTGCTACGGATAACAGCGTACACGCTCCGCTTGTTACCTTCTCACGAATGTTACCGTAATGCCGATCGTAGCATCATAGACCCCACGGAGCTTGACGAAGCCGAGAGTCATCTCCAGTACATTGTGCAAGGGAAATCATTTAATGCAGAGCGAAAAGATCTCCTCGAAAACAAATCCGTTAAACGAAGTAGCCGTATTGCTCCATTTTCTCCCTTTATTGGGCCAAATCGTCTAATCCGATCGGCCGGCCGCATCAAACGGTTGGTCGAAGTTGACTTTGATGTAAAACATCCTATCGTTCTCGATGTACGACATGCATTTTTGAAGGTTTTTCCTTAGGCACAACCACGTTAAACATCATCGCCAAGGTATTGACTACCTGCGGGCTAAAGTACACGAACGTTATACCATCCTCAAATTACGATCCTCACTGCGTTCAATTAAATCCAACTGCGTCGCGTGCAGAAAGTTCCGAGCTGCCACTATCCAACCAATCATGGCTGACCTCCCAGTAGAAAGACTCGCATACCAGTCTCCACCCTTCACGAACACCGGGGTCGACTACTTCGGCCCGTTTTACGTTACTGTACGTAGGACTACCGAGAAGAGGTGGGGTTTCCTCTTCACATGCTTAACTACCCGGGCAGTTCTTGAAATCTTTCCGTCCAAGGACGCCATTTCATGTGTGATGGGAATGGAGCGGTTCGTCTCCCGTCGGGATACACCTGCCATTAATTGGTCAGACATTGGCACTCTCTTTGTTGGCGCGGAAAAAACTACGCGAGAATATTGAGAAGTGGAACACCATCAAGATCGCGGCCGAACTGGCCCACAAAGGCATTAAGTGCAGGAACAATCCACCCAGTGCGCCACACCAAGGTGGCATCTGGGAGAGGCTGGTACGTAGTTTTAAGCGAATACTTAACACCATCCTCGGTACTCGTCGTCTCACGGACGAAGTTTTGAACACTACGTTTTGTCTCGCCTAACACGCACTTAACGCACGCCCGTTAACGCTCGTAAGCGCCGAACCGTCCGATATAGGCGCAATAACACCTAATAATTTCCTACTAAGTAACCAAGCAACAGCTATTCCGTCAATCGTTATTGTCGACGAGTTCGATCATCGTAAACGGTACGCCCGCGCACAGTCGTATGCTAACACTATTTGGTCACGTTGGATCAAAGAGTACGTACCGGCGCTGAACCGACGTTCCAAGTGGCAGACGCAGGCCGAGCGACAACTAAAAACTGGTGACTTGGTCTGGGTAGTTGAAGAAACCAACCCAGGGGCTTACTTCCCTACTGCTCGGATCACAAAACTTTGTTACGGTTCCGACAGCGTCGCACGCTCCGCCGTCTTGCGCACATCCACCGGATCGCTCATCCTCCCGCTTGTAAAACTAGAACCCATTCTCCCAACATCTGGGCCGGAGGATGTTAGTAACTAAATAGATGTAAGCGAGAAATATACCAAAATGCGTCATTTTTATTAGCCAATCAGAATCGAGTATTTAAATACCCATAGAAATCGTTCCAATTTACGTACAAAGCTCCGAAAAAGTGCAAATAACATAATTTCAAGTAAATCTAATCATAAGACCTATCAAATAAGACACGATCCGGCTCAAAAATTTTCGGGTTTTTGGATTCATTGGTACAAAATGATTGGTCTGATTCGTTATCAGACAAAATACCGACCAAAAGAGCATCAAAAATTGCCGTCTAAAGTCTCACTTGTTGCTATGTACGTTGTCTACTTATACGTTGCTTTGTCGATAAAACGTTGCTATATATAGCGAAAAAAGATTGAATTGAACGTATACGAAAGAGTGGTTTTACACCTTTACAACTGTATTCCACACTCGCTGACAACTCCGATCTTAAAACATGGGCTGCAAAGTACAACAAAATCACGAAAATCTTATTGTTTCCGTGTACGCAATGAACTCTTTTTGACTGATTTTTCCATGCTGTAAAACTCAATTTGGTTCACTACGGTAGATAACTGTTTCGTTCTTTTTGTGCTTTTATGATGCATTTAGATGGTCCTGAAGTTAATCTGAGAATAGTTCATTTTTTTTCACTTTGGGGCTCCTTCATTCAACTTGGTGTGGTAAAATTGCTCTGATAAGGTTTTTGTCTAGTTCTGCCTTCTTGATAGGATGAAAAAACCAGAATTGCCCAACCTTGATACCACCTCGCTCGTGTTCAGGCGGGCTTTTTGAATTTTTTTCTCCTGCATGCCATTCACTATTAAAGTTTAGCTCGTTTATTAAAGTTTTTCCTCATTTAAAAAAACTTTTCAGTTGTTAGCTTCATTGAGAAATATGTGAAACTTATATAAACCACTTTTCCTTCCTACATTTTACTAAACAATGTACTAGTTCATTGTTTAACTTGTTCAACTTAAAAACAATTAACAGATACTCGGCGAATTTTTTTATTATATGAATGTTTCGACAATTAGCAATTTACAAAGCAGTGCAATTATGAATGATTGTGAAAAAATACGCTGATCATAGCTACATCTGGCACCAAATTTATTCTATGCCTTGCGCTCTTTAACTGAAATGACAATCAGCTAAGCTTGTAAAATCCTCAACGTTAAGAATATAATCATCCATATAGTCCGTGCCATACAGTTGAAACAGACCAATTTGAGGTTTGAAAAACGCCATAACATGCAATTGATCATCGATTTGGTCATTTGAATCTGTTCATTGAGGATTTTACAATCTTCATCGCTGGAGCTCAATTTCATTTGTATTCATTTGTCCATGTGGCGTATATTTGACCTTTAAACTCTGCTCGCAAACTTTTGAAATGTTGCTGATCCAAGTTTATCAGACGCACCACATGACAACGTCGTTTATTCACGAACGGGACAAGTATACTTAGGTGTTGACATAAATTTGGTACCGGATGAACGTTGACAATTGATTGGTTTCCATAAATGGTATAAGCAGAGAACACTTTTTCATGATCCCAGGAGACTTTCCACAAGATCTCTTAATCAAACTTCACAATAATCTACATACATTAGCATCAAAGATTTTAAGGGAGGGTAGGATAGACTTTTTTAGAGAATGTTTTCAGTATAATTATAGTTTGGCACCAACTTCCTTTTCGTTCCATTTTTCAATTAAACTCGATGCCCGCGAGTCCGCGTTCCGGATGCAGTCGAGGTCTTTCCATTCATAACTAGTCCTAAACAAATATCAGCAAACATAACTAAACAAAGGGAAAGCAATTTGTCATCCGCAAACGCACAAAAGTCTGAGCATGGATACTTACCGTCTCCGACAGTCTGGATATAACAATTTCTGATACTTCTGCCTGGGTTTAAATAACCTCAAAATGAGAAGACATTGACGGATTAATTATTTACACCTGTTTCCGTTATCAAGCTCATGAAAAATATTCAAATTAATAGCCAACTAAATTCACGTGGCTTCATCTGAAAGTAACCAGTTCCGAGTCCCATACAGACGAAAGAAGTCAAATCTTTCAAGATGACTGGAAGCTTGTTGCAAGATATGAATCTTGCCTAAAATATAATGTGTTCTAACGCTCTACAAAGTAATATTAACTCACAATTATTTTTCATTATTTGCTAATCATGAATACGTGGGACGAGTCGAAGAGTCGTGCAACATAATCTCTATACTAACCTTACCAAAATTAACAAAGAACTACATAGAAAAAGACAACAGAAACAAATAAATTTTAGCTCAATAAACCTACAGGAAGTGTTTTAAAAAAGCAGACACGATTTTTAGGTAGGGGTAAGGTAGGTGGGGATGGTTGGATGGTGCGCGCATGTAGGTGAAATTCCGGTAGGCGGAGGATAGGTAGGTTGGAGCGGGCTGAGTGCTATGTAGCCCGGGGTTAGGTTGCTTGTGGTGGTAGCTAAGTAGATGTTGGTAATATAGGTGGGAGTAACTATTTTAGCACAAAAACTTCAAAATGACTTTTCGACCTTCAACACCACCCGCGACTTATAGTTACAATAATTTAGTAACTAAATGACTGCTAGACTCCAGTGTTCGCAAAATGCTTCAGCTAAAAAAACATAGCTGGTAGAACACCTAAAACGACTCAGGGATTCCTGCAATAAAAATATTAACTTACTCTACCTATTTCAGAAAAATGAAAAAAATTGAAAACAGAGCATTATAGAGTAAGAAACCAATTTTTAGTTACATTGTGGGTACGTGTGGAGGTCGTAGGTACGTGGAGGGGGCAGGTACGTGGAGGGGTAGGAAATAGTTGGGCGTGGGGTTATTTAGTTAGATAGGTGGAGGGGTAGATGGCCAGTGAAGTAGTTAGAGGGAACATAATTTGGACGGGGAGGGGTCATGAAGGTGGTGTGCAGAGGGAGGTTGGTAAGGCAGCTGGGAGAATGTAGGCAGGCGTAGACAAGTGCCCAGTGGCAGGTAGGTACCTACTCGCAGGGCAGGTAGGGTTAGATGGGGATATGAATGAGAATGGGGAATAGTTTGGGGTAGGTGAGTAGTAAGTAGATGGGTGGTGGTGGTGCGGGGGGAGCAGGGGACTTGATAGGTGGTTGATCATTAGTTTAGATACAAATTGGCAAGAGACTTACATGGGACCAAAAAATTTCAAAAATAACTCTTTACAATGAACATTACCATCAATTTCCAATTAGTATACATTGCAAACCAAGCTGCTGTTAAAGTCCAGTGTTCAAAAACAGAAGCCAGCATTCAAAAACAGAAAAAATCCAAAAACCAAGAAGTCAAAACTCAAGCCACGAAAAAAGCTATCCTCTGCTAAAAAACATTACCAGTAGAGTACGGGAAACGACTCGAAAAGCCGTGTAAAAAACTTAACAGACACTATATTTTTCAAAACAAAAGGAAAAATATCAAAAAGAAGAGAAAACCAATATAGTTTTATAAACATTTGTTAAGAATGTGGAAAAGTTTGAGAGCGGCTGAGATGAGGGGCAGGCAGGAGTAGGAGAGGGAAGTTGGGTGGTCAGATAGGCGTATGGGGGTAGTAGGGGGTTCAGTTAGTTGGATGGGAGTAGGCTGGTGGAGGTGTAAACAGGAGGTTGATAGGTGCCGAGATGGGAGGTAGGTAGGGGTACGGAGGTTGGCAATGGTTAGCTAGTTGGGGTTAGGGAACAGATATAGATAGGTACAGGGGGTAAGGTAGGAGGTTATGTATAGGGGCTAGGTGTTGGGAAAAGGGTAGGTAATTGGGGGAGGGGTAGGTAGGTGCATGGGGTTTGGCGGGGTCTAGCTAGATGGGGGGGTGGCGGAATAGGTATAGATAGGTACAGGGGGTAGTAAAATTATGCATAGGAGGTAGGTGGTGGGGTGTTGGGGAAGGGGTAGATAGTTGGCGGAGGCTGAGGCAGGGGTTAGATAGGTAGGTGGGACTTATATGGGATCAAAAATTCTCAAAAAAACACCTTTTCCCCTAGAGTACTAGCAGCAATTCCAAATGACTAAATAATACAAACTGAGTTAATGTTGAAAATGTCCAAGGTCCAAGGTTCGAAAACAAAAGTCAACGTTCAAGGAATGAAAAAACTTGGTTCGGCTATAAAACAATTTGTGTAATACAAATTATCCTCTTCCATTTAAAAAACCTGCAGAAGAATACGTGGAGTTCTCAAAAATTTGCAGAATACTAATACTCTTCTTGGAGTCGTAAAAGGGCCAAACGTTTAAAATATACGCTTCAAACTTCGTTCAAGAGCGATTAAAAATTGAAGTATAAACTAGAAGTGTCTATTTCTTTGAAATACGGCACACAATCAAAATCAATTCTGCCTACAGCCTGTCCACCAAGGCGGGTGCTCCTTATTTTAACGAGCAAACTTATTGACTTATATCTTTCTGGTTAAAATAATTATTATTTCATCCCATCGTTTTGGGGAAAATATTGATGACCGGCCAAAGATCAATAGCAGAAAAACTACCCTCTGCTACAATTGGGTCAGAACAATCAGATACTATTTTGTTTCACGTCGTCAGAGACCATACTCTGATGACGTGGTCGCCTACTTCATTTTATCGAGCCAATATCAATCTGCTGTGCAAAATGACAAATAATTTTTCGATTTGCACGATAAGACCAAATTTGTCAATTAGCAGTATAAGCATAAACAGTGCGTCATTTGACAAAACCAAAAAATAAGTTCAAGGAATGAAAAAACTTGCTTCAGCTAAAAAACAAACTGTGTAATACAAATAATCCTCTTCCATTAAAAAAAACCTGCTGAAGAATACGTGGAGTTGTCAAAAATCTGCAGAATACTAATACTCTTCTTGGAGTCGTAAAAGGCCCAAACGTTTACAATAATTGCTTCAAACTTCGTTCAAGAGCGATTAAAAATTGAACTATCAACTAGTGGTGTCTACTTCTTTGAAATAGGGCACACAATCAAAATCAATTCTGCCCACATCCTGTCCACCAAGGCAGGTACTCCTTATCTTAACGTGCAAAATAATTGACTTATATCTTTCTTGTTAAAATAATTATTATTTCATCTCATCGTTTTGGGGAAACATGAACGGCCAAAAATCAATAACAGAAAAACTACTCCGAGGACAGTTTCTTCCTCTGCTACAATTGGGTCGCAACAATGAGGACCTGTTTTGTTCACGGTGAAACGTGTACTATTTTGTTCCTCTTTCATGCTCAGTTTAAAATGAAGTCCATACTCTAATGACGTGGTCGTCTGCTTCATTTTATCACGCCACTATCATTCTGCTGTGAAAAATGACAAACAGTTTTTCGAAGTGCACGATTAGCCCAAATTTGTCAATTAGCAGTATAAGCATACACAGTGCGTCATTTGACAAAACCAAAAAATAAGTGCAAAAAGAGTAATAGCCGGAATTATGACCCATCTGAACACTGATGGCTTAGTGATTGAGTAGTTTTTAAAAAGTTAATTAAAGAGGCTCAACCTAGCCAAACTCTAAAATAAGAGAAAACTTCGTTAGTTGAGCAATCGACATGACGACGACGCCCAGGATTGGATATGGTGGTTGGAGGTAGTTTTGAGACCCAAATACCATTATCTACCTGTTTTTTGTGGGTCCAAAAATTTTTGTGCGGCATAAGGGGGAGAGGGGACGTTTTATATAGGGGAAGGGCTAAGGGAACATAATAAAGAAATGAAAGCATTATTTAAGCAGGGGCCCTAATTAACCCCCTCTCTCTCCCTCCACCCCCCCCCCCCCCCACACACACACACACCGCCTTGAAAAAAAATCGTCTCGTAAACAAATATCCTTTTCTTGAAATGTTGCTAGTCATTTCGTTCTCTTGCGCAAATATGTTCACATGATTGAGTGAAGCTGACAGACCATTCTCAATGATTGCATTCAGTTTCAATTGGAAGTGAGTTTAAGGATTACACGATACGGGTTGTTACACCTAGTGGCTACACTCATCTCGACGCTTCAAGTACAGACAGAACGCATATTTGATAAGTTTAGATTGTGCAAGATCTGATATAATAAATATAACCTGGACAAATAGAAATATCGTCTCTACATCTTCTAATATCGTTTTTTAATGAGTAAAAGAAATTGAATTGATGAAAGTCTAGTCTCAGTAATAAATAAACATTTTTTGATTCGTTCTCAATCTGTCTCTTCCCCTTTTTCTAATCCATATTTCCAAATTTTTTCCCGGTTTCATTTCAACATTTCATGGCTGGCGTTGATATTGGTTGCACACCTTGGTAATTGGGTGGGACAAACATTTATGATATTCACGAAGGAAGTATCACTCACATTGGGTGGTGCCCTTCCAAATGGATAACACTACCCTCTCATAGCGTGACATGACAATATTTTTTTATTGTTTCGAATATCATAGTCATCACTTCATTCACCAACCAAGATCATCATTAACTAATGTACAGAGAGGTGGAGGGGTAGGTATTTGGGTTCCCAAACAGTTTGAAGCAAAAATGAGAAATGATTTGAACACAATCAATAGGAGTTTTTTTTGAGTCAATGTGGATTGAAATTGGTAAGCCTTTAACACAAAAACTACTCATTAATGTAGCATACTGCCCCAATGTAAATCTTTCTAACTTTTTTCTGGATGAAATGACTGTAGAAATCTCAAATGTGTATTCGTATACAGATAATCTAATTTTATTAGGAGATTACAATATAAACTTGTTAGGCACAAAAGGTAGACAGTCACTTGATATTTTCACAGCAAACAATGGGCTATGTTACGTTAATGAAACGGAGGCAACATGGACAAATGGTGAAAAATATTCGTTAATTGATCACTGCTTTATCTCGAAGAACCAAATTTTTGAAGCCAGTGTTCTAGAGTCGACTCTTGGAGTTGATCACTTCACAATAGTATATCAGTCATCATTAAAAATAGATCACAGTGATAAGAAAAGGCAGTTTTTGATACGTAATACCAAGAAATATTCAAGATCAAATTTCAATCGCGACATTGCGCTGCAAGATTGGTCGCCTATGTACCAGATAAATGAGCCGAACGAAATGTTTTTAAAATTTATCGAAAATTTTGAAAATATACTGAGTTGTCATGCACCTTTGAAGTTGGTAGAAAGTAGTATCAAAAAACAACAAAAGCAATGGTTGACAAAAGAATTACGTGGTCTCATAAATGAAAAACACCGTCTCTTTAATGCGTGGAAGAAAAACCCAAAATCAGAGATTTATAATATTTACAAATCTTTACGCAATTCAGTGACTAGAAAACTGAAAAAAGCTGCAGATGATTACACAAAGAATTTTTTCCAGCAGCTACCAACTTCAAGAGAACAATGGAAATTCATCAAAAACAGGATCAATTCCAACAGCCAAAGAGAAAAAATTGACAAATTAAGGGAAGATAGTCATTTTGTTGAGGATGACAGGGAGATTGCCAATGTTCTTAATAATTGTTTTGCGAGACTAGGATTATACAAAGGCAAAGACGTTGCTCCAAATTGTTCTTCCCTAACATTTGATGGACCGGAATTTAGCTTCCGACCAGTCACCAGAAAAGAATTGTATAATGTTATTGATAATCTACCTAAGCATAAATCTCCCGGACCGGGCTATATACCAGCATGGGCGCTAAAAGATAGTAAACTGTCTATTGGAACTCATTTACAATTTGTCGTCAATGAATGTATAAACAAAAACACGTTTCCTAATATTTTGAAAACAGCGCATGTTACACCTGTCTATAAGAAGGGAGACCGACTAGAACCAGAAAACTATCGACCCATATCAGTCACACCAACTCTAGCAAAAATTTTTGAGCGATTACTACTTGAACAACTAACTCACCACCTAACTCTTAATGGTCTGATTAACAAGAATCAATTCGGCTTTCAAAAGCAAAAGTCCTGTCTCGATACTATCATTTCATTAACTGAAAAGATAAACCAATGCGTTGACGAAAACGAAATTGTTGTCACACTCTTTTTAGACTTAGCAAAGGCTTTCAACTCAATATCTATAGATGTTTTTATGAACAAAATAAAAAGGTATGGAATTGGAGAAAATGCAAGATTCTTATTAAACTCTTTCCTTTGTGATAGAAAACAGTGTGTAAAAAATGGGATAGCAAAATCAGATTGGGTTGTCATAAATCACGGTGTTCCTCAGGGAACTGTCTTAGGGCCTCTAATTTTTATCCTTTATGTCAACGATTTCAGTGAAGCTGTATCAACGAATTGTGATGTATTACAGTTTGCCGATGATACAGCAATTCTATGTCATGCAAAGAATGAAGCAAATTTGCAGCTAATAGCTGAAGATACATTAAACAAGACAGATCAATATATGAAACAAAACAGGTTAACTTTGAATGAGAAAAAAACGGAGTTAATGGTGTTCAGGAAGGAAAAATTGCCGATCATTGAAACTGTCGATTTCAAGGGACACCGATTGGAAGCATCTGAAAAATGTAGATATTTAGGTGTAATAATTGATAGGGAACTGACATAACAAAATCAACTAAAAAAGGTTATCAGTAAAATGGCTTCAGCAATCAGATCATTATATTTGGTTCGTTATCAGGTACCGCTAAAAACAAGAATAAATCTTTTTAAATCACTAGTTTTGTCTCATTTAGATTTTAGCGGAATTTTTTTTTTCAAAATTTACCATCTTACTCTATTGACAGAATTAACAAACAGATAAACTGGGGAATAAAAGTTTGCTTTATGAAAACCAAATACGATACTGCCAGAGATCTACTTCTGGAGACTAAAATTCTTCCAGCAGAGCTCCAAATAACACGGGTGTCTCTAAATAGGTTTTTCAATATTCTCCAACAAACAAGAAATCGCACTAATAAACATTTCAGATTTTTAGAAAACGTGCCTATTATTGTAAACAAACGAACCCAAAACCTTTTCTTAGAACAAAAATGTAAGTCAAAATGGAGTAATGGTTCAATTGTTCGTAACTTTATTCGAAAATGGAACACACTTCCAATTACAATTAGAAAAGAAACGTCGAAGACCAAATTTAAACAAAAAGTTACAGCGGAAATGCTTAAACGACACGAAAGAGTTCCAATAGACAGAAGGGTTGCAGGATTTAAACATATTTTTTATTAAATTATTTTACGAAAACCGAACCTTAGTTTGTTATAAATTAGAAAAAAATAATGTTTGATTAATAAATTTCTAACATGTAACATTAACCAAGTGGTTAGTTTAATTTACATGTTTGCAGATTAAAAAAAAGAAAGTTAAAGGTGCAAAAAGAACACCAATTTTATGAAAATAATGCAAGTATTCGTCTTTTCAGCATTTGCAGGAGGCAAATCACAATTCCTCTCCAGGTGTGAAACAATGCTTGCTTGCAAAGGGGAAGTTATCATAAAATCCTGGTCAGTTGGTTGTCCAGCAGATCCATTAAGCAAACAAATTTCCGCAAGCAGTGAATTGGTCTCAGGAATCAAGTTTTTCGGTTCTCACACAGGTGAAAAGTTTAATATAGAGCAGGTCGATGATATTCGATCATTTACACGATCATGTCTCAATGTCATGTCAACGGACCATGAAAAGCTAAGGCGTGGTCACCAAAATTGCGCATTCTCTCATTTTATCAAAATGGAAACTTTATTTTGCCGTCATACAACGAACGCCTATCATGTAGTTCAAAGCTGTTCTAAATAAATTTGGCATAAGTTGAGGGCCTAGGGTTCGAATGAGCACAACAGAAAGTCAAGAACACAATTGTACCATTGTTAGAAGAAAACGAAGGCTTTTTTTCCTTATCAGAGGTTTTGTTTTCAAGGCAGCAAAATCAGCCATATCACCGCATCCTAAAATTTGGGATGCACAAAGAGCGTAAGTTGCCAATTATACAGCCATTCTCCTGTTTCCTTGATCAAAGAGCTTTTTGAGGGCTTTCATCAGTTATTTTATCTACTAAGGAGTCTGATTGAGTTACAATGCCAATGCACGCTGCCCTTATTTGGTCTACCAAACATTTTTCTCAACAGCCAGTTTTGCTTTTTGGTAGACAAGTCTGCTACCAAACGCTAATCGTGGAATAACAGAGCTCAAGATACTATCGAATGCTGTTCTCTGATCCTCAAACTCGCAGAAAACACTTCTTGATTCTTTAGAAAGAGTATTACATCAATAATACACCTTCTTTTGCGAACAAACCCGGTTTCAAAGAAGTCTAGGTGCCAGCTGAGAGCGGTCCAAATAACCAACGTCATCCATCATCATTTCTGTCTCGCTGACTCCGTTCTGTAAACATGCTGCCAGAGAACTTGGAGTTCAAATTCCAGCACCCGACAATTCAAGTCTACAGCTGCTGTTTCTGCTCACCCTATTGCCGACTCCCTTCATATCTTTGGTGACAATAGCTCTTTATTTTTCTAAGTTAAAACCCGCAATATTGTGCTGACTTTAAAATTACTCATTTCTATGCAAAGTTCCTGCTCAGCACTTGCTTTGAAGCTACCGTCCAAGTGCCAGCAGTGCTGCATTAAATCCGGCAATTCTCCATCAATTTCAGTTTACTTAGAGTGCTACCGAGAACAATAGAGGCACCAAAGGGTCTCCTTGTTGAACTTACTGTTGGCTAGATATGTAGTTGTTGCAGAAGTACAGATGACAATGCTGTGCTTAACAAAAGTTTGTATTGGAGCACAGAAAAGAACTTAGAAAATATCTTAGAGCTTAGAAATTTAACTTATGTTGATAAACTCAGAAAGAAAACAAACTTACCAGATTTATAACGACAACTGCAGCTCACAATTTAGAAAATGAATGTAAATCAGTTTAGATCTGTATGTTTGTCAAATATTGATATTTATCTACTAATATTGAACAGGAAATGCAACTTTGCGAACCATCTCAAGTGAACTAAATTTTTGCATGTAATAATGAAATGACGCCCACTCATACGCCCCAAAATCGCCTGATTTTTGATACTTTAACCTTTTAACAAATGTACACTGTAAATGTTATATTTTTTTTCCGACTATATATACCACTGATTTTTGCTAAATTCTTCACAATTTTCTTCTCTTTTGAATCTCCTAAAATTAACTCTTATTCTCTCAAATATCTTTTGAGCTTTAACAGCTTTAATCTCTAACGTGCCAAAACTCGTCCCGCCTCATCGGGGTTGTTGCGCTACAGTGTTCGTAATCCGGCTAACAGGTTATGGGCCCAGCCATCAGACCGTTGATACGCTAATAGAGTTTTGGTTGAGATTGAAGTGTCAGTGTTGGCAGTTTTAGCTCTTCTAGATTGACGAGAGTTTTAAGATAAAAAAATTGAGATTTCCCTCGTAAATAAAAGCTAAATCAGAAATTGTGAAAGAAAAGTTGAAGTTTAAACTTCATTATGGAACCATCAAACAATAGTTTGAAATGGATGACGTTTAGCGGGTTGGCTGAGGACTA
Organism: Convolutriloba macropyga; assembly: GCF_964194025.1. Taxonomy (NCBI): domain Eukaryota; kingdom Metazoa; phylum Xenacoelomorpha; order Acoela; family Convolutidae; genus Convolutriloba; species Convolutriloba macropyga. The sequence continues at coordinate 37,806,412 of NC_134476.1, forward strand.
CCCAACATGGAGCACTCGTTTCTCTGCCTTTGCACATACCAAGGGCCTCTTCGAAACGCTCACAGACACAGTTGAGCTACCTGACAGGCCAGCACCACTGAGGGAAGATGCCAATGATGCGCAAACGCGAGAACACGAGGCACAGACTCAAGCTAGAGCTACAGCTGTACAGGAAGATGAGAGCCGCAAAAATCAGATCTGGTGCTACCTGGCGATGACTCTAGACGCCAGCAGCCTCATGCTCATCCGCCATGACTGTGTGAACAGCAAGGGTCTTGGAGATGGCCAGAAAGCGTGGCAACTTCTCCAGCAACGCTTCAGAAGTGACGAGACTACCACAGTGATAAGTCTGATGAGGCAGTTGGCCAGACTACAACTTCGAGAGGACGAAGCCACCCACCAGTACTTCATCAGAGCGCAAGAACTGGTCACCCGATTGCATCATGCTGGTGAGGAGCTTTCTGAGACGCTGTTTAATGCAATGGTATTGAACGGACTTCCACAACGATACGAGCATTTTGTGGTGCAGGAGAGCTTCAATCCTGCAGAGAACTTTGTGGAACTGAGGAAGCGTCTCACCAACTTTGAGGAGAGCCGCAGACAGAGAGATGATGTGGAGGAGGATTAGCACGTTGCCATGTCAGCAAAGAATACTTCTCATCAAATTGGTATACACTCTTCATTCAAATCACATCCTAGGAAGACTTTTTCTAAGCCTAGTAATTCCAAAGGCCCTAGATTGTGTTTTGTATGTAACAAACCCGGACATTTAGCAGCTAGTTGTTACAAAAAAGACAACGCTGTATGTAGTATATGCAAGGCTAAGGGCCACCTAGCAAGTGCATGTAAACAACAACAAAAAAGTCCTCATAAAGGCTTAGCATCTAGTTTAAGCGCTGAGAGCTCATTTGAAGTTTCAAAAAGTGATTTAGTAGTAGATTCAGGCAGTACTGATCACATGATGATAGATAAAACTTGGTTTAAAAATTACCAAAAACTAGAAACCACAAATAATAATCCAGATGGAGGGAAAACAAAAGTTGAAGGAATAGGAGATGTAGATGTGGAAGCACGAGACACTAAAGGTGTGCTACATAAGTTGACTTTTGAAAAAGTTCTGCATGTACCAGAGTACAAAACAAACTTAATTTCGGTTTCAAGTTTAGTTCAAAAAGAACACGAATTATTTCACACAAAAGCTAAGTCAGTTCTAAAACTCAGAAGCAAAGAAAGCTTCAGACTGATAAGAAGAGGCAAATTGTTCTTCTTACCATACAGAAAAGAAAAAAAGCACCACTTTTCAAACTTAAGTGGGGGCACGTGTCAAGCAAAACTTTGGCACAAAGGACTTGGACATTTGAACTTTAGAGATGTAGCAAATACAACAGACGAAGCTTCCCAAGCTTCAGATTTTTGTGAAACTTGTGCTCTGGGAAAAATTTCGAAAAAGCCTGTTCCAAAAGTGAGCGATAACAAAGCAACTCAAAAACTAGAAAGAGTTTACTCTGACGTTATTGGACCAGTTAGTCCATCAAGTATAGGTGGCAACAGATATGCAATTAGTTTCATAGACGAATTCAGTGGCTACGCAGTAGTAAAATTTATGAAATACAAAACGCAGGCATTGCAAACTTTCAAAGAGTATGTTGCACAATATGGCCGACCAAAATTTTTGAGAACTGATAATGGAACAGAATACAAAAACAGAGCCTTTAAAAAATTTTGCATAAGCAAAGAAATAGCTCGTGAGTTCACAGTTCCTGAAACACCTGAGCAAAAATGTGTTGCAGAACGTTTTAATAGAACAGTAGTAGAAGCTGCAAGATGCCTTCTAATAGATTCAAAATTGCCAAAAAGCTATTGGGTTCGAGCTGTAGATACATCATGTTATGCTAGAAATTTAGTTGTCAAAGACAAAAATACAAAATCAGCCTTCGAAAAATTTTTCGGTAGAAAACCAAGAAGCGACCATCTAAAAGTGTTTGGTTGTGTAGCCTATTCAAAAAACCGTGATGCCAGTAAGAAATCAAAGTTTGATTCAAAAGCAACAAAGTGCCTGTTCATTGGTTACTCTGATAACACAACAGCTTATTTGTTGCAAAACCTAAGAACTAGGCAAATTTTCACTTCTAGAAACGTTAAGTTCAATGAAAACAATCTACCAGGTTTTCATAATGAAACCGAAGATATAGAAGACAGCTTTCTATATCTAGACTTAGACGAAGTAAGAGAAGAACTTCAGGATACAAGCAACTCAAGTGAGTTAAGTTCAGAGGTTGAATTAACTGAGACAGAGAGCGTTCAAGAAAGTGAAAACATTACAGAAGCTGAAGTTGATCAAGAAATTAAAGAAGAAAAACCAAGTCCTATTGTCAAACAAAAATCCAAAATTAATGTAAAGTTTAATCCAAATGTCGCAGTGAAAAACAAAGAAAAAAAGCCTTCAAAAATCCCAGTACCAGTCAAAAAATCGCAACAGAAAAAATTAAAACCACCCTCAAGACTGCAAATGATAGGTAAGCTAGGTCAAATAGCAATTCCTTCAGGAGACCAAAAGACCTTCCAACTTTGGTCAGAGTACGATGAAATGAAAAGATTGAGAAAGGAAGCAGCTCAAGATAAGGAACTTAAGCGAAGTGATAGGTCTAGAGCGCCTCCGGAACGTTTTGGTAAAAGCTATTCTCATGCTGTTCAAAGCACATTAACAAAAAATTTCATCGAGCCTGAAAACTTTGAAAACGCTATTAATTCTGAACAAGACAAATGGCTTGAAGCAATGAAAACAGAGATAGAAAGTTTAAATGAAACACAAACTTGGGACTTAGTTCCAAAAGAAAAAGGACAAAATATTATTCCTGGCCGATGGGTGTACAAAATTAAACATGATTCAAACGGAAATATCGATAAGTTTAAAGCTCGTTACGTAGCAAAAGGTTTTAAACAAATTGAGGGAATTGAATATTCGGATACCTTTGCTCCCACAAGCAAACCTGAAACCTTTAAAATTCTACTAGCTTTATCAGCTATCGAAAATTTCTTTTTAAAACAAATGGATGTAAAAACAGCTTATTTGCATCCTAAATAGACGAAGAAGTCTATCTAGAGCAACCAAAAGGTTTTGAAAAATTAGACAGCAATGGCAACAAGTTAGTTTGTAAGCTTAAAAAATCAATATATGGACTGAAGCAAGCAGCCAAAAATTGGTATCAGGAGCTTTCAAATTTTCTAATTCAGCAAGGTTTTGAAAGAAGTAAACACGATTACTGTCTTTTTCTAAAAAACGAAGAAGATGAAAAACTGTATGTTCTAACCTGGGTTGATGATTTAGTCATAGCAGGAAATAGTCAAACCGAGATCGACAAATTGAAAAGTTCACTGGAATCAAAGTTTAAAATGGACGACAGAGGAGATCTTGAATGGTTTCTCGGAATGCGAATTCTGAAAACAGAAAAAGGAATAACTTTAGATCAAGAAAAGTACACTCAAAACATTTTAGAACAGTTCAATATGCAAGACTGCAAACCAAGCAAAACGCCAGCAGAAAATAACCTAAAACTTGAAGTAGCTCAAGAAAATTCAGTAAGAGTAGATTCTCATGAGTTTACAAGTCTAGTAGGTTCATTACTTTACCTAGCTAAGCAAACTAGACCAGACATCATGTGGATCACAAATGTCTTATCACGCTTCATGAATGACCCAACTGTTGAGTATTTCAATGTTGGCAAGCGCGTGTTGAGATACCTACGACATACTAAATCTCTTAGACTCTTTTTCCCATCAACCAGCAACAGCACTCTAGTTGGTGAAACAGATGCAGACTGGAGTGGAGACGCGAATGATAGACGATCGACCACAGGATACTATTTCAAGCTGGGAGACAGTGGGGGATCTGTCAGTTGGCAAGTCAAGAAGCAACCGACAGTGTCACTCTCATCTTGTGAGGCAGAATACCAGGGTTTAGCTGCCGCGGTGCAAGAAGCCATTTTCTTGCGTGGTCTTCTTAGAGAACTGGGGTACGAACAGTTTGAGCCCACAACCATTGGAGAGGACAACCAGAGTTGCATAAAGCTTGCAACTAACCCGGTGCTTCACAAACGATCCAAGCACATCGGCACGAAGTATCATTTTATCCGAGAACGAGTTGATGACAACTCAATCAAATTGATCTACACGCCAACAGATGAAATGGCAGCAGATCTTCTGACAAAAGCTTTGCCACAGCAGAAAGTAGAACAACATCGAGAACAACTATTGGGCGAATCCAGATTCTTACCTAGCGGCAACAATCTGAGTGGGGGTATTGGAGCACAGAAAAGAACTTAGAAAATATCTTAGAGCTTAGAAACTTAACTTATGTTGATAAACTCAGAAAGAAAACAAACTTACCAGATTTATAACGACAACTGCAGCTCACAATTTAGAAAATGAATGTAAATCAGTTTAGATCTGTATGTTTGTCAAATATTGATATTTATCTACTAATATTGAATAGGAAATGCAACTTTGCGAACCATCTCAAGTGAACTAAATTTTTGCATGTAATAATGAAATGACGCCCACTCATACGCCCCAAAATCGCCTGATTTTTGATACTTTAACCTTTTAACAAATGTACACTGTAAATGTTATATTTATTTTTCCGACTATATATACCACTGATTTTTGCTAAATTCTTCACAATTTTCTTCTCTTTTGAATCTCCTAAAATTAACTCTTATTCTCTCAAATATCTTTTGAGCTTTAACAGCTTTAATCTCTAACGTGCCAAAACTCGTCCCGCCTCATCGGGGTTGTTGCGCTACAGTGTTCGTAATCCTGCTAACAGTTTGCAAACGAGGCAACGCCAGGAAACAGTGATTTTGCAGTTTTCAGGAATTACTTCTTTTAACTGAAAAAGCAGTTTTAAAGTTGATCTGTAAACTAACACGGATGCAGCTATTTTGAAGCTTTGCAAAAATTATCTTTGTTGCATGCACAACGACTACAGCACGAGCCCTGACTGCTGCTAATACTACCTGCCGCTTTGTTTTAAGAAATTACTTTATCATCTCACTTTTCTAGCCAAAATTTATGAACTCGCTTATAGCTCGCATCCATTCATCTGGTGCTGGGCGATACCATCCAATAAAGGGGAGAGTTGGGGTTTGTTTAATCTCATCGATTTGTTCGACTGAGCTGCTCCAATGAGACCGAAAAAACCAAAAGTCCCGGTCCTTGCGGTCAGTCCACAGACAAGTGCAATTGACAGAAAATAAGGAAGGGGAGAATTATGGGGACTGACGAATCAATTTTGTTCGCACATGTCAACTTTCTTTTCGTTATGGCTAAAATCTGAGATCAATCGAACGTAAAATTAACTACGATAACGTTGAGGTGATGTATTTTATTTTGTGGGTGACGTATGACAAAAACTGTTTAAAACTATTTATTTTACAATCCTAAGGCCAGGGTGACAAGTATTGCTTTGCTGAGCGCCAGACTAGGGGAGCAAAAACAATGCGGCAGTATAAAAAACACCCAACATTTCCAAGAATTTCTTTCAAGATTATTCACAAGTCGGTTTTTCAAATCTCTTAAAACCCGACTTCCGGGGGACAATTAAAAATCTCAACAATTTTTAATTGTCCCCCGGTAGTCGGGTTTTAAGACATTTGAAAAAATCGACTTGTGTACAATCTTGCAGGAAATTCTTGGAAATGTTGGGTGTTGGGAGCTATTGGACGTATTTCTCGATAGTTGACAATCGTTTACTGCAAAAACTTCAGCTTTATTTTGAGGAAAATAAAACCAGGTATTTTCAAAAATTAGATACCAAAATTGTTATTTGTTTCAATTAGCGACGATGAACAATATTTAGTTTGCTTTAGCTTCTAGGAACCAAGAAAGCTGTTGAAAACTCATTTAAAATTGTTCTGGGACACAAAAGCTGGTCCCAAAAACAACTAAAAAGGGACGAAAATGTTTTCAGCACAATTGTTTGTTCACGGTTTGTTCATGGTCATGAACGGTTGAAAAATCAAAAATTCTCCCGATAAATCTCTCGAAGGCCGCAAAACCCATTCTTTAAAAAGAGCAAATATGGTCGATTATTCTGAAAAAAAGTCAAGTCTTTGCAAAACTTTTCATATTAGATTACGCAAACAATCTGCCAAAACAATTAATCGTGCCAAAAATTCAAGTTCATTTCTTTCTGACTTTCCTATGAAGAGATTTTTCTCATCAGCAATTGCTTTATGGCAAAACTCAAAGCGGCATTTTAAAAATTATGGCAGAAATATGAATTATATTATTTTTCCACAAAAAAATTAAAAATTTTCTACAAATTTTTAAAACGTCCCATGTTGCAGATTTTCTTTCATTAGTATTTTTTTTAAATTTGATTTCACAGGAAAAAGAAAAGTTTTGCTACTTTCTTTCTTCTGGGCTCCAAAATAGCAACATGCGTTGATAGGCTGAAATTATAGAAATTGCAGTTTCATATTAACATTTATGGTGAATGAAACCATAAACGACTTCAAAAGTTCAAGTACAATATCTTTAAACGTTCACAAGGTAACATGAACATATTCAGTAGATCAACGGAAATTAGCTGCGATTGCCCTGCCCAGAAACCAATTGCGAAAAACGGAGTTTGATACAGAAAAAGTATCAAAAAGTTATCAAAATTATCAAAGGAGAATGAGTTAGTTTAATTGCATTTGGTAGTTAAATTTGTATCTGAACACGATGGGACCAAAATTAAAACTAATAAGGCTTATACTTAACAAAGTATACGTAACATGCATCTAAAGTTGGGCTTCATAATTTTATCCTGCTTCATTTTTGATTTTGTTTTTCAATAATGGATCTGTGCACTTAGGTAGTTTTGCTGAGCAATTGCATGACCGAACAATGAAACCAACTTAAAGAAGGCATAAACTTTTTACATCTCTAATGTAAATTGTTGAAAAGGGCAAGACTACGCAGAGCAACACATAAATCAGTCTGATACAGAGAAAATAGTGCACAACAATAGCAGGCTGAGTAGATAACCCGGCTATCAATCACGGTAATTGTTTTTTTGGCTACGCACCAAAAAACTTTTCTAATGTATATGAATAACAACATCAACAGCCCAAGGGTTCTGAAGTTGCCTAAACAATACTTTTGCAACTAGCTGATTCCATGCAAAACATGCCTAAACTTTTGAAGGAGTTTTACGGGAGTCGTAAATTGTCTCTATACAATACAGCTTTCTTCGTTCTCCTGTCAAGCCCCAAGATCCCTTAAATATTTCTAACAATGCGCGATTCATTTTATTAATTTTTTTTTCATTAAAAAAAATTGCAAAATTGGTGTTATATTTTCGCCCAAGGCTGTTAAAATTAAAGTTTAAACTAACCAAAAGTTTAACAAACTTGGACAACCGGTTATAATTTTCTAAATTACAAGCGCTGATTATCTCCAATGAACTGAAAAACTTGGAAATTCTTGAGAGGTATGTTATAACATTCTGCTAGAAGTTTTTTTGTTAATTTTGGCAACAAAAACTGCACATATAGCCGGCAGATTGTCGGAATAGCTGCCAAATAGACTTGCGTGTCGTAAAATACAGATAGAAAAAGATACAGAAACGAGTTGAAAAAGTTATTTACTCAAAGTTTTTTAAGTAAACTTAAATTAAGTGCAAAATCATTTTGCTGAGTGATATAAGTCACGGATGAAAAAAATCTATTAACAACATGCAGGATCTTCAATTCATAGGGGGGAGGGGGTGTTGTATCCTACAAAAACTTTTTGGGTACATAAACTTCGGTCACTGGAGAGGTTCGAACCCGTATTGCCCCGGATAACAGTCTGCTTCCTTAGCCACTTGTCGATAGCTCCTTTGCCATCGCCAATTCAGATCGCGCAAAAATCAACAGATCAAACGTGAAAAAATCACCTAAAATGTCAAGCAAAAGAATGTTCTCAAATGTCCCCAGAAAAATGGCCCTCAGACGACTGAATAAAAAAACATACCAGGACAATCCTTGCCTACAATTCAAAGAATTGTCATTGACCAAAGAAAAAACGGATCTATTCTGTTTCGGCACCCCAGTGTTTTTCATGACCCCCAGTTACAAATTATATGTTGTTATATAGCACGTTACTACGTAAGAAAATAGCACGTGCACCTGGGGGTCATAAAAGATTTAAGCTCACTAAGCTGGGGGGGGGGGGGCAAAACAGAATAGATCCGAAAAATCTATACCTGGAAAGCACTAGGAAATGGCTCCAAAAACTATTAATAAAACGATCAAACAAAACTTTTAAAAAATTAAACAAATCATCAAAGTCAAATTGTTGCATGTGAACAAAAAACCACTAGCGACAAAGCGAATTTTTGTTCAAACACCGTTTTCTCACTCTACTTTAAAATTAGAACGAAAAATTCCACGCCGCAAAAACCACTCGCTTTTTCACTCCACTTGATGTTTCGGCACGACCAAAATCTCTAATGTGACATCGAAAATCATCAAAATGTGTGAACAGTTCTAAAAAAAGGGCAGCACTCCAATACGAATTAAATTCTTCGAATTGTGAAAAAGCAAGAGCACCGCAATATAGCTATAATCAGCTTACTGATTTGCAGTTATAAAGAAAATTTTTCATCAGATCTTGCACGATGTAAACTTTCTTCTTTCATGCGGAGGTTCTCATTCTTAGTGCGCAACTCACTTCCATATGGATCTTCCTCGTTAGCGGGAAGCATAATCTGGACAGTGCCATTAGGCGATGTATACGGCACTAAGCCCGCCTGCGAAGGGGTGTGGCCTATAGTGGCCGAGCGAACGAGGTTGCTAGCACCGCCAGTGCCGTCATCATATGACTCAAAATCAGCCATCTCCGACTTGACCTTAGCCAATCGGGCAGAAGGTTTGGATGGAACTAGAGGTCTGAACTGAAATGTAATATCAAACCCAAATGTCAATTCGGGTTTTATTCAGATCTGAGTGCGGCGGTGAAAAATAATTTATATACGTTCAGGTTAATGAGAAATGTATTCAAATCTTTTTATATTTGTTTGAAAGTAGTGAAAGAGGGATTGTCGAAAGACGGATTCCAGCTGATTAAAAAAACCTAAAGAACATTTGAAAATAAAACAAAGAGATGAAACTACATAACGCTGAATATCATAGAGATTAAAAGTTTTTAAGAACAAAAAAAACGCTTATTATCCATTCCAGTAATGCGAAAGATATTAGGTTATTGCTAAAAACAATAACACGAAAAGCGTAAGAGTAGGACTAGACGTTTATGTATGAAACAGGTGTGTTTACAAGACGTGAGTTTTGAGAAAAACAGAAAATCGACGAAACGAAGTGACCAGATTGAATATGAGTGAAATTTACCTGTTCGCTGAAAAGTTACAAGGTAATGAGCATCAGGTGTAATAAAAGTAGTGATGATAGTCTTTATTAAATAGTGAACAAAGCTCTTTTTTTACTTACAACTTGCGATCCTGTTCATGTATGCAAGGGTCAGTCTTCATTATTCTGAAACAAACAACTTTGGTTATCAATAAATTTACCAACGTAATCTTTACGAAAAAAGAGAAAATTTCCTAAATTTGACCTCATTCTTTAGCCTTAAGGTTGTGATGGTAGAAATTTGTTTTAAAAAAAAGACCAATAAAGGTCAAAACAAACTCTGAAACTTGAGAAGTAACCATCAGCGCACTCTGAAAATCCACACTTAGCGTTCATCAGATTTTAACTGATGTCGTTATTCTGAAGTTGTTATTCCATTTAATCAAAGTCCAAATATATTTCTTGATGACATTCAGTTTAGCAAAGCGGCTCTGAGTAAGGAAATCAAATACATACGTAGTGGTGCTAACTCTTTTGATGGAACCAGCCCAAAGTTTTTGAAGTCCGCTTTACCGTACATTTCGAATCAACTTTTGTATATCTTCAGTTGCTGTGTTAGCAAATGTGAGTTTCCCAGTTTGTGGAAAAAAGTGCATGAACGACCCCATTTCAAAAGCGATAGCAATTAGATATCAAGAACTACCGACCGATTGCCATGCTTAGCTCCTTGTCACTGCTATTTGAGCGTATGGTGTATAAACAGTTCTCGATCTTTCTGCAACAAAAGCTTTGCGTAGAGCAACATGGTTTTAGGAAAAATCATTCAACCATCACTCAATTACTTCTCTTCTACTGCAACAGATTGTATGAGTTACTTGAAGCAAACAAAATGCCAATGACAGTGTATCTAGACATAGGAAAGGCCTTTGATACCAACAATTATAATATCATACTTTTAAAATTATATCGAAAGGGATTTGACAGTGCTTTCTTGAGGTTTTTCGCGTCATATTTAACTGATCGACAGCAGAGAGTTGTAATATCTTGCGGAAAATCGAACTTTCGACCAATCACCAGCGGTGGGCGTCAAGGGTCAATTTTTACAGTGTTTCTTTTTTCCGTTTATATAAATGACCTACCCGAAATAATTGTCAATGAGTGCTATTTATACGCGGATGACACAAAAATTGTCAGCACTGTAGACAATAAAATACAGCTGAAAAAGATATTGAAAATGCTATTGTTTGGAGCAAGGAGAATTGGTTAAACTTCAATTTCGATAAGTTTAAAAACGTGCAATTTTAATTATGTAAAAATCAAAACAAGCAAATTTTGCGTCTTCCCAGCAATGGAACCATCTCACAAGAAACACACTTCAAATTTTCAGAAAATTTATCATGGGATCATCAATTAAGTTTTGTTCTACAAAAAGCAAATCAGAAGCTTGCTTATCTAAAGAGAACAATTCCAAGTCAAACACAATTGTCAGTCAAATGCAACCTAGTCAAAACTTACATAATACCGATCTTGTTTTTTGGATCAAATGTTTGGTTTGCCAGTAGAACTATCGGCAGGCAAATGGAAAGGCTTCAGAAAAAGTTTAAAATGGATACAATCAAACAGTCATTTTACTGATAAAGAAAACAATCATTGTCTTCGATCAGTAAATTTACTTCAGATCACATATCAATTTGTCTTTTTGGATCTCGTAGTTTTAGACAGAATTTTGACCAGAAAACTTCCACTTGAGGCAGAGCATTTTTGGCAAATAAGGAATGGACATCCGAAAACACGATCAAACTAGAAAATATTTTTATACTCAAGCGAATGTGATAGCCAGCGTTGCGGATCTAATTTTTCTACCGAGTTACAAACTTCAACAATTCGATGCCACAGGCGCGTGATTTTCCCAACTATAAACCATATTCAAGTCCTCCGAAATTCAAAAGAGAAGTCAAAGAATATAGATGATTTAGCTAAGAAGAATTTCAATTACAAATAATACCCATCTGGATGGCCAGTGTTTGAGGGAAATCAATTTCAAGCCCCGTTAGGGACTTACTAAGCTTGGTGAAACCAAGTTTAGTGAAATTCATTATTATTATTATTATTACTAAAAATGTTAAAAATTTCAAAACATTTTAATATCAAGCACATCTATTAGTACAAGTACCAAATTATCGCATTGTTTGGAACCAACCTGAAAGAATTGTTGAGCAAAATCCTTTTCAATTATTAAACATTAGTGCTGAATTAAACTTCCGGATGCCTGTACTTTCACAAAATCAAGATTTTAAAAGAGAAAAATGAGAAGTGTCCACAGTTGAGAAAGCAAAAATCCTCTCATCAATTTGGCGTTTTATTAGTCAATTCAAAAATTAGAACAAAATTGAAATAAAACTCTTGCTGCAATTTTGTAACGTTTAATCGTGCTCTTATCACTGCCAGATTAAGAATGTTTGTAAATTAAGCACTGTTTGTAAATGTTTGTAAATTTTTGCCAATGGCAATTAATGATTTCAGTCTGTAGCCTCTCGCCCTCTTTCGAACCAATTAATGAATCGATGCGTCCTAAAAAGTACCCTATTATTTACTTAAATGAATCCTCTTTAGAGAAAAACTAGCCTGTTTAGATGCTCCTGTCGCAGGAACTCTTTAACTTCGTTCATAATTTTCGCATGGTCGGAATTGGGCTTGACGATGTCATCATTGAAGATAGATGCCAAGTGCATGTCGTACTGTCCTGCCGCACTTACTAACAGATCAATTTCTCTGGCTTGGGCTTTGAGGGTTTCATCATCACGGTTTGATTCCACGAATTGCTCGATTGTGCGCGATATCACAACCAGGCATTGGAGCTGCGAAAAAGGCAAACTTATAAATTTGATATAACCCTCGGTTTTCCGAATTCGAGGGGTTCTGGTGTCCCACACGTTAGGACTATTTTTTATGTGTTAAGATACGTGGTAAGGAATTAAAGAGGTAAAATGGTCTACTTTATGTAGTACGGGCGCTGGCTCGAAATGCCAACACGATATATGCAATTTCATAGTATGATTGCAAGGACATACACAAACAAAGCAGCTTAGTCTATTGACATAATATGCTTTTGGCAAGAAGCGTCTGTAAGTTGTAGGCGATCAATTATATGCGAAAAGAGTAAGAATCTGCTCCAACGAACACTTACCAGCTGTATGAGGAACTTCTCGAAACTGAAACAGAGAATTTGTATTAAAAACTACGCAAGGTGGAGATAAAACTTGACTACAACTAGAGATCAAAATGATAGAAGACACAAACAGAAAGAGGAAATGAATAACTTACTCTCCTTTGACTCTTGGAGTTCCAACGATCTCTCGGTACTGGACAGACAAGAAGGCCTAAACACAACTAACATTTCTCAACAAAAATATATCTGCTGGGGGATATGATTTCACTTCTAATCAATGAAATATCCAAATGAAAAAGACCACATTTGCTTAAGATACTTGACGCACTCAAATTTGGTTCCAATGAAAATCTAAATTCTGACACGTTATCATCGAATTTTGGTTTGGCCTAAATTTTTGTTCCGACTTTTGAGACACTTTTAAAAGTGATTATTGGTTAAGAACCCCCCCCCCCTCACTCGCTTACCTCCAACAATTGGTGAGGCTACAACCTTTTTCCCCTCAGCTACCCTCATATTGAAAGTTGCATTAAGAGAGCGATACTCTTGAGGAGAACTTAGATATGGAGTTTGATCCAAGAGCGCAGTATATGAATTGAAAGGATAATTGAAGATTCCTTACCAAACACTGTTTCTTAAGTCCGCCCTGAATGGGAGAGACGATTTTGGAGATGAGTTCCATGAATCCCTTGAGGTGCTCCAGTTGTTTTTTTGGGTTGTTCTGGTTGGCATTGTAGTTGTAGTAGATGTCACTCAGCTGCTGAATGAACTCAATGATGTCCAGTTTTGCAATCTCACACGAATATTTGATGGTAGCCTGGAAAAAGAGATGAGCGTCTACTGCAAAAACTTAATATGCGGTGAATTCAATAAACTTTCGGCATGAATCGCAAAAAAGTAAATAGTGCGAAAGTTTATACTTTATTTTCTCAAGCAAAGATTTCTTCAAACTTTGTGTAAAAAAAGTACAAACATTCACAGAATGTTGATGCATTTTTCACTAATTTCTGAAAAGTTACGGCGAAAGTTACGGTGAAAAAGCAACATTTGATAAAATACTATTAAATATTTAGCAATCATATTATTTAGTACACAAATTTAGTTTACAACTGCTGCGGTTAATAAAATCCACATTTACATCTATCTCAGCATCTAAACACATTCAGTTTATTGATCATAATAAATTTCAAGCTACCACCACCTACGCGTCTGTGCTATTTATACAACTAGTTGTGTGTGTTATAACAACATATAGTTTGAACCTAAAAAACACTGCCGGGGTAAAAAGCATTTAAGAAAGAATTTTCACCCCTAAAAAGTACGAATTGAGGCGAAACTTTTTCCCATGGTATTAGAAGCATCTGTTCACTGCATCCCGCGTACTTGTTTTCGAATTTTATAGAGAATTTCTCAATTCAATAGAAAGAACAAGAAAAAACTTTTGTCCATTGACCGAAACCCTAGATCTGTCTGAGAGCTTCTGTATGCAGATGGTTCAATTAAATAGGCCATATAATGGGAGGATCATTTGTTGGCTGATTTAGTAAACTGATTTCATTATTGCTCTGGGCCAATTATTATAATCAAGCATACATCAAATTAAAATTTTTAGTGAGCATGCTGAACTAAGCATAAACCTAAAGAAAAAATCTCATAAAAACAAATTAGGATTAACAAATAACACAAACCGGTTTGGACATGATGATTGGCTGCCAGCGACACTTGCCAGGGTAGAGCTCATTCTCACTCTGGTTCACCAGATTCTGGTCAGACAATTTGTACTTGGTCACTTTCATCCCGAACACCTAGAAACAAAAACATAATAGCTAGTTTCAACATAACTTACACAGAACAGAGCCCATTCGAAATACGCATATTCAGCTTTCCATAATGTAAAAGGTGACAACTTTCACGAGCAGATTAAACAATAGTACAGTCGACACCATGGTGTTTCGGTTCTCACTTCTTTGACATCTATAGCATTTTAGAATCTTTTCCGTTTGTGCAGTTCCCAGTTACAGAGCACGTTCCATTACATGGTTAGTCATCAAGAAAAAATATACCACGTACATCTGGGGGTGCAAATAATATGAACCCACTAAGCTGGAGGGACAAACCGAAAGGATCCGCATTTTAAATGCATAATATCAAAAATTAATGAACTCCAACGGCAGCAAAAAACAAAATGCTTTTTACCCACCAATAATTCAATTCAATTCACCGCCCAGGACAGGATACAAGTCAAACGATTCTTCATGAGGTGCCCAGAAAATCAGCATAACGTGCAACAAATAAAAAACGCCTCTGTACTCCAAATAATTTCAGCTACCGATTTGGGCGAAAAAAATTTCTTAGCAAGGCAATTGAAGACTTTTTCAACCGAAATTCTGAGTGACTTTCTGTGAGTCTGTGTTTCGATTCTCGGTATAAAAACGAGTGACCTAACGGATGACCGTGTGAGCGGCCTGTTCCTGGCAACTTAGAGGCAATCTCATGCACAAGTTTTTGCACTCTCATCCAGCACCTCATTTACCAGAGCGTCAAGATATTATAACTTAAAAAATGAAAGAAAGTTGCATAGCTTGAAAAGACAACATACAAGATCTTTTGTCTTCCTGACAAACACTTCAAAATACGTTTTTGTAGATAAAAAAGATATTTCACTTTAGTTTTTCAGAATTTCTACGAATGAATCGCACGAAAGAACCTAATCTCCGCCTTTTTTGTTTCCATTTTTACTTTCAATAGTTTGGTACCCTGATACTGAGTATATATCTAAGGGATCGCTATCAAAGAGCCAGATTTTTTATAGCGAAATTACAGCTAATTTGGTTTCAGGGTTTCCGGTTAATCGCAAAGATGGTCATTGAGTCCTAGGAATTCCACATTCATAAACAAAAAAAACCTAAATGTTTTGCCCGTTTCAAGGTAAAACATTGTCACGCCCCTATTTCGTCCCTCATAGTTTCGTGATGATATTCCTTAAAATATCCATAATTCAGTGCTTTATATTAATTAATAATCATTTAGTTTCAAGGCCATATAGAGCCAGTATGTCCATCTAGGCCTGTTGCCCTTAATTTGTTTATGTTTACAAAAAACAACCGCAGATTGACAGTTTTACTAGCAAACACTTCAAGTGCCTAAAAGCCTCAATATTTACTTTTTTGAGTTTCTTGAAGATAAATTCACATAATCAGTAAATAACTTCTTGAGAGATTATGTAC
The DNA here is from genome assembly GCF_964194025.1 of Convolutriloba macropyga. Classification (NCBI taxonomy): domain Eukaryota; kingdom Metazoa; phylum Xenacoelomorpha; order Acoela; family Convolutidae; genus Convolutriloba; species Convolutriloba macropyga. The sequence goes on from NC_134476.1 coordinate 37,822,140, forward strand.
TTGGTGAAGTAATTATTCTGATAAAGTAGGTGCTAATACGGAATTGTATATGTACTGAACAAACACCAAGAGACGTACAAAAGCCGGAAATCGCCCTACTTGAAAATCAGTAAATATTTGCGAAGGACCAATACAACTCAAGGCACAATCTTGCGGAACCCACTATCTCTAGAACACCAGCGAGCCGACTCAGAAACCAGTTGATAAAAACTAAAACTTTCTTTCTATTATTGTAACTTTTTGCTTTATTTTAACAGAGAAAATAATAAAAGATTGAACTGGCAATTCTTTTGGAATTTCTTCTAAGTCAGAGACTACTTGTTAGAAACAAATGTTGGGATCACAAATACTTCTAAACCAAGGCAACTAGTGGATATATCGCACATCCGAACCGCTCAATAAAAGGCTATCACTAGCTAGCTTTATTAAAAATATATCTGCTAAAAACCGCACTGTGAAACATCAAAATAAGTCATTGGAAAAAATGGCAATAATTACTTTAGATTATCTCCATAATTTACATCAATAACACCACGGATAAGAACTTTATAAATCAGTGCGTAACATGGTGACAGGAGTTATTAACTGTTTTCCAGTTTAACGAACCGAAATTCTGATTAAATCTTTGATAAATTCGATATTTTCTTTCTTTCTTTCGACACTTTCTTCTTTTGCCTTTTCTTCATTACCTTAAGAGCCTCCAATCATCCAGACCAGCATCCAGCACTTCCTTTCCGAGCAAGACGATAATGCAGAAAGCAGTAACAAAGGAAAGAATGGGTGGAAACGGTGTTTGTGTCTTTGTGGACAAAATGCAACAATAATTCAAAAGTGTTTGAGTGGACAATAACTGAAACAAACTCAACCACAGCCGCCACAACGGACAAAAACAACACAGAGTATTTGCAAACGAGGATATTGTGAGTAAATGAATTTGTAAATTTAATTTTGGTGCTTTATTTATGTCAATTTATAAAGAACAAATTCTCCCCGCTTTTAATAATTGTCGCGCTTCCCCCAATTTTGTTGAACATATCAAAGGCAATAACATCAACTACACCCATAACAGCAATAAAACACAAGCTCAGATAGTAAGCGCTTTTTCCTCTTCAGCTTATAAATCCATCGTAATTTATGTGCCAGATAAAGATGATAAACGTGTAGCAATTTATTGGACAGCAAAAAGCTTAAATCAGAAATCTCGCAAATTTGGCCTTATTCGTAACAAACTTCAATCTGACAGAGATATTAACCTTGAAAACATCATTACTGATTATCAGATAACATCAGAATAAGCTAAATTACTGAAACCATCACTTAAACATTAATTAAAAGAGGGCAAAACAAAAGTTTAAACAAAAATAAAAAACAATTATATTTTATTTCCCCGCCCAGCTCCGGAGGTTAATGAATCAAACAGTGACTTCGGTCATTATGCTGTTGCCTATCTGAGTGCAGCTTCCACAAGGCCTGTGAGGTCGTGGTCCCCACGAATTTTCCTAAACTAAGGGGCACTCTTTAGAGGTGAGACTTCGGCGGCCCATACGGCTTCAACGATATAAGTCTGACGATTCGACCGGAGCTTTAGGAATAGGCTTATAAGCAGCCCTTCTTTATTATTTTCTGAACAAATGGTTTCAGTAGTTTCTTTTCTGATATTCTTGTGCTATTCATTTAACTGTTTTCTTCACTTCAATCCCCTTAATCTCTCCATTAAGTTAAGTTAAGCGTGCTATTTAATACTTTAGAACGAAAATAAGACTGATTGAACGAAAAGTATATAATCTAATCGGGTAAAAAGCAAAATGGCACACGCGCAGATCAACATCACACCTTTTTCCGGATCAGAAACGGATAATTTTAACGAGTTTGAACAACTAATAACAGGTGCAATCGGAGTCGCAGCAATCGCAAACGCACAACAAGCGAACTTTTTGCAATTACATTTAAAAGGAGATGCCTTGCGATACCTCTTGACCTTACCAGAGGCTACCCGACTAGTCTTTGAAGACAGTATAACAGCTCTAAGGAACAGTTTCACGCAGGATGACTTGAGAGAAATTAGAATCATAAAGTTAGAAAAACAAAAGTTCAATCCAAAAACAGACACAGTTAAGAATTTCTTAGTAAAGTTAAGAACAGAGGCCAATAAAGCATATCCAGCACCTGAAATAGTAGTAGCGGCAGCAGGAGGAGGTGATGCTGAAGCCCGTAGATTCGAAAGAGACAGCAGCAAGAGAATCTGCCATTGAAATGTCAGAAAATCGAAAAAAAACGAGCAAATAAAGCGTTTTTCATTAAGTCTATGCCAAACTGGCTCAAGCCTATGCTCTTAGAAAGGCCAGACACAGATACAATATATCAGTTATGCACATTAGCTAGCCAACAAATTGCAATAAGGGAGATGTGTAATAGAAAAGAGTATTTTGACGACGGATTTAATGAAATAACGGAAACAAACACTGATAAAATGTTGAAAGCAATAACAACTATTTCAAATAATCAAAAAGAACTTGAGCAAAAACTTGAGCAGACAATAGCACCTAAAAATGAGCCACCAGAACAAGACCCAGTTAATATTTTTACACCACATTATCCACAGCAAGTTTATAAACAAAGTTATAGACAAAATTATGAAAAAAGGTAACAAAAGTATGAAGATTATAAAAAGAAACAAAGTAATTCACCAATCACAGAAATACAAGGGCTATCAAAACTTAAAAGAAAAACAGAAATAAATTCAATTGAGTACCCAAATCCATTAGATGAATTCCCAGATCTTACAGACAACTTAATTAGCCTTAACTTAGCAGAAGAGCAGCAAAAAGATGCAGACATTAGAACAGTAATAAGCTGGATTCAACAGAATAATCAACAACCTGACTTAAAGTATGCTACAACAAGCTTAAAAAAGTATCACAAGCACTTCAACAGATTACTTCTTGAAGGGAATGTCTTATACCGGAATTTTTATGATGATACTGGAAAAGTACTTCATAAACAATTCTGCGTACCTAAGCATTTGTGAAGAGAGACTATATACAGGCTCCATAATTCACAAACAGCAGGACATTTAGGCATTAAAGCAACAATTCAGGAATTTAGAAAGCGATTTTATTATCCAGGCTTCACCGAACATTTCATTAGCTTCATCAAAAACTGCCTCACTTGTCTTCAATTGAACAGAGTACCAAAAAGTCACATCACACCGAAACTGCAACCAGTCAGTTCACTACAATCATATCCAGGAGATATGCTCCAAATTGATTTAGTAGGCCCCCTAAAGTCATCGCAGTATAAGTATGTTTTGAGTGCAATAGATGTCTTCACAAAGTACCTATTCGCAGTTCCATTAACAAATGGATATGCCGACACAGTAGCCCGAGAACTAGTAAAGGTGTTCTTCCAACACAGCTACATTCCTCAAACAATACTTAGTGACTTAGGAACAAACTTTACTTCTGAATTAATGTCAGAATTAGCAAGTTTATTAGAAGTAAAGTTAAAACATGCCTCACTAAAGCACCCTCAAACTATTGGAGCAGTAGAACGATCTCACGGACCACTGAAACGAATATTAAAACTCAATACTGAGGAACAATGGAAAGACTGGCATAAATATGTTCCTCTTGCAACCTTTATTCACAATACTTCATATCATTCAGCGACAAATTGTTGTCCTTCAACTTTATTCCATGGCAGAGAACCCATAAAACCCCTTGACATACGGTTCTCCAGAAAAGTAATGGATGCAGTAGCAGTAAATTCCGATTTTGTAAATGAACTGCAAGATGCCATGATGCAAAAGTTTGGAGAAAACAAAGAAAAACTAACAACTGCATACTTGAAGTACAAAAAGTATTATGATCAAAAAGCATCAGCAAAACCGATTCTGGAGAAATCATTCTGTTTACTTTTGAATCCTAAGCTACTAGAACAATCAACAGTAATAGCTTCCCAAGTACAGAAATGGCTCCCGCTATATAAAGTGGAAAAAGCCCTTACTGATTCTAATTACATCATTCGAAAAGTAAATACGAACTACACCCAATGTGTTCATCGCATCAGACTGAAGCCAATTAAACCAAGTGAAACTCCTGAAGATCTCGAAGTCATCAATCCTGTAAACTTTTAACCTGATCCGTCGAGAAGACAACACATGGAACCTGAACTATTTGATAAACATATCCCAGAATTAATCAATGAGCAAGAAACAGAGATACAACAATCCAAGAAAGTGAAACAAGATCCAGTCAGAGTGACCATAAATGTTCCTCTAGGTGGACCATTAGCAGGACCAGCAGTAGCAGCACCTCCAGCAGCCTCACCGGCCCCACCAAGGGTAGTAGCACCAGCAGTTAGACCACGAACTGCCCCAGTTAATCTTCCAGTAATTGATTCCTCAAGCTCAGATGAAGCAATTCCAAACTTATTTAATGAAAATAGCAGTTCAGACGAAAATTTAGCTGACCTAAACCTGGACGCAGAACAAATTGCCCGAATACCAGTTAATCCGTTAATTGCTGAAGAAATTAGACATCAAGAACCAGAAGTTCGTGTTCCTCTCGTATCATCTTCCTCAGATGATGAAATGTTCCTACCAACTCAACAGCCTTGCCCGTCAATAGAACCATTCGATAGTGACTCGCCTCCAGAAATACGTGAAGAACAATTTGCGTTAACTGATAGAAAATTAAGAGCCCGACCTTATCACCCTAAACGACAACCAGAAAAAAGTGCTTTCAAATCACCAGAATACCAACAGAAGAAAAATGTCCAAGGATTTAAAATAACTAGACAAATATGGTTACACGATGAAGATAGAAAAAACCCTTACCAAACCAACCAAGTTAGAAGATCAGGCAGTCCTAGACCAAAAAACGCACGTGCCAGACTGGAACAAGAAGAAAAACGTGAAGCAATAAAAGCATCAGCACAAGCAGCACAACAGTCAAATACACCAAGTAGAGAGACAAAACTAGATCAAGTTAGAGCAAGTATAGCAAAATATTCAAGGAAAAAGCCCAGCAGTTCAGCAAACAAACCAGTAACTAGATCTCAATCGAAAAAATCTTCACCAGGCTCATCTAATCAAAATTTAAACCATTTTAGTCAAGAAATAAATGCAACATATCTAAGTTCTCCAACAGATATCTTATATTCACCATACTCTTTTGCACACTGTATATCAGCAGACATTGCAATGGCAAAGGGATTAGCCCGACAAGTCAAAAGCTGGTACCCAGCAGCCCCAAGTGCAATTAGACTTAGATATCCACCTGATATTGGCTCAGTTTTAATTTACTTCGACCCCATTTCTGAACGTTATATCTTCAGTTTAGTTACCAAATTCAGATACTACCACAAACCCACATACGAATCAGTATTAGCAAGTCTCCATGAACTGAGAGAAATAGTAATAGATGCAGGAATTTCACACTTAAGTCTTCCAAAACTCGCCAGTGGCTATAAATTAGATTTTAACATCATTTTTGAGCTTATATGCCAAGTCTTCGACCCTCTACCCATAACCATCTATATCCATTAGCATGTACCGACCCAGTACAGTCTAGCAGTACCCTTCATTTGCCCCAAAAGCCCAACAAGCCTGAGCAACTTAGCCCTAAGGTCCAAAAATCGCCAAAAATTCGAAAAATTTTGACCTCAAATCCTAGTTATTTTGGTATATCTCCAGAACTACTTTTCTGAACCTGGATTAACCTATTGTTCTGAAAAGCCCTTATCTAGTAGAAGCGATTCCAGCTATTATTGACCCCATTCGACCTGTTCTAAGTACCAAAAACTTAGCCTAAAATTGACCCTTCCGAAAATCCTAGGTTCACTTCAGAAAAATAGTCATAAAACTTTGAAAAATGCCCCGATCATCCCAAACTTTTGCGCTGCAGCATTTTTCAAGCCGAGGAACCGACATGCAAGTTTTGAAGCGATTTGGAGAACTTTAAAAATTGAGTGACGCTGGAGCCCTCAATTTTTGACACTTTTCGAATCCGCTCGAATTCAATGATAACTCCCACAAAAAACCTCCAATTGACCCATTTTATAACCCTAGACCATCCTACTGTTCACGCTTCACATCCCAGTACCCAAAAATCCCGTCAAAAATCAATAAAAGTTGAGTTATGACAAAAATACCGAACCCTACCAAAGTGTGCTAAAATTGATTAAAATGCAGTGTAAATTATACCCCAAAAATATGCCAAAAACTGTCCCCCATGCCTTCAGCAGCTACTCCCAGCTGCCACCCACATGATACAACCTCAAACAACCATAAAAACCCAATATTTCCAAGTACATGTTGAAAAATGACGAAAAAACGAAAATTACGCTTCTGCTTTAATCCTCCGCTTCGAAAATTTTGTCATTTTATTCTCCACCTGAACCGATAAAAGCCACCTATACCCCCTACAACCCTAGTGCAACCCCCCACTAGCTTTGTAGTACCATAAAAACCAGTCCCAGCTCATCCCAATATCAACCATGAATACTTAAAACCAAATAAGCTCTGAAATGGCCACAATTTTGTCAGGAAAAATTCAGTTATATCCAGCTAGAGTCGACATTATTCACTTCTGACAGCAATTAACCATACCATCAGCACGCCCACATCTATAGCTGTCAGAATATGCACTCCCAGCCCCCCAGTGCCAATACAAGCTGAGAAAATTTAAGTGAACTTTCTGAAAAAAGTGATCAAAAATGCATCTTAATACCTGAATATGCCCAATTTTATTGTTAATTCAGTTAGCCCCACTCATGAGCAGTCCAACCATAACAATATCATTCATTTTGAACAAGTTTTTCTTAGCCTCATAGCCAATAACCTATCCCCTATCTGGACCTTTCCAAAAACCCAGGTTCACTGCAGCAAAAACGTTATAACTCGTAAAAAAATAGTTGAAACCGCCCAAATTTTTGCGCTGCAGGGTTTTTTGAGCCGATAAAACGATTCACCAATTTTGAGCTCAATCGGAGCATTTTAAAAATTGAGTGACGCTGGGCCCCTCAATTTTGGAGACTTTTTGAAAATTTACGAACATGTTCATAAAATCCGAAATATTGATCAAAAATCCGATATTATTAGCTTAAAACACCCGCATGCTCAAGCTCTACACGCCCAAATCAAAAATATTGAAAATTGTTAAGTAAAATGTTGAAATAATAGTAAAAAACTGAAGCCTACCAAACTCTTCTCAAAGTTGTCAAAACAGAGCCAAAATTAGACTATAAAAATAGTATTAAATAGCCGAATTATGAGCCCATATTCAAAATTCAGTCTTCCTAGTAGTTGTCCAAGCCTAATAAACCAACAAAATCGCATAGAAAATCATAAATGTTGAAAAAAGTGAAAAAATCGAAAATTGCACATATTTCACAAAATTTGGTCCGAAATTCTAAAGTTAAAAACTCAACATATTATAGTCAAATCATGCATTTAACCACACCAAAAGCTGCCACCAACATAGTACTCACTAGTATGACCCACAATTACCGCCAAAAATCAATCATTTTCAACCCATGTCAACTTATGCACAAAACATGACGCATCACAAGTAAAAATTCAGTAAATTTCACAGAAAATCTGGCATAAAACCTAAGTTAATCAACTCCCAACCTACCAAAATGCTACTTCTGATACCGATAGATATCAGCACTAACAGTTAGCACCTGATTTAGGCCACTAGAGAATCACCAGACCGACACATGTCTCGAAGAAGCTCAAATAGTGGAAAAATCACGCTTAAAAATTAGCATTTTGTACGCAAAAATCAATGTTCTGACCCGATAAATAGCTTCAAACCCTAAAATTCACTAATATACATTAGTACCAAGCACAGACAGTACCATTTTAACCATTCAATACCGATAATGTATGAACAGTGACGACTTATTCAGACCGAAATTTCATGATTCAAAAATAGCCAAGTTCAGATCACGAAAACAATCATAACTTTGCGAAAAATGCTTAAATTATGCCCAATTTTGCGCTGCAGGGTTTTTTGAGCCACTGAAGCGACCTACCAATTTTGAGCCCGATCAGAGCAATTTAAAAATTGAGTGACGCTGGAGCCCTCAATTTTTCGCATTTTTCGTTTTTTCAGACATCAGTAAAAAAGTTGACCACAAAGTGTCCAAAAACCTGAATTTATTGCATAGTTATTCCCCACCGATGTCTACTGAGTGGGCCAAGCCAAAAAATTTGCCCAAAGTTCAATAAAAATTGAAAAATTCACATATTTGCCACACTAGCCCTCATGCGGAAAAATGTCCAAAATTACGAAAAAATTACATGTGAAAATTAGTACCAAATACTCTTCCAAACCAGTCCAAATTACACACAAGTGCTGCTAACAACCAGATTAAGTATCTAGAACCATTAGAACCAGTCTATGATCAATAATTCACAAGTAAATTAAAGTTAATGCCCAAAAATCAAAAAAGCCGTTATGTCACCAAATTCTCACTTTCACCAATATGTCATTATAAAGTCACACACCGCAATTGAAATGTTACCACATGCTCATACACACCACAGCTCCTAGTTCCAACAGTAAAAACCAACTATCAAAGCTACAATTGCCAAATAATAAGTAAAAACACATCAATAAATGCAACTACACTACATGATAATCAAAACAATTGAACTGAAACTAGTTATTTTCCATCGGCGCACCTTCTCACTCAGCAAATTCAGGCACTAACTGTTGACACACGCACCAACAAACGCAGAAAAGCCATAACAATCAGTCACTACTACCACTGACATAAACTTATTAGATAAATACTCACTAACTGTCCCATTTTCCCCAATTTACTCCCTGAAAAACTCGAAAAAACATGTAAACACTGCATAATTCGACCCCCCAACCACTATCCCCATCATCACACATCCATTATTCAACCAAATAACCACACTTCAACATGTTTAAACACCATATTTAGTAGTAATATCAATAAACACACACATCAACACACATGATCACAAAATAAAGTACACCTGAAATGAACAATCATCACATAAACAAGTGCCATATTGAGAAAGCTAGAACTAAAAGCCCGAGTAACGTACATAAAAGAACAAATACACACCGGAAGACCAAATAGAACCAGTTGAAACACTTAGAAGAGCCACATCAGTAGAAGATTGTCCTGAAACATAGTTGTTATTATTGAAATACGAAAATGTTACTTACAATTGTGTTAAATCTCGTACTTTTCGGCCCCACTTTTGAGACTCCGATTAACACGGAAGCAGCTCTGGCTCAAGGAATAATCTTCCACAAGGAAGGGAAGATATTAATCACTGAGAAGTTCATTAATGTGGAATTTTTAGTACCGTTTCCTCGTTATAATTTTACGATCAGACAACAAGTAGAGACTCTACTTACCAAACTCTCACAGAAATGGATAACAAAGTGTGAGTTTTGTAATATGACGTCCAGTACCACGTATCGGAATCAGACACAGGCCTTCAATGTTGACTGGCTTTACACGAAGATCCTCAATGAAACAATCGAAGCTGAAATTGAAGTCCTCAAACTACGCAATGAGACCGAAAAACTCCTCACCAGAGTCAAAGAAGACCCTCACAATCGACAAAAACGAGCCGCCCCGCTTGCAATCGCAGCCGCAGTCGCTGGAATTGGACTTTTCGGTCCAGGAATAGCAATGAGCAGCGGAGGATGCGGTGGAAACAGGAATTTTCGGATCTTGTCAGCGAACGTCTCAAAACGCTGAAAATATCGATCGATTAGCTAACAGTTTCAATAGCCTCAACAACTATGTCATGGAAATCGGAGCACAAACCGATGAGAAATTTTTCCTAGTTGCTGACGAACTTGCAAAGGTTTATAAAGTTCAAAACGAAATGCAAGAAAACCAGAACAGAAACTGGAAACTAGTTGAGGAACAATTTGCAATTGTAGACCATAATCTGAATGCACTAGCCACCTGTATGGAAATTCAATTATCACAGCAACAATTTAACTTTAACTTTGACACAGCAGCATCATTACTTCTTACCCTTTATGCAGATATCAAAAGTTACAGAGCAGCCTTATATTCTTTCCGAATTAATGTTATAAATGCCATTCCTACGTTACTAGACAAACGTCTTCCAATCTCTTTAGTACCTGGTAAATCTTTGATAAAGATCCTTGATGCAGTCCATGATAGCCAAAAGAACTTTGGCAATACCCATGACTGACATACTTTTGTACTACGATGCGAAATTAGTACAAGAGATTTCGACAGTTGAAGACGGACTTTTACTGACACTAGCCATTCCCCTAGCCTCTAGCCAGACAGTGTTTGAAGTTTATCGTGCAATAGTATTCCCTATGCCTCAGAAGGACTCTGTAGATGCCTTACGATATGTGATAGAGGGAGTATACTTAGCAATATCAGAAGGACAGATGGAAACTACAGTACTGACCAAAGCTCAGTATGGCAACTGTCTTGGATCGCTACGATACCGAATCTGTCATGAGACAATGGAAACCCACATTGGATTCTCCTCGTGTCTAGCAACCCTCAAGTTTCACCACACAATCTCAGCATTGAAAGTATGTGATACAGAGAAGGTTGTGTTACCCAACCCAGAACGAGCACAGAACCTTGGATACGGAATTTGGCTCCTAACATCAGCTTCAAGTGATTATACCCTTAGTGAGATTGGTACGGATGAAAAGGGCCGACACATCAATGTTCCTCATAAAGGTTGTAACATCTGTTTAATCACATTGAAATGTGGACATACAATGTTCAGTGACCACATTAAAATTCGAGCTGATTTACAAAGTTGTCAGTACCTTCCAGCAACGAGAATTAATGTAAAATTACCAGATCCACTTGCACACTTAATTGACTCAGTACCTAACATAAACGACCTTCCGAAATATGATTCCAGTACTGAAGCAAACCTCGATTTATTGAAGAAAGTTAAAACCGAATTTATTTACTCGAATAGAAAGTTATCAACAGAGTCACTAGATGCTATAGCAAAGCCAATTACCACCGAAATGAAGTCATTTAAACCACCACTAATTGACCAACTTGAATCTTACGTACCGATCAAACTTTCTCTTTCTTTAACCATCATTGTCTTTATCGGAAATCTAGCCCTACATATTCTCTTCATGTTCTTATACCATTAAGTAGCCTTTGTACGACGAATGGTACCAAATTTCATGAAGCTTAACGGAACCAATGTACCGCTAAACCCAGTAGTTTCCGTACCCAAACATCTGAAAGCAGATGTAGTCACAACTCTAGCCAAACAACTAAAGCAACCGCCAACAGTCATTTCCCCAGAAGAAATTGGAACCCTCAAGCGACAACGACGAAATTCCATGCCTGCAACTTCTACCATGTCACTCAACACCATGGACCGACTCAACACAGACGATGAACTGGACCATCAAGCTCAACCCCGAGATGAAAGTATTCTTTAAGTTCATGAAAGTCTTAAATAGTTCAACAAGTATTAACCCTTTAAATGATTCAGTATCCCCTCATTCATTAAGTTCTCATCATAAGTGATTTAAACCAATAAATCAGTACTCCAACCCTAGAAAATTAACCAGAGCTGTTAACCACTTATTCAGTCAGTTCAAATGTTTTCAAAGTTTAGAGCTATTACTCAGTGAAATAACCATGATAAATTTCAGTGCTAATCTTAATGTGTTCTCTAAACCCTAACTCTACCTTCTATTCTCACTATTTCCTCAACATTAGCGCATTTTAACATTCTTAATGCTCTTTCAAAACCCTTAATTTTGTCTTAACCCTCTTTATTTTAACCTTGTCTTAACTTAAACTTTATTTCTCTTATCTTCTTTCATTGTCTTTAACTTAAATGCTTTCGTTCCAAACTATTTTCTAAGAAAACATAAATTGGGTGGCTCCAACAAAAATATGTTTATAACCTCATATTCGTGCAGATTATATGTTTTATAGAAAAATTGTAAAACCCCAGTTCTTTCACTAAAATTTTCATGAATAAAATTTTCATAAAGTCGGGTAGTGTCACGCCCCTATTTCGTCCCTCATAGTTTCGTGATGATATTCCTTAAAATATCCATAATTCAGTGCTTTAAATTAATTAATAATCATTTAGTTTCAAGGCCATATATAGCCAGTATGTCCATCTAGGCCTGTTGCCCTTAATTTGTTTATGTTTACAAAAAACAACCGCAGATTGACAGTTTTACTAGCAAACACTTCAAGTGCCTAAAAGCCTCAATATTTACTTTTTTGAGTTTCTTGAAGATAAATTCACATAATCAGTAAATAACTTCTTGAGAGATTATGTACTTGGTGAAGTAATTATTCTCATAAAGTAGGTGCTAATACGGAATTGTATATGTACTGAACAAACACCAAGAGACGTACAAAAGCCGGAAATCGCCCTACTTGAAAATCAGTAAATATTTGCGAAGGACCAATACAACTCAAGGCACAATCTTGCGGAACCCACTATCTCTAGAACACCAGCGAGCCGACTCAGAAACCAGTTGATAAAAACTAAAACTTTCTTTCTATTATTGTAACTTTTTGCTTTATTTTAACAGAGAAAATAATAAAAGATTGAACTGGCAATTCTTTTGGAATTTCTTCTAAGTCAGAGACTACTTGTTAGAAACAAATGTTGGGATCACAAATACTTCTAAACCAAGGCAACTAGTGGATATATCGCACATCCGAACCGCTCAATAAAAGGCTATCACTAGCTAGCTTTATTAAAAATATATCTGCTAAAAACCGCACTGTGAAACATCAAAATAAGTCATTGGAAAAAATGGCAATAATTACTTTAGATTATCTCCATAATTTACATCAATAACACCACGGATAAGAACTTTATAAATCAGTGCGTAACAAACATTAATGTCCAATTATTTTTTAAATAAAATGTCAGAAATTCAAAAGCAAACACGAACAAAAAGAATAGGTTCACGATTCACTATGCCTCGTTTTCTGAGCCACATTTTATTACAATGAGTGCAAAATAAATTATAGCGCGAAGCGTTGTTGCTATTTTTTCGCCATCAAGTGTTGCTCCCAGAATAAAAATCTCGCCAAAGTAATCGAAACCGATTAAATCTCCAGTTCGTTTGTTTCGCCGATAATTTGGCTTAATACCTGGATTCGGTTTATTGGATTGGCTGCGTTCTTAGGTAGAATTCTTATTGATTGAAAGGGACTCAATAACAGTTCTATATTTTATCAGTCTTGGAAAGTCTTACTCTACAGTTGTACGTCGGAGTTACTCAAACCAACATTATCAGCTTTCTACATTTCCAAAATTTGCAGAAGGAGGCCCTCTTTATTGTATACAATCTCGCAATTTAGGGAATCACAGTAGTCGGCAGTCACAGATCGATAATTTTAGAACTCAAAAACTGTTGCTTTAGCAAATAAACTTGAAACTGAGCACAGGGGCGGCCTTAGCCTTCCAATTACTTGTGAGACGGAAAAGTTTAGATCCCCAACCTCTCGCATCGAGCTGATGCTATTATGAAAAGAATACCGTACCTAAATGGCTAAAAAAATTTCTGATTGAACTCAGCTTCACAACAATGGAATCCTGTTCACTAACCTGTTATTTGAACAACCTTGTAACAACTTCTGTTTTGAAAACCTCTAATTTAAGACGTATCAAAAGAAGCCTTTTTCCTATTTTCAATGCTTCTAACTTAATTTCCTTATTGAAGATAAATATGCGTCACAAATATAAAGCCTAAAAGGTATTCATTATCATTACTCAACTCCAATTTTAATAGCTAATCTAATCGAGCATTTTTAATCTAAATTTTAACACGCCAATTAACTACATTATCAAATGGAATAATTTAGTTAATTACGACTCGAAAAGTAATTTTTTATAATCATTTAATTTATGGGGTATATTGACACAGGAAAGAAAACGCGTGAAGAAATTGGGCTTACTGCTAAAAAAAGTTGAAAAGCGGAGCGCAATAGGTTTTTTATTCCTAAAGCAAATTTGATGTAAAAAAAGTTTCACTATGCAAAGTTTTCTGTTCGAGCGCCGCTATTCAAGCATTTTTTCTGGTTCAACAATGGTTTTCTGATTTGAAGGGTTTTATAGACAATAGTAAAAAAAATAACGGTTCTTTTGTCTGCATTTTTTGGCATTTTAAATGAGTTGTCAGCGAACTTTTCAGATTATCACGCTATTTCGGTTAGGCCTATTATTTTTCAGATATCACGCCACTTTAGGCCTATTATTTTATTTTATTGCATCTGCTGCAATTGAAAACATACCCGGCAGATTGCCCGAAAATAGCCGCCGTTGATTCCAATAAGCATGATTGCGTTTGAAAGAATATAAGCTATTGAAAAGATTTTTGTACAAAAACATTTTTTAAGTCCGATTTATTTTGATGGCATTTCGTAGTTGAACATAACGTACTTCTGTTTCTTAGAGAGAGGCTACAGGGGCTGCTGTCATAACCGATAAGCATTAGAGATGGTAACTAAGACTTATAGGAACGACGTTCAAATAGCGGGCATCTAAAATTTGGCTTTATGGGTTTATCCCGTTTCTACTTCTTACTTCAATTTTTTTTATGCTGACTCCGTTCATTTTGAATTGCTTTGCTGAGCAAATGATGTTCAAAATCACTTTTAGCAGAATGAGAGAAGAGAGAAACTAGCCTAGAGAAGTCAAAAAGATATCAAGCAAAATGTTGAAAAAGCGGCAAAATGAGTAAAGCGAAACATTTTTCTATTCGACGAAGTAAAAGAAACATAGCAGGACAAGTCCTGACGTACAATTCAAAGAATTTTGATTGACTTAACAAACAACTAGACCTAGAACGGACAATGAGTGAATTGGGAAAACCAATTCTAAAAAAAAATCAGATGAAAAAAAAAACAAAAAAAAAACAGAAAATCAATGTCAAAATGCTGCTAGGGAGAACAAAAAACCACTAGTGAGATATGTAATTTTGATTGCAACAAAAAACTAGGTCGAGAATGAGCTGAGAATGGATTGGGAAAACCATCTAGAAAAAATTCTGATCCAGAAAATTGAAAAAACAGTAAAAATTAGAGTGAAATTGCCGCATGTGAACAAAAAAACCACTACACAGAAACCGAATTTTTGTTCAAACACCGTTTTCTCACTCTACTTTAAAATTAGAGCGAAAAAAAATTCACGCCGCAAAACCACTCGCCTTTTCGCTCCATTTCCTGTTTCGGCGTGACCAAAATCACGACTCCAATTTGACTTCAAAAATCATGAAAATGTGTGAACAGATCTTAAAAAAGACAGCGCCCCAATACAATTCAAATTCTTTGAACTGTAAAAAAATAGGAGCGCTATAATAGCCGGCTGAGAAGATGAGGGCGGCTATTAATAACAATCTTCTTTATTACTATACATTACTACTATATTAAGATTCGAAAAAACCTGTAGAACACCAATGCTCCTCGAACAAAAAGACACACACTTTCAAAATAATTGCTCTAAAAAGCACTAAACATACCCAGCAGATTGCCGGAAAATAGCCGCCGTTGATTTCAATAAGCATGATTGGGATTGAAAGAATAGAAGATATTGAAAAAAAATATGTTTGTACAAAAACATTTTTTAAATCCGATTTATTTTGATGGCATTTCGTAGTTGAACATAACGTACTTCTGTTTTTTAGAGAGAGGCTACACGGGCTACTATCAATACCAATAAGCATTAGAGATGGTAACTGAGACTTATAGGAACGACGTTCAAATAGCGGGCATCTAAAATTGGGCTTTATGGGTTTATCCCGTTTCTACTTCTGACTTCAATTTTTATAGTCACTCTGTTCATTTTGAATTGCTTTGCTGAGCAACTGATGTTCACAATCGCTTTTAGCAGAATGAGAGAAGAGAGAAACTAGCCTAGAGAAGTCAAAAAGATATCACACAAAATGTTGAAAAAGCGGCAAAATGAGGTAAAGCGAAACATTTTTATATTCGACGAAGTAAAAAAACATAGCAGGACAAGTCCTGACGTACAATTCAAAGAATTTTCATTGACTAAACAGAAAAATTAGACCTCGAATGGACTATGAGTGCATTGAGAAAACAATTTTAAAAGAAATCAGATAAAAATAAGAAAAAAACAAAATCAATGTCAAAATGCCGCATGTGAACAAAAAAAAACCACTAGCGAGAAATGAAAATTTAATTCAAACAAAAAACAAGGCCTAGAATGAGCTGTGAATGGATTGGGAAAACCATCTAGAAAAAATTCTGATCCAGAAAATTGAAACGCCGCAAAACCACTCGCCTTTTCGCTCCATTTCCTGTTTCGGCGTGACCAAAATCACGACTCCAATTTGACTTCAAAAATCATGAAAATGTGTGAACAGATCTTAAAAAAAAGACAGCGCCCCAATACAATTCAAATTATTTGAATTGTAAAAAAAGGAGCGCTATAATAGCCGGCTGAGAAGATGAGGGCGGCTATTAAACAGCCTAATGCTGTAGGCATTTTCAATCACCGATCTCTTCTTGGTATAACTTAAATAATAATTGAGAAAAATGACAAAACTAGTAGACAATTATGACTATTTTCAATTTTTTGCAGGTTTTCTTAACAATTTTCTCAGTTAGCCAGTTATCAAAATAGCCAATTATTTTAACTAACTTTTATGTGCAGTTTTATTATATGAGGAAAGATCAAAGTTTCTCAATTTTCATTTCAAATTTTGTTCTTCGGTAACTTGTCTATTGTCATTTCACTTCATATCGCTTCTTGTTGTCTTGAGTTCTATCATATACAATTTATTCTAAATAACTGTTTTTTTAGTGGAGGAGACGACTCCTCGAGTTGTTTTCCGAACTCTTCAGACTATTTTTTTTTCAAATAGAAGGGCCAATGATAGAAGTTAAAAGTAAAAGTTTTTACCTGATTTAATTCACGCATAACTCAGCAAGAAATTGGCGATATTTTAGCTGATCATTTTAAAAATAGACCTTACTAAATTGATATGGAAACTATGAGCTGTTGCTGGCCGCAAAATGAAACTTAGCTGGCAGATTGCTAGAAAACAGCTGCGATATATTAGACCTGAAAGTTTCAAACTACCAATGGAAAATACAAATAGAAAAAATGGACAAAAATTTAATAGAAACTTTCGGTTTTTCTACTAAAAGCTGTGAAGCCTCCACCTTGCAGATCTCAGTGAGACCTCAAAGTAGTCCTAAAAGATGCCCGCAAGTAACCGTTAGTTAGGGTAAAATCTCCTCGTTTGACTAGTCCACAAATGAAAGCAAGCCAGGTCATTATGAGAGTAGAGTGAGAAACAGTGGTTTTGAAAGTAAACAAAATCAGCATAAAAAAGGACGCACAATTTTGTCAAAAGATGTGAATGAATGAACAAAATCTAATTTCAAGTGATCGTAGCAAAAATCTTAACTAATAAAACCGCAGAAGTCTTGAACAATAACTCGATTAAAGAAAAACTAGACCATAAAGTGACAGGGAATACACTTTTGAGAACAACCAAGACCATTGCTTGATTTCAAACAAGAAAGAAACCAAACTCCAAGTCATCAACAGATGTACTTCAGCTGAAAAAAATAAACCAGTAGAACACCAATACTAATGTTCAAGTCGTAAAAAGACACAAACGACAACTATAATTACGTCACAGAGGTCTTTAGATAGCAGGCAAAAATGAAATTTGCTTCAATAAATTCTCCGCAACAATTACAATTTGTCAGCACCGCATGTAAGAAAGTTCTTTTCTTTGCAGATTACCAGGAAATCATACGACTCATAAATAACCTTGTATGAAATCGAAGAAAAGTTGTATTATGCAACCCGGGAAAACTATGCAAAAGCAATTCCGTTTTTTTTAAAAAAAGCACTAATAAAGCGAAAACATTAACAGAGATTCGTAAGTGTCTCAAATCCACGGATTCTTGCATGTGTCAACCAATCAGACTTACACTAGTTGAAATAGTCGAAGTAGTTATATCGGAGCAAGACAGGGGGGGGGGGGTAAAAGGATGTACCTATGTATTAACATTAGGTATAGCCTATTTTCGTCCAATTTCCAAAGATGTACCTAAAAAGAGAGTGAGAACAATAGACCTGTCATCTTATCGTAATTACCCAGGGGTAATTATCTTAATTATCCCAGGGAAATGCATCCGCTCTAATGCACTTCAGCTAATCTTATCTACTTAATAAAATTCATCTGCAGAACTTTTACTTTCAATCTTTTCATTTACGCATAACTTTTTCGATTATAATTTTTTTTTTAATTTTCGATTATTAATGAAGTTTTGTTTTCAATAATTTCAAATTATTGGAAGTTTTTCGCAAAAGCTTCTTAAAAGTTTTTTGAAAATTTATTTTTTCAATTTTTTTACTCATGATGTGAAAGCATGCAAGAAACAGATTTTTTGGCATTTTCTTTTGGTAGTTTCTGTTTTTTTTTCTCGGTAGTTTCAGTTTCAAAAACCCGAAACCGTTAAAAAAAATTGTATATAAAGTTGTTCTAATAATCGGTTGAAATTTTTTAACACAGATTTCAATGAAAAATACTAAAACACAGAAAACCATCACTGAAAATTTGTTTTTTTTCGTAGTTTCAGATTCTTGAAACCTCAAACTAAAAATTTTTTTTTGGTCGAAAATGTATACTACATTACAACTTTAGAGGGTATTATTCGAAGTGAAGTTCAATGGTGGTAATTTCACGGTCAATTATAGATTATGGGTTTCAGTTTTTTGTAGTTTGTTTCTCAAACCTCAAACTAAAAAATAGTTTTATCGAGAATGGTATGCTATATCAACTCTCTATATGTTGTTTTTAAACAAAGCATTTGATAGTGACTTCTTTAACTCCTAGAAGTTACACTTTTTGGTTTTTTTCTGAAGTTTCAGCTTCTGAAACCTGAAACCTCAAATTATTTCTTTTTTGGAATTGTTTGTTACAGTACATCTTTATAGCGTAATTTTTAACGCAGAATCCAATGGGCATAATTTAAAAGTCGTGAAAAGAGGACAAATTTGTATTTGTTTTAGATTCTGAAACTTGAAACCAAAAAAAGTTTTTGGTAAAAAATACTCAATTCTTGTAAAAAATACCCTATTCTTGAAAAAATGAAAAAACCCATTTCATACCAAAAAATACCAAATTCTTGGCAAAAAATACCCAATTCTTGCCAAAAACACCCAATCCTTGTCCAAAAATAGCCAATCGTTGCCAAAAAATACCCAATTATTGCCAAAAATTACCCAATTATTGCCAAAAAACCCAATTCTTGGCAAAAAATTCCAAATTCTTGAAAAACAAACACTCCATTATTGTGAAAAATGCCCAACTATTGCCAACAGATCCCAGGTCTTGGTGAAAAACACCCAATTCGTGGCTCAAAATATCCAATTATTGTCAAAAACACCCAAATATTACCCAAAAAATATCAAACTGTTGCCAAAAAAAACAATTCTACCCCAAGAATCTGTTTCTAGTCATGAGTTACACAATTCATAGCAAAAATACCCATTTATTACCAAAATCTACAAAATTTTTGCCAAAAATTCCTAATTCCTGCGAAAAGGAACCCAGTTCTAGTAAAAATATCCCAATACTTGCCGCACAGAGACACAAGTCTTGCCAAAAATTCCCATTTTTACCACAAAATAGCGAAATTTTGTCAAAAATACCCAAATTGTAACCAAAATAACAAAATTTTATCAAATATTTATCTAAAATATATCAAAAGTTAGACAATCTTGCAATCATCCGTTTTTTTCTCTAATTTCTTGTCAACAATCCAATTATTTAGTGACCTTAAAACATCAACTTTTGAGATAATCTTTTGTAAAGACGAATCTTCTCAGGTGATCGATATAGGTTTAATGAGTACAAATTTGTCACGAATTTTTTGCTATTGTACAGAAATAATCGTTAAAAGTTCAACCATAGTAATTTAACAATTACGTCCGACTATCTTCTCAATTAAGAACAATTACGTGATCATTTTTTGTAAGAGGGCCACTGACCTCTTTGGAACAAAATTTACTCCAGCTAAGTCATATGATTGCTGCAATTAGGGATACCTATGTATTGTATGGGGTCACTGAACTCATGTGAACAAAAAATAATCCTTATTACTTACGATATTATTCCTATTTTATCAAAGCATGCACAGCTCACGTGCTTGAAGTCTTACTCATAGTATTGTAATAATTACGTCACTATTGCGTCATAATGATGTCATTTTTTATTGTAGTGCACAAACAAAAATTCAACCCATTGCGCTTATTTTCGTTCTCTTCAACAACTTAGCTATAGTTAGACTTTTTAATTTTTTTTCGGAGACAATTTTAATCTCCTTTTCCTACAAACCTAAGTTTTCAGTTATAAACCTTTCAGTGGTGATTCTTCATCTCTAGGATATCTACCTATTTCCCATTCCAGGTAAGTCACCTCTGTTATAGAATATGAAAACAGACCAAAAAACAGAATAATGGGCTATTATAATAATCGTACTCATTCGCAAATAGCATATTATTTCTTCAGAGAGAAAGTTTTTTCAATATCTCTATTTTCAATTTATTTAGGAATTCAACCGTCGTCACCTAAAAAAGGCTGGAATAATGAATATCAAATCTGTGAAATTGAACGGAAATCTTAAGGCCCACTTCTTCTTCCCCGATTTCAATGATGATGTAGCAATTATAAAGGAGAGGAAGACGTGCTTCGGCTGGGTAGCTGAACCTCCATTCTCCATTCCGAGGCAGCTTCTAGTCTTCATTATTGCAATCGAGAATTTGTCAGAAGTCTCTGTTGCATACAAACAGACAACTGTAGACTTCTACGAGAACCACATCGAAAACAAAACTTTACAAGTCTCAGACAACATGGAACTGAGCAGATCAGTCCGTGCACAATTTTGTGATTATGAGTTGTCCTATAGACCAATGTATGAAAATCAATTAGGATTTTTTGAGGAGGAGAGAGAACTTAAATTCCTCTGGTGTGTGTCTGACGAGTATGACAATTTGCAGGAGCAGAAACCTGATCGGGATTGTGACGAGTGGGAAAATGGGTCATTGACAGAGAGTATTATCGCAATTATAGAAGAAGAGAACGCACTTTATCCCAAGTTAGACAACAAAAAATCTGACCACGCAGTCCCTTTTGCGTGTTTTTCTACAGACACTGGACAAGATGCATTGAAAGAAGTACAGGGAGCATCGGGTGTTGAAAAACAATTCAATCAAGTCTGCCAGAACCATCCTTAGTACTGTACTCAATGATTATACAGATTACCAAGATCATATTTTATCTAATGAAGCCAGTGAAAAAATATCTGAAAAAAACTTCCCTCAAATCTGAGCAAACAGCGTCTTGTACACAAAAGACTGTCAAGAGAAGGGCTCCTGCTGTCAATAACCCTGAAAGAATGGGAAGTAAAAATTCAGATGGTGATGAAAACGAAGACAACATGTGTCCTCCATCGTGCAAATTGAGACGAACTGCTGAGTTGTATAGTAACTAAAATAACCGGCTGAGAAGTTATTTCTTTGACTGATTATCTGTTTGTATTTCCGGTATAATTTCAGATCCAAAAACTATTATTTCCTGAGGTGACTAATTGACTGTTTAATTTGTAATATTCTCTTTTTACACTCAGAGAAAGCTGAATTTCATGTATGCTTTTGAATTGATACTTTGATAATATAATCTATTTAAGTTTTACAAATGCATTTTCGAAATTAACTTTTATTTAAAGTTCAAATTTGAATTAAAATTTATGTCAAAAAATGCCTGTTTTTGTAATATCTGTTTTTTTTTTCTCAAAAATGGCGGTTAACGACGAAAAAGGCTTGTTTTCACAAAATGTTTTTTCAAAAACGCGGGTTTTTTTGGCTCTGCAATGAACTCCCGGCAGCTGATACTGGATGATGCAAAGCGATTACAGTGACAATTTCGAAGCAAACTCCAGCAGCAATTCTTCCCATTAGAATATTGCAATAAGCGTGCTGCCTTTGATAATATATTACCTGGTCAATTAAAAGAAGAATTTTTGGCAGGAATTTTTAGAAATAGATACTCATACAAATCTTTCAGTATTAGAATTTAGTTTTTTTTAAAAAAAAAAGTTGAAAACCTTTTGCATAATTTTTACTGTTTTGAAAAAATATACATTTACAATCCCATTTTTTTCAAAAACGTCGTTTTTTTACAAAAGGGTTCTCTTTTGATTTTTCCATTTGTCAGTTTTTTTAAATTTTTTAATGTGAAGTTTTGAATTGAATCATTTTTTTAAATGAAAATCTTTTTACTAAAATGATTTTTTTAAAAAAAAATTGTTGTGTTTTTACACACCGTTTTTAAACAAAAATGTAAAATCTTTGATGTTTTTTATTTTTTATTTTTTACTTTTTTTTCTGTTTTTTTTAATTTTTTTTATGTAAAAATTTAAATTTAATTAATTTTTCTTTTTTGAAAAAATAAAGTTTTACTAGAATAATTTTTCTTTCAAAAATGCCGTTTTTTACATAAGGTTTTTAACAAAAAATGCAACTTGTGCTGTTTTTATTTTTTATTTTTCCTTTTTTTCTGTTTTTGAATTTTTTTTATGTAAAATTTTAAATTTTTTTTTCGAAAAATTTGTTTTATTAAAAAAAAATTCTTTCAAAAATGCCGTTTTTTGCATAAGGTTTTTAACAAAAAAAAGCAATTTGTAATGTTTTTTGTTTTTCTATTTTTCCTTATTTCTGTTTTTGAAGTTTTTTATTTAAAATTTTTAATTTAATTAATTTTTTTGCAAAAACAAGTTTTTCTAGAAATAGTTTATCTTTCAAAAATGTCGTTTTTTACATAAAGTTTTTACCAAAAAATGCTATTTTTGTTTTTTATTTTTCTATTTTTTCAGTTTTTGAATTTCGGAAATAAAAAGATCGTTGGGCGCGCAGAGCGCGCCTCGCGGCAGAGCCGCGATCAACGATCTTTTTATTTCCGAACAACATCCAGAGATGCACGCTAGGGATGCTTGAAGCCAGTAATTGTCACCACGCGACATAGGTACCCCGGGGTTTACTCTGAAGTATGTTTATCACGAGACGATGAGTAAATCGGAATTTCTAAAGAGGAACATGATATCAATAAAATGTAATTGTTTAAAATGAAAAATTAAAACAAATATGCCTGTCATCAAAAGCTTGATTTGTTATAGATTTCCGCAAATTTTATAAATAAGTGCATTAATTTGTAATAAATAATTGTAATAACTAATTGATTTTTGTAATAATTGTAATACATTGATTTTTTCAATTTTCTGCTTTGCTAAAGAATTGCAAAAAACATCAAGAGCTGAAAAATTGAAAATAGAATAAGAAAAAACATAAAACTTACATTTTTGTTTAAAATATTATGCAAAAAACGACATTTGGAAAAAAATTGTTTTATTAAAACAATGTTTTTTCAAAAAAAAATTACATTAAAAATTTTACAAAAAAAAACTTCCAAAACTGAAAAAAGGAAAAACAGAAAAGTAAAAACCACAAAATTCACATTTTTGTTAACTACATAATGTAAAAAACGGCATTTTGAAAAAAAATATTTTAGAAAACAACATTTTTTTAAGAAAAAAAATAATTCAGTAAAAAAATCAAAAACTGAAAAATAGAAAAATAAAAACAAAAATAGCATTTTTTGGTAAAAACTTTATGTAAAAAACGACATTTTTGAAAGATAAACTATCTAGAAAAACTTGTTTTTGCAAAGCAATTAATTAAATTAAAAATTTATATAAAAAACTTCAAAAACAGAAATAAGGAAAATAGAAAAACAAAAAACATTACAAATTGCTTTTTTTTGTTAAAAACCTTATGCAAAAAACGGCATTTTTGAAAGAAAATTTTTTTATTAATAAAACAAAATTTTTCGAAAAAAAAATTTAAAATTTTACATAAAAAAAATTCAAAAACAGAAAAAAAGGAAAAATAAAAAAATAAAAACAGCACAAGTTGCATTTTTTGTTAAAAACCTTATGTAAAAAACGGCATTTTTGAAAGAAAAATTGTTCTAGTAAAACTTTATTTTTTCAAAAAGAAAATTAATTAAATTTAAATTTTTACATAAAAAAAATTAAAAAACAGAAAAAAAAGTAAAAATAAAAAATAAAAAACATCAAGATTTACATTTTTGTTTAAAAACGGTGTGTAAAACACAACAATTTTTTTTTAAAAAAATCATTTTAGTAAAAAAGATTTTCATTTAAAAAAATGATTCAATTCAAAACTTCACATTAAAAAATTTAAAAAACTGACAAATGGAAAAATCAAAAGAGAACCCTTTTGTAAAAAAACGACGTTTTTGAAAAAAATGGGATTGTAAATGTATATTTTTTTCAAAACAGTAAAAATTATGCAAAAGGTTTTCAACTTTTTTTTTAAAAAAAAACTAAATTCTAATACTGAAAGATTTGTATGAGTATCTATTTCTAAAAATTCCTGCCAAAAATTCTTCTTTTAATTGACCAGGTAATACATTATCAAAGGCAGCACGCTTATTGCAATATTCTGATGGGAAGAATTGCTGCTGGAGTTTGCTTCGAAATTGTCACTGTAATCGCTTTGCATCATCCAGTATCAGCTGCCGGGAGTTCATTGCAGAGGCCAAAAAAACCCGCGTTTTTGAAAAAACATTTTATGAAAACAAGCCTTTTTCGTCGTTAACCGCCATTTTTGAGAAAAAAAAACAGATATTACAAAAACAGGCATTTTTTGACATAAATTTTAATTCAAATTTGAACTTTAAATAAAAGTTAATTTCGAAAATGCATTTGTAAAACTTAAATAGATTATATTATCAAAGTATCAATTCAAAAGCATACATGAAATTCAGCTTTCTCTGAGCGTAAAAAGAGAATATTACAAATTAAACAGTCAATTAGTCACCTCAGGAAATAATAGTTTTTGGATCTGAAATTATACCGGAAATACAAACAGATAATCAGTCAAAGATTTATAAAAATGTAAATCTTGATGTTTTTTTTATTTTTTATTTTTACTTTTTTTTCTGTTTTTTAATTTTTTTTATGTAAAAATTTAAATTTAATTAATTTTCTTTTTGAAAAAATAAAGTTTTACTAGAACAATTTTTCTTTCAAAAATGCCGTTTTTTACATAAGGTTTTTTAACAAAAAAATGCAACTTGTGCTGTTTTTTACTTTTTTATTTTTCCTTTTTTTTTGTTTTTGAATTTTTTTTATGTAAAATTTTAAATTTTTTTTTCGAAAAATTTTGTTTTATTAAAAAAAATTTCTTTCAAAAATGCCGTTTTTTGCATAAGGTTTTTAACAAAAAAAAGCAATTTGTAATGTTTTTTGTTTTTCTATTTTTCCTTATTTCTGTTTTTGAAGTTTTTTATTTAAAATTTTTAATTTAATTAATTTTTTTGCAAAAAACAAGTTTTTCTAGAATAGTTTATCTTTCAAAAATGTCGTTTTTTACATAAAGTTTTTACCAAAAAATGCTATTTTTGTTTTTTATTTTTCTATTTTTCAGTTTTTGAATTTCGGAAATAAAAGATCGTTGGGCGCGCAGAGCGCGCCTCGCGGCAGAGCCGCGGTCAACGATCTTTTATTTCCGAACAACATCCAGAGATGCACGCTAGGGATGCTTGAAGCCAGTAATTGTCACCACGCGACATAGGTACCCCGGGGTTTTACTCTGAAGTATGTTTATCACGAGACGATGAGTAAATCGGAATTTCTAAAGAGGAACATGATATCAATAAAAATGTAATTGTTTAAAATGAAAAATTAAAACAAATATGCCTGTCATCAAAAGCTTGATTTGTTATAGATTTCCGCAAATTTTATTAATAAGTGTATTAATTTGTAATAAATAATTGTAATAACTAATTGATTTTTGTAATAATTGTAATACATTGATTTTTTCAATTTTCTGCTTTGCTAAAGAAATTGCAAAAAACATCAAGAGCTGAAAAATTGAAAAATAGAATAAGAAAAAACATCAAACTTACATTTTTTGTTTAAAATATTATGCAAAAAACGACATTTGGAAAAAAATTGTTTTACTAAAACAATGTTAAAAAAAAATTACATTAAAAATTTTACAAAAAAAAACTTCCAAAACTGAAAAAAGGAAAAACAGAAAAGTAAAAAACCACAAAATTCACATTTTTTGTTAACTACATAATGTAAAAAACGGCATTTTTGAAAAAAAATATTTTAGAAAACAACATTTTTTAAGAAAAAAAAATAATTCAGTAAAAAAATCAAAAACTGAAAAATAGAAAAATAAAAAACAAAAATAGCATTTTTTGGTAAAAACTTTATGTAAAAAACGACATTTTTGAAAGATAAACTATTCTAGAAAAACTTGTTTTTGCAAAGCAATTAATTAAATTAAAAATTTTATATAAAAAACTTCAAAAACAGAAATAAGGAAAAATAGAAAAACAAAAAACATTACAAATTGCTTTTTTTTTGTTAAAAACCTTATGCAAAAAACGGCATTTTTGAAAGAAATTTTTTTTAATAAAACAAAATTTTTCGAAAAAAAAATTTAAAATTTTACATAAAAAAAATTCAAAAACAGAAAAAAAGGAAAAATAAAAAAATAAAAACAGCACAAGTTGCATTTTTTGTTAAAAACCTTATGTAAAAAACGGCATTTTTGAAAGAAAAATTGTTCTAGTAAAACTTTATTTTTTCAAAAAGAAAATTAATTAAATTTAAATTTTTACATAAAAAAAATTAAAAAACAGAAAAAAAAGTAAAAATAAAAAATAAAAAAACATCAAGATTTACATTTTTGTTTAAAAACGGTGTGTAAAACACAACAATTTTTTTTTAAAAAAATCATTTTAGTAAAAAAGATTTTCATTTAAAAAATGATTCAATTCAAAACTTCACATTAAAAAATTTAAAAAACTGACAAATAGAAAAATCAAAAGAGAACCCTTTTGTAAAAAAACGACGTTTTTGAAAAAAATGGGATTGTAAATGTATATTTTTTTCAAAACAGTAAAAATTATGCAAAAGGTTTTCAACTTTTTTTTAAAAAAAAACTAAATTCTAATACTGAAAGATTTGTATGAGTATCTATTTCTAAAAATTCCTGCCAAAAATTCTTCTTTTAATTGACCAGGTAATATATTATCAAAGGCAGCACGCTTATTGCAATATTCTGATGGGAAGAATTGCTGCTGGAGTTTGCTTCGAAATTGTCACTGTAATCGCTTTGCATCATCCAGTATCAGCTGCCGGGAGTTCATTGCAGAGGCCAAAAAAAACCCGCGTTTTTGAAAAAACATTTTATGAAAACAAGCCTTTTTCGTCGTTAACCGCCATTTTTGAGAAAAAAAAACAGATATTACAAAAACAGGCATTTTTTGACATAAATTTTAATTCAAATTTGAACTTTAAATAAAAGTTAATTTCGAAAATGCATTTGTAAAACTTAAATAGATTATATTATCAAAGTATCAATTCAAAAGCATACATGAAATTCAGCTTTCTCTGAGCGTAAAAAGAGAATATTACAAATTAAACAGTCAATTAGTCACCTCAGGAAATAATAGTTTTTGGATCTGAAATTATACCGGAAATACAAACAGATAATCAGTCAAAGAAATAACTTCTCAGCCGGTTATTTTAGTTACTATACAACTCAGCAGTTCGTCTCAATTTGCACGATGGAGGACACATGTTGTCTTCGTTTTCATCACCATCTGAATTTTTACTTCCCATTCTTTCAGGGTTATTGACAGCAGGAGCCCTTCTCTTGACAGTCTTTTGTGTACAAGACGCTGTTTGCTCAGATTTGAGGGAAGTTTTTTCAGATATTTTTTCACTGGCTTCATTAGATAAAATATGATCTTGGTAATCTGTATAATCATTGAGTACAGTACTAAGGATGGTTCTGGCAGACTTGATTGAATTGTTTTCAACACCCGATGCTCCCTGTACTTCTTTCAATGCATCTTGTCCAGTGTCTGTAGAAAAACACGCAAAAGGGACTGCGTGGTCAGATTTTTTGTTGTCTAACTTGGGATAAAGTGCGTTCTCTTCTTCTATAATTGCGATAATACTCTCTGTCAATGACCCATTTTCCCACTCGTCACAATCCCGATCAGGTTTCTGCTCCTGCAAATTGTCATACTCGTCAGACACACACCAGAGGAATTTAAGTTCTCTCTCCTCCTCAAAAAATCCTAATTGATTTTCATACATTGGTCTATAGGACAACTCATAATCACAAAATTGTGCACGGACTGATCTGCTCAGTTCCATGTTGTCTGAGACTTGTAAAGTTTTGTTTTCGATGTGGTTCTCGTAGAAGTCTACAGTTGTCTGTTTGTATGCAACAGAGACTTCTGACAAATTCTCGATTGCAATAATGAAGACTAGAAGCTGCCTCGGAATGGAGAATGGAGGTTCAGCTACCCAGCCGAAGCACGTCTTCCTCTCCTTTATAATTGCTACATCATCATTGAAATCGGGGAAGAAGAAGTGGGCCTTAAGATTTCCGTTCAATTTCACAGATTTGATATTCATTATTCCAGCCTTTTTTAGGTGACGACGGTTGAATTCCTAAATAAATTGAAAATAGAGATATTGAAAAAACTTTCTCTCTGAAGAAATAATATGCTATTTGCGAATGAGTACGATTATTATAATAGCCCATTATTCTGTTTTTTGGTCTGTTTTCATATTCTATAACAGAGGTGACTTACCTGGAATGGGAAATAGGAAGATATCCTAGAGATGAAGAATCACCACTGAAAGGTTTATAACTGAAAACTTAGGTTTGTAGGAAAAGGAGATTAAAATTGTCTCCGAAAAAAAATTAAAAAGTCTAACTATAGCTAAGTTGTTGAAGAGAACGAAAATAAGCGCAATGGGTTGAATTTTTGTTTGTGCACTACAATAAAAAATGACATCATTATGACGCAATAGTGACGCAATTATTACAATACTATGAGTAAGACTTCAAGCACGTGAGCTGTGCATGCTTTGATAAAATAGGAATAATATCGTAAGTAATAAGGATTATTTTTTGTTCACATGAGTTCAGTGACCCCATACAATACATAGGTATCCCTAATTGCAGCAATCATATGACTTAGCTGGAGTAAATTTTGTTCCAAAGAGGTCAGTGGCCTTCTTACAAAAAATGATCACGTAATTGTTCTTAATTGAGAAGATAGTAGGACGTAATTGTTAAATTACTATGGTTGAACTTTTAACGATTATTTCTGTACAAAAGCAAAAAATTCGTGACAAATTTGTACTCATTAAACCTATATCGATCACCTGAGAAGATTCGTCTTTACAAAAGATTATCTCAAAAGTTGATGTTTTAAGGTCACTAAATAATTGGATTGTTGACAAGAAATTAGAGAAAAAACGGATGATTGCAAGATTGTCTAACTTTTGATATATTTTAGATAAATATTTGATAAAATTTTGTTATTTTGGTTACAATTTGGGTATTTTTGACAAAATTTCGCTATTTTGTGGTAAAAATGGGAATTTTTGGCAAGACTTGTCTCTGTGCGGCAAGTATTGGGATATTTTTACTAGAACTGGGTTCCTTTTCGCAGGAATTAGGAATTTTTGGCAAAAATTTTGTAGATTTTGGTAATAAATGGGTATTTTTGCTATGAATTGTGTAACTCATGACTAGAAACAGATTCTTGGGGTAGAATTGTTTTTTTTTGGCAACAGTTTGATATTTTTTGGGTAATATTTGGGTGTTTTTGACAATAATTGGATATTTTGAGCCACGAATTGGGTGTTTTTCACCAAGACCTGGGATCTGTTGGCAATAGTTGGGCATTTTTCACAACAATGGAGTGTTTGTTTTTCAAGAATTTGGAATTTTTTGCCAAGAATTGGGTTTTTTGGCAATAATTGTGTAATTTTTGGCAATAATTGGGTATTTTTTGGCAACGATTGGCTATTTTTGGACAAGGATTGGGTGTTTTTGGCAAGAATTGGGTATTTTTTGCCAAGAATTTGGTATTTTTTGGTATGAAATGGGTTTTTTCATTTTTTCAAGAATAGGGTATTTTTTACAAGAATTGAGTATTTTTTACCAAAAACTTTTTTTTGGTTTCAAGTTTCAGAATCTAAAACAAATACAAATTTGTCCTCTTTTCACGACTTTTAAATTATGCCCATTGGACTCTGCGTTAAAAATTACGCTATAAAGATGTACTGTAACAAACAATTCCAAAAAAGAAATAATTTGAGGTTTCAGGTTTCAGAAGCTGAAACTTCAGAAAAAAACCAAAAAGTGTAACTTCTAGGAGTTAAAGAAGTCACTATCAAATGCTTTGTTTAAAAACAACATATAGAGAGTTGATATAGCATACCATTCTCGATAAAACTATTTTGTAGTTTGAGGTTTGAGAAACAAACTACAAAAAACCGAAACCCATAATCTATAATTGACCGTGAAATTACCACCATTGAACTTCACTTCGAATAATACCCTCTAAAGTTGTAATGTAGTATACATTTTCGACCAAAAAAAAATTTTTTAGTTTGAGGTTTCAGAATCTGAAACTACGAAAAAAAAACAAATTTTCAGTGATGGTTTTCTGTGTTTTAGTATTTTTCATTGAAATCTGTGTTAAAAAATTTCAACCGATTATTAGAACAACTTTATATACAATTTTTTTTTAACGGTTTCGGGTTTTTGAAACTGAATCTACCGAGAAAAAAAACAGAAACTACCAAAAGAAAATGCCAAAAAATCTGTTTCTTGCATGCTTTCACATCATGAGTAAAAAAATTGAAAAAAAAATAAATTTTCAAAAAAACTTTTAAGAAGCTTTTGCGAAAAACTTCCAATAATTTGAAATTATTGAAAACAAAACTTCATTAATAATCGAAAATTAAAAAAAAAATTATAATCGAAAAAGTTATGCGTAAATGAAAAGTTTGAAAGTAAAAGTTCTGCAGATGAATTTTATTAAGTAGATAAGATTAGCTGAAGTGCATTAGAGCGGATGCATTTCCCTGGGATAATTAAGATAATTACCCCTGGGTAATTACGATAAGATGACAGGTCTATTGTTCTCACTCTCTTTTTAGGTACATCTTTGGAAATTGGACGAAAATAGGCTATACCTAATGTTAATACATAGGTACATCCTTTTACCCCCCCCCCTGTCTTGCTCCGATATAACTACTAGTAGAGCTCACCTTTACAGCATTGTTCAAAAACGATCTCAAGACCATATTTTGTGTGCTGTTGATGCCAATAATTTTATGTCAAATTTTTTCTCTCGCAATTTGTCATTTCAATGCTAGCATTGACGTTAAATATAACTCACGGCAGAAGCTTTGAGCGCTTTTTTCCACTCATCAATCTCCTTCTGCTTCTTCTTCTCATCCGTTATACTATCTGCATTGAACATCATCAGTGCCGTCTCCGTCTCAAACTCCAAATCCTAGGCACCAAAATTGAGTTCAAGGACTGTTAGATATAACACAATGACATTTAGCTCAGAGACACAAACTAATCGACAAACAGGATGGCGTCTTTTAGCTGCTTTTCATTCTGTTAGACTGTGCAAGCCTCCATCAGTGCAAAAACACGCATGAGTTTCTCTATGCATCAGTTTTGTGAGAACAGAACTTTAAATACAAGTAAGAGTGCAAAGTATTGTAAAATTTTGCACCTCTGCGGCCTTAATATTAACCCATGAAATTGAAATATAAAAATCACAGAGAAATATCCCTGTAAACAACAACTCTTATTTTCATTAAATTGTGAGCATATGGATAAATTTTTTACACGCCAAGTTGGAACCGTTTCGTAGTTGTTCCATAGTTACCATAGTTGTCCCATATATAGCCCAATTTTCCAAAATCGATAATTTTCTCCGAAATCCAAAAAGTTGAGAAAAAAACAAACTTTGAGCTCCTTAACTTCTTGAACCGGGATGCGCTTCTCAAACATGCTGATGGAATGTGTGCGGTAGAACTCCACATCAGGGCTGGAGGAAGGAACGAAGAGCTGAGTCTTGAACCTCTTGGGCAACCACAGCTGCGGGTGAAGGGGAGCGTACACTATGTCTGAAACGCATTTGTCTAATCCACATAAATTCTGAATGATTGAGCTAACATCAAGGAACGAGTTATCAAGGCAGCTCTTTTGCAGTAAGTCCCAGTGCCAATGAGCTGATGCCACTTTTTGTTCACGCTCCACTATATTAGCTACCAATATATTTGTTGCAATTTTTTATTTGTTGCAATCAAATTTTTTTACAAAGTTTTTTAAAAGTGGGAGGCAAAATGTTCAAATTTCTGCAACTTATTTTGTAGTGGTATATAGAGCCAAATCAATAAAAGGGTGATGGTAGTAACAACTTAATTTTGTGACATTCAATTGCCTGTATTTTTCTCGTTTTACATTTTGCAAGACAGCAGCGACAATGAGAAGATCTGAGAAGGTGATCATTTTTTTAAAAAAACGGAGGAAGGGCAAGATGGAACTGAAGGAATGCGATTTTTGACCTCTCTCGTTGCCAACTTCAAAGTTGTAAATTAAAAAAAAACCGGTTAATATTTTGATTAAACTAAGAACGGGAAAAAAGTTGAATCTAAAAAGAGAATAAATTTCCTCAGGAAAAACTGTTTGTCAATTGATACCAGAATTATGTTCTAAAAAAATTTTGAAAATTGTTTCTCAACTCAGTTCAAATTGAAGCAATTGTTATGTACACGAGGCTTGCTATGTATGCCCTTTAAATTGCAAAGAGCTTCAATGCAGGTCCAAAGAAATTAGCTCCAGTTCCTCTTACTCATTTACTGACCCGGTCTCCCTATCTATGCTCATTCCCCTAGTGTTGACGTTGCTTTGTCTCCACCCAATACTGTTTCCTTCGATCTATTGTTCAACGTCGCTTTGATCTGCTGGCTATTTTTCTCGCTACGAATTATTCACGTTCCCATCCGCTGTCAACCATTCATTTGGGAGCACAATCACTTCCTACCCGGTTTCCATATCAACTCTGTACTTTATGCCTGCTTTCTCTTCTCCGCTTATGTCCCCTTCTACTAACGCACTAATGCGCTTTCTACTATCTTGCCCCCTAACAGTCCATTTCAACTACAAAAGATAACCGTTCGTCAAAGAAACTAAGGTATTCCTCTATAATCATTGAGGGTCGCTGATCTCCAAAAACCGGGTGGCAAGTCACATACTACTTCTAACGCCCAAACTCTCAATAATCCAAGAATCGATCCCATCGCCTGCTCCTCGTTCATTTAAAAAACGTCTACAACCTAAAGCTAGTAAACTTTCCATCCACCCCAATTCGGGAATCTCTCACGGAAAACGCTCTACCAATGGGAAAAACTCCAATCAATGCTTCTGAAATTTACCTCTCACTAACTTCTATTCCTCGAGATCTTAGGTTCTACCTTCTTCTACTGCAACATGCCTTCTACGCCTGAGAATATTTCTCAATATTTCACTTCTGTTCTCCGTTGCTCCTTCTCTTTATTCATCAACTCTGAACTTTAAAATTCACAGACTCTTTCTCGGTGAAACCTCTGTTCCTTGGTGTTGAACAATTACTCGCCAAATTTGCAAAATTTTCCCTGCTCTTTCTCTAACAGTCGAGCTTTCCAACTCGTGCTCCCCCAGTTTGAAACAAAACCAAACCGGTGAAAAGAACACACACTCTCTCTCGTAGCTCACTCACACTTTTATTCTCTCTACTCTACTTGTCTTACACTCCAAACAGCCACTTGCCAAATATCCTATAACTAACCTTATTTTCTAAGGTCTCAATACTCTAAACTGGCCTTTTAACTCAGGCAGGATAAATACTAACACTGACGGTCCGATTCTATTGTGCTCTCAATCTGATTTCTCTGTAATCTACCTATGTCTACCTCTCACCTCTCCCTACCTCTCCCACTATTTTCTCTCTCTCTCTCTCTTAACTTGCCTCACAGCCTCACAACACTCGTTATCTTGGCCATTGTCTCGTAGTGTAGCAATTTCTTTCACCAAGAAAGATAATACACTACTGCAACTCGGTATTCTAACTCAGCCTCATGTAACTTTTGCTCTTGGCTAAGTTTTTCCTCAGTCTACATTCTATACTGAAGGCAATCAATATGATAGCAAAACCACCAGAAGAACTCTAAATCAAATCGCAAACTGCTTTGCACACAATAACACTCGGATACACACACACACACTCACTCACTCTCTCTCTCTCTCGCTCTGTGTGTGTGTGTGTGTCAAGCTCCAACTTGGCTCCGTCGACAAGTTTCTTTTTCTTCCCTCGTTGTCGCACTAGTTGAATCCTCTTTTCTTCTTCGCTGCTTCTTCTGCAGAATCCAGCGTTGAGCTGCCAGCAGCACAGCCTTCAAATTACACCAACTGTCAAAAAATCTCGAGAGCCCACCCAGGAGCGCTTTTGTAGATTTTTTTTGCTAAGGCTGATTAGCTGGGGACGGGTTAATGACCAAAACTCTATCAAATTTAAAGGTGGTTCTATGGCCCCCGACTTCTTTTGGAGGGCTTTGGTGTCTCCACACTGTTCTCCTCGGCTGTTGACAACCCAATTCGAAATAGTGAATTGATTCAACTGCTCAAATAACTTCAAATGAGTAAACGAGAACCGTAGGAAATTACTGAAAGAAATCAAGACAAGAATATTTTATTATAAAACATGATACACAATTTTATCTTTGTAACCAAATTCACTCAAATTATAGATACTGTTGCATATCCAAATCTCACTTAAACCGCCTGATCTAATTGCGGTTCTCCTGTGTTCTGATTTTGCTCAGTTGGCTCATTTCTCTCAACAGAATCCAGGGTTGAGCTGCAAGCACCAGAGACTTCAAATCACACCAATTGTCAGAAAAACTCGAGAGTCCACCCATGAGCGCTATTGTAGAATTTTTTTGCTAAGGCTGACTAGCTGGGGACGGGCTAATGACCAAAACTCTATCAAACTTAAAGGTGGTTCTATGGCCCCCGACTTCTTTTGTAGGGCTTTGGTGTCACCACGTTGTTCTCCTCGGCTGTTGACAACTCAATTCGATATAGTTAATTGATTCAACTGATCGAATAACATCAATAGAGTAAGTGAGAACCGAAAGAAATTACTGAAAGAAATCAAAACAAGAATATTTATTATTAAACATGGTTCACAATTTTATCTTTGTAACCAAATTCACTTAAATTATAGATACAGTTCTTTATCCAAATCTCTCATTTAAACCGCCTGATCTAATCGCGGTTCTCCTGTGTTTTGATTTTGCTCAGTTGGCTCATTTCTCTCAACAATGTTTTCGTTTTAACAACTTCTTTACAAGTCAACTCATAAGCTGCAGCTGTGTTAAGGTACTGTCGTGGAAATGCTATGGCTCCACTCCTTAGTAACTTATCAACAATCAATGTACAAAGAAGGTCAAACAAAATAATTTGACCACGGGGCAACTCTGGACTACTTCAGTTAGGTTTTTCTTGCTTAAGTTCTTGTTATGACTTCAAATGAATATTCATATGACCTGAACGCCTTATTTATACATTACCAAATTCTATCCAAGCTATGCAAATATAACAAAAGCAGCATCAGACCTAACGCTACCAATTAACCATTCGCTCAACTTCTGAACTCATAATATTAGCCTTATTTGGAAGTTTATTATCTCCTATCTGTACTTCTTAAACAATTTTGCCTAAAATGACTAGGGAGAAACTTGCCCGTTGTATGTACTAACTCCCTACGAAGCTTGATCGTGCTGAGTTAAACACATAACTTATTATTTAAATTTGGTTTCCCCCAGAAAAACAATATTGCACCCGCGCAACTTCTAAGTTACCTTCTTTTTTGTGCCATAAGTATCCAATTCGTCAAAGGGCGTGGAATTGCAAGCCATTAGTCTTACTAACAATTTTTAGTCAACGATGTTTGAAATTCGAGTTCTATCAATTTCAAATGCAACACTTTGTGATCAAAAGAATGATTTTCCAAACTGTACATCTGTTTCGGCTCTGTTTCTGCAAGTGCCAACGGACGAACATAATAAGATAGGACTCCAAAGGTGAAAAAGTCACTCGAGAACTCAAACGGCGAGCAAAAGAGTACTCTGGAAGAAAACGGTGGAACGAAAAATACACCTACTTTTAATATGATTGTTTCGCTCGACAACAATTTAAAATTATCCGGGCTTAAAATGTTTAAATGAATGCCACCATGGAGAGCATTCGTGACTAAACAAATTTCAGAGTCTTGACTTTATCTTCAAATAATTTCTCAAATACTTAGAGCTT
Source organism: Convolutriloba macropyga (assembly GCF_964194025.1). Lineage (NCBI taxonomy): Eukaryota > Metazoa > Xenacoelomorpha > Acoela > Convolutidae > Convolutriloba > Convolutriloba macropyga. The sequence goes on from NC_134476.1 coordinate 37,858,486, forward strand.
CGTTGAAACACAGGCCTACCGTACAAGCTACCTTTTGGAATAAAAATCATATGGTAACTGATATTTGCAAATTTGTTGTATTGATATAGCACAATTTGGAGTAAACGTTTTTCACTGCCGTGACATACTAACAAAGAGACTCAGTAATGTGCGATTGCACATAATAATCAGTCCCCGCTCATCCACAATTTTGGCATAATTGACTACCAAATGAGGAACAGATAGAAAACCTCAAAAATTTCAAGTAATTTTCAGAGAAAAATGGTGTATGAACAAAAAAAAACGCCTCTGTAAAAAATGCCGCATAAGATTAATGAGATCTGCCATTATTAAGAAAGCGAGTCTAGACTAACACCAAGTCAAACTGCAAGAACATTAATTACGTCCAAAACTTATGTCCTTTTAAAAAAACCTGAAAAACAAAGTCTAAAAAGCACCAAAAAAATTGAAACTAAACAAAAGTACTTCACTAGAAAAGACCAATCCCCAATAAGACTTAGTAACAATTAGAAAAAAAGAACAGCAGTAAAAAAATCGCTGATATTCTTAAAAACAAATAACTTCAAAATAATGAAAACCATTAGATATCAACTGAAAAACATCCAACAGATTTACGGTTACCTACGCTTCTATAGGAGGGCATTAAGATGTGTCATTCTTCAATTTTTTATGCCGTTACAAACACAACAAATAGAGACAACAAAAAAAAATTCAATTAGAAATTACGAGAAAACGCTGTCGAAGCCAAAAAGCCGTATTTAACCCTCGATAAATGTGGTGGATTTCCCCTCCAATGATGTGGTGTGTAGCATATCATTAATGAGACTAGGTAAAAAGACAAAAATGAAAAATAAAATGAATTAATAACCTTGTATTCTTCGAAAAAATTGTTTACAAAGTCATGATAGCCATTAGCTACAAAACCAAAAAAAATTGAAAAAAGGCGCGTTCATTCGTCCAGAGGAAGCCTATGAGACTTGTAATTATTCAGAAATTGTCTTAGGTCTACAAAAAACGTCAAATACGACAAAAATCAAAAGTTGATTTGACTTTTTTGCGAAAAACTCGTGCCAAAGCCAGTAAAGTCATAACAAAATCTTGTTTTTAAAAACAATTGTACATTTGCGCCTCGCCCTGACGCCAATAATGTCAAATAAGAGCTGTAATTAATGAGACTAGGTAACAGATGGACAATAAAAAAGAAAAAATAAAAATTTTTTTAATTTCTGAACACAATTGATTTCAAAGTCATAATAAGCCATCAGCTATCTACTAAAATGTGAATATTGGCTCTTCTATCCTCGAAAGAAGCCAATGAGACCTGTCATTATCCCAGAAATTTTGTACGACTAAAAAGACACAGTAAAAGCGACAAATAAAGACAAAAGTAGAAAAAAAATAAAAAAATTCATCAAGAAAGTTGTGTCCAAGTGGTTATAACCATAGTGAATAACTTAAAAGATTTTGATATGTGCAACTGTGTCTTATACTTTACACCAAAAATGTGATATGAGAACTGTTAACAATTGAATTATTTGACAAAACGAGAAACGTGAAAAATAGGCAAATGCCTTAACACCAAAGAAAAAATGTGAAATCTAGCTATATCAAAGCCAGAAAACTATTACTTAACTCGTAAAGTCGCAATGAAGATTAAATTTCAATTCATTAGAAAGAAAAAACTTTCTTTCATTGCTGACACAAAGCAAAAACCTGACCAAATCAAGAAAAGAATAGTGGCAAAGTTAAATAAGCCCTTGTTTATTAAAAAAATCAAATATTTTTGAAAGTCGAAATGACCATAAGCTTTCGAGTAAAAAAACTAGATACATTTATCTTGAGCTGCTTAGAAAGCCAATTGGACCTATCACCAAGAAGATTTGATTTGATTTGTTCTGTTCTTTAATTATTAAAAAAAGATTGAATGTTTTTAAAAAAGACCGACTGACTACAATCCCAATTATTATTGAATTGTAACAGTCGATATTGGTCCTAAACTAGCCTTGCTAATACTGTTCGTCCATGAGGAACACTTACTTTTTTCGAATATTATAAATATAGCTAATTAAAATCAAAATAAAACCAAGAACACTATTTTTTTCAGAAAAAAATGGTGTATGAACAAAAACAACGCCTCAGTAAAAAATGCCGCATAAGATTAATGAGATCTGCCATTATTAAGAAAGCGAGTCAAGACTAACACCAAATCAAACTACAACAACATTATTTACGTCCACAACTTTATGTCCATTTAAAAAAACCTGAAAAACAAAGCCTAAAAAGCATCCAAAAAACTGAAACTAAACAAAATTACTTGTACTTCACTAGGAAAGACCAGTCCCCAATAAGGCTCAGTAACAATTAGAAAAAAGGAACAAAAAAAGCAGTAAAAAAATTCTCTTATATTCTTAAAAACAAATTACTTCAAAATAATGAAAACCATTAGATATCAACTGAAAACATCCAATAGATTTATGATTACCTACGCTTCTATAGGAGGGCATTAAGACGTGTCATTGTTCAATTTTTTATGCCGTTAAAAACCCGTGTCAAAGCCAGTAGTCATAACAAAATCTTGTTTTTTAAAAAAACTGTAAATTTGCGCCTCGCCTTGACGCCAATAATGTCAAATAAGACCTGTAATTAATGAGACTAGGTAATGATAGACAAAAAAAAGAAAAGTTAGCGTTTTTTTAATTTCTGAACACAATTGTTTTCAAACTCATAATAAGCCATCAGCTATCTACTAAAATGTGAATGTTGGCTCTTCTATCCTCGAAAGAAGCCAGTGAGACCTGTCATTATCCCAGAAATTTTGTACGACTAAAAAGAAAAAGTAAAAACAAAAGTAGAAAAAAATTTGAAAAATTCTTCAAGAAAGTTGTGTCCAAGTGGTTATAACCATAGTGAATAACTTAAAAGATTTTGATATGTCCAACTGTGTCTTATACTTTACGCCAAAAATGTGATATGAGAACTGTTAACAATTGAATTATTTGACAAAACGAGAAACGTGAAAAATAGGCAAATGCCTTAACACCAAAGAAAAAATGTGAAATCTAGTTATATCAAAGCCAAAAAACTATTACTTAACTCGTAAAGTCGCAATGAAGATTAATTTTCAATTCATTAGAAGAAAAAACTTTCTTTCTTTGCTGACACTAAGCAAAAAGTTGACCAAATTAAGAAAAGAATAGTGGCAAAGTTAAATAAGCCCTTGTTTATTTAAAAATCAAATATTTTTGAAAGTCGAAATGACTATAAGCTTTCGAGTAAAAAGACTAGATACACTTATTTTGAGCTGCTTAGAAAGCCAATTGGACCTATCACAAAAGAGCTTTGATTTGATTTGTTGTTCTTTAATTATTAAAAAAAGATTGAATGTTTTTAAAAAAGACCGACTGACTACAACCCCAATTATTATTGAATTGTAACAGTCCGATATTCGTCCTAAATTAGCCATGCTAATACTGTTCGTCCATGAGGAACACTTACTTTTTTCGAATATTATAAATATAGCTAATGAAAATCAAAATAAAACCAAGAACACTATTTTTCAGAAAAAATGGCATATGAACAAAAACAGCGCCTCAGCAAAAAATGCCGCATAAGATTAATGAGATCTGCCATTATTAAGAAAGCGAATCAAGACTAACACCAAATCAAACTACAAGAACATTATTTACGTCCAAAACTTTATGTCCATTTAAAAAAACCTGAGAAACAAAGTCTAAAAAGCATCCAAAAAACTGAAACTAAACAAAATTACTTGTACTTCACTAGAAAAGACCAGTCCCAATAAGGCTCAGTAACAATTAGAAAAAAAGGAACAAAAACAGCAGTAAAAAATTCGCTTATATTTTTAAAAACAAATTACCTCAAAATAATGAAAACCATTAGATATCAACTGAAAACATCCAATAGATTTATGATTACCTACGCTTCTATAGGAGGGCATTAAAACGTGTCATTGTTCAATTTTTTATGCCGTTAAAAACCCGTGTCAAAGCCAGTAAAATCATATTAAAATCTTGTTTTTTTAAAAAAAAAGTACATTTGCGCCTCGCCTTGACGCCAATAATGTCAAATAAGACCTGTAATTAATGAGACTAGGTAACAGATAGACAATAAAAAAGAAAAAATAGTGTTTTTTTAATTTCTGAACACAATTGTTTTAAAAGTCATAATAAGCCATCAGCTATCTACTAAAATGTGAATATTGGCTCTTCTATCCTCGAAAGAAGCCAATGAGACCTGTCATTATCCCAGAAATTTCGTACGACTAAAAAGACAAAGTAAATACGATAGTTAGACAAAAGTAGAAAAAATTTTAAAAAATTCTTCAAGAATGTTGTGTCCAAGTGGTTATAACCATAGTGAATAACTTAAAAGATTTTGATATGTCCAACTGTGTCTTATACTTTACACCAAAAATGTGATATGAGAACTGTCAACAATTGAATTATTTGACAAAACGAGAAACGTGAAAAATAGGCAAATGCCTTAACACCAAAGAAAAAATGTGAAATCTAGCTATATCAAAGCCAGAAAACTATTACTTAACTCGTAAAGTCGCAATGAAGATTAAATTTCAATTCATTAGAAAGAAAAAACTTTCTTTCATTGCTGACACAAAGCAAAAACCTGACCAAATCAAGAAAAGAATAGTGGCAAAGTTAAATAAGCCCTTGTTTATTAAAAAAATCAAATATTTTTGAAAGTCGAAATGACCATAAGCTTTCGAGTAAAAAAACTAGATACATTTATCTTGAGCTGCTTAGAAAGCCAATTGGACCTATCACCAAGAAGATTTGATTTGATTTGTTCTGTTCTTTAATTATTAAAAAAAGATTGAATGTTTTTAAAAAAGACCGACTGACTACAATCCCAATTATTATTGAATTGTAACAGTCGATATTGGTCCTAAACTAGCCTTGCTAATACTGTTCGTCCATGAGGAACACTTACTTTTTTCGAATATTATAAATATAGCTAATTAAAATCAAAATAAAACCAAGAACACTATTTTTTTCAGAAAAAAATGGTGTATGAACAAAAACAACGCCTCAGTAAAAAATGCCGCATAAGATTAATGAGATCTGCCATTATTAAGAAAGCGAGTCAAGACTAACACCAAATCAAACTACAACAACATTATTTACGTCCACAACTCTATGTCCATTTAAAAAATCCTGAAAAACAAAGCCTAAAAAGCATCCAAAAAACTGAAACTAAACAAAATTACTTGTACTTCACTAGGAAAGACCAGTCCCCAATAAGGCTCAGTAACAATTAGAAAAAAGGAACAAAAATAGCAGTAAAAAAATTCTCTTATATTCTTAAAAACAAATTACTTCAAAATAATGAAAACCATTAGATATCAACTGAAAACATCCAATAGATTTATGATTACCTACGCTTCTATAGGAGGGCATTAAGACGTGTCATTGTTCAACTTTTTATGCCGTTAAAAACCCGTGTCAAAGCCAGTAAAGTCATAACAAAATCTTGATTTTTTAAAAAAATTGTACATTTGCGCCTCTCGCCTTGACGCCAATAATGTCAAATAAGACCTGTAATTAATGAGACTAGGTAACAGATAGACAATAAAAAGAAAAGTTAGTGATTTTTAATTTCTGAACACAATTGTTTTCAAAGTCATAATAAGCCATCAGCTATCTACTAAATTGTGAATATTGGCTCTTCTATCCTCGAAAGAAGCCAATGAGACCAGTCATTATCCCAGAAATTTCGTACGACTAAATAGACAAAGTAAATACGATAGTTAGACAAAAGTAGAAAAAATTTTAAAAAATTCTTCAAGAATGTTGTGTCCAAGTGGTTATAACCATAGTGAATACCTTAAAAGATTTTGATATGTCCAACTGTGTCTTCTACTTTACGCCAAAAATGTGATATGAGAACTGTCAACAATTGAATTATTTGACAAAACTAGAAACGTGAAAAATAGGCAATGCCTCAAGACCAAATAAAAAAATGTGAAATCTAGTTATATCAAAGCCAGAAAACTATTACTTAACTCGTAAATTCGCAGTGAAGATTAAATTTCAATTCATTAGAAAGAAAAAACTTTATTTCTTTGCTGACACTAAGCAAAAAGCTGACCAAATTAAGAAAAGAATAGTGGCAAAGTTAAATAAGCCCTTGTTTATTTAAAAATCAAATATTTTTGAAAGTCGAAATGACCATAAGCTTTCGAGTAAAAAGACTAGATACATTTATCTTGAGCTGCTTAGAAAGCCAATTGGACCTATCACCAAAAAGCTTTGATTTGATTTGTTCTGTTCTTTAATTACTAAAAAAAGATTGAATGTTTTTAAAAAAGACCGACTGACTACAATCCCAATTATTATTGAATTGTAACAGTCCGATATTGGTCCTAAACTAGCCTTGCTAATACTGTTCGTCCATGAGGAACACTTACTTTTTTCGAATATTATAAAAATAGCTAATAAAAATCATAATAAAACCAACAACACTATTCTTAACACTTTTAAAATATTTTTAGAAAAATTGACAAAATTTTGTGCAAAAATTCCGGAAAAGGCGAATAAAAATAACGCAAATCGGTCTACTATTCACAAAAATTTAAACATCGATAACTTGCTCTAGAAAACGAAATTCATAAAAATCTTTTTAATTCTATATTCTACGCTGGACGGGCTTTTTAATGACACCAGTCACAACTCTCTACGATGAATATATCGATCGGTCAAAATTGATTGAACAAAAAAACCATTTGAGTATATAGTTCCTCCCCCACCCCTCAAGAGGTATCGGAACAATTATTTCTCGTCTTTCTTGCCGGCTGTTTTGTTGGCTTATTAGTGTCTTAACTTTTTCTATTGGCCAATCTGGTACCATTAATTTAAGTTTTTGTCTTATCTGCGCTAATTGTTAGCGTACTCTCTGCTTATTTCATGAAAATCAGTTTTAAGAGCTCAATGCTTTTTATTTAATAAAAAATTCTAGATATACTAACTCTCGACCCTCAATATATTGTGGATATTTCTTTATCAGTGCTGTTAATATATGAACACAAAAGACGTAAAAAAACAGCAAAATCTTACGACATACTTCATTTTTTCAACGTGCTTGCTACAGATTAACATTAGGACGTACCAGTTGGTCCAACCGTTTTGTCATGTTCCTCCCTGACCACTCGCAGTTGTGGGCCACAGTCTGGGAAAAGAGACTTCAAGTAGCTCTCAAACTCAGTCGAGAGCATGTTGTCACGCGAGTAAATGAACGACTTGCCCTCAAACACCTGTCAAAACCCAACCAAACATGTTCACTTCTTAAAATTAGGATGGGCTTGAAAAAAAGGATATCCTATTAAAAAGATTGATAAAAAATTTGCGGAATTTTTTCAAGAAAACTTGATCTTTTCCATTGCCCCCCCAAGCTAAGTTGATGCATATATTTTGCTTTGCAAACCCCAAGCACACGTTACCTATTTTGCAATAATATACTAAAAAAAGTCACGTGTTCTGTAATTGGGGGTGCATAACGCACTGGTGGAGGGGGCAAAACACTAGTGGGGGCGAAAGCTCAAACAAAAAAAGATTATATAAACTTAGCTAATTATAACTCGGGCAGTTCAGGGTTCAGAAAACGAGAATCGTTTTTTGTATTATAATCAGAGATCTACAATGTTGAAAATATGATTGAAAAAGGATCAAAGCTTTGTCAAGCCGTTTCGGCGTTCCCGCTCATCTACAACATCGTTGTTTCACACAAAGAGAAATCTCAATCAACATAGCAGGCAGGTTGCAAAACTTCGATCGCTTCGTAGACCTGTGCTCTCAAAATAACGATGAAAATCAGACCAAAAAAAATACGAGCTAACCAACGGTGATGTCTCAAAGTCCCGATTTACAATTAAGTCTTGATTTTAGAATTTAGTCAATTTAGTACTCTCAATTTACTAGTCAATTGTCAACAAGTAAGAAAATCACCATGGTATTGCAGCCCGCATTGACGAGCTAGTCTCTGCCACAAACAGCGAAGAAATGGCCGAAAGTAACACCTCTCAAAACACAGCAAATTTTGACCTGAACGCCCACCCAGACCTTGAAACGATTTGCAAGAAAAAAAATACCTACACTCCGCTTTATTCCTGTCATGTTCCCGCTAAGATGGTCCCAATTGTTAACACCTATCCTTGAGGGCTGTGTTTCAACCAAGTTCCCCAGAAAATTGGAAGAGACTCTTTGCAATTAGCAAGTGAGTTCTGAGCGCTAGCAACAGAGGGGGAAGAAACACAAGCAGCAGCAGGAGCGCCTCATGTTAACTAGGTTTGAGCGTTGGAAGAATGGCGACTATGCTGGGCTATGGTTCGAAGCAGCCTCAATGAAAAAAGCCAAGATAATAAATCATGACTCAATGGAAACGCTTGCAGGACGTGCAAAATCTCTCTGCCTTCAAGGCCAATTTAGACGTGCAGCAAAAATCTTGTCTTCGGATGGAGTGGCCCCTGATAACAAAGAAACCCTAAAAGAGTTGATGACCTTGCATCCAGCAGAAGTGCCACCGAGGGAAACTGATGATTACAGTAGCTATGCTTATCAGTTTGACGAAGCGTCTGTGTTTAAACAATTGCAATCTTTCTCAAACTTCACAGCAGCCGGTCCATCCAAAATGTACACTGAGCGCCTTCTACATGCCGTAACGTGCGCAGTCCCCAATCAGTCCAAAAAATCGATTACAAGCATCACAAAATTAGTGAATTTGGCTAGCAGAGGGCAGCTCCCCAGTTTTGTTGCACCAACTTTTTGCTCTGCTTCGCTTACAGTGCTGAAAAAGACAAAAAGAGGTGTACGGCCAATCGCTGTGGGCGAAGTTTTGCGACGTCTCATAGCCAAATGTATTGCACAAGAGGCCAGTTCTGAGGCTGTTGAACTTTTTTCATCCAGACAACTTGGTGTGGCAGTTAAATGCGGGTGCTGAAAGCATTGTACATGCAACAAAACAAACCTTTCAAAAGTTATTGAACAACGAAAAAGCGGGCCTGCTTCAAATCGACTTCAAAAATGCTTTCAATTCCATTACGAGAAGCAGTGTCTTAGATGCAGCGCGAAAATTCATTCCCTCTTTAGCCCCTTCTTCTTTTTGCTATTCTCAGCATAGCAAACTCTTTTTTAAGACAACTCATATTCAAAGTGAATCAGGAGTCCAAAAAGGAGACCCTCTGGGGCCCCTACTATTTTCTTTAGGACTTTGGCCCATTATCAAAGAACTCCACGACAAGTTACCAAATCTTATGCAGAATTCTTGGTACCTTAATGATGGAATTATAGCAGGTACGGAAGTGGAGCTATGTGAATCATTAGCAATTTTAGCAACTCATGACAACAAGTGTGGCATTGAACTCAGAAGAGACACGTGCGAGTTGAGGTTCACCTCGTGTTTTAATGCAGTTGATAGCAGGATAAAGAGAAACAGCCAATCAGGAATCGAAATCTTGGTCGCAGCAATCGGAACACCCACTTTTGTTGCGCCTTGTTTAGAAAAACGGGTTAAAAAACTCGAGAAGGTGTTAGACAATCTAGGCTATATAGAGGACCCTCAGTGCACTCTTGGAATTTTGCGTAGATGTCTGGGTGCACCTAAATTGGTGTATTCGTTGAGATGCAACACACCGTCCACTGAGAGTAACATAATACTTGAAAAATTTGACCATCTCCAACGAACAATTTTTGAAAATATATTGGATTCTGTAATCAGCGATAATTCATGGGAGCAAGCATGCCTGCCAATAAGCAAAACAGGAGCTTGAGTTCGACGTTCTCTGAACCAACTCAAAGCAGCTTATGTTGGTTCCTTATGCCAGTCAGCAAACATAGAACAAATCACTGGTGTCAACCCAACTCACGAAATTAGTTTCTCAGACCTAGTGGAGGAGTTTAGCGCTTTGAGGATTCCTCATTTGCCAAAACAGAAAATTCAAGAACAATTTGACAATACGGCTCTAAGCAACCTTCTTGAATGTCAAACCTCCACCAGAGAAAAAGCTAGACTGTTATCTCTTTCCCTACCTCAATCAGGAGCTTGGTTGACGGCAGCACCTATCCCTGCTCTTGGCCTACACCATCAACCTAACGAGTTCCGAGCTGCTCTGAAATACCGTTTAGAAGTTCCACTCTATGACTCAGATAGGAGATGTCCATATTGTAAGTCAGCTATTTTGGACATATTTGTAGATCATGCCGTTTCATGTCACGGACGTGACGATATTATCTCACGTCATGACAGAGTACGAGACACAATAATGACAGGTTGGTCGTCGGCCAATCTTTCGCCTGTACGTGAGCAAAAACGTCTTCTGCCGGAAAATAATTCAAGACCAGGCGACGTGTATTTGCCCAGTTTTATAGCAGGACAACCCGCAGCCTTAGACGTCACCATTACGTCCCCACTGCAAGCCAGTCTTATCTCAGATGCGGCGAGGACATGTGGTTTTGCTCTAACCCTAGCAGAAGACAGAAAGATTGGGCATTATTACCAGAAGTGCAGCGATATGGGCAACCACTTCATACCTTTGGCATTAGAAACTTTTGGCGGAATATCCGAAACAACAAGGAAAACATTGAAAAGAATAGCTCTTTTATCTGATAACAGAAGTTTCCAGCCCTTAAGCCTATCAGTAGCCTTCAGTCGCCTCGCTCAAGCGGTATCAATAAGTGCCATGCGTGGCTCAGCTACAATGCTGATTGCAAGAGATTCGCGATTATGAGCCAGAATTGACGGGGACTGTCGCATCCAATTGTGCCGCTATGCCCAATCAGAGGGTCAAGAAAATCCGGTTCAAGAACACACTAACCTCAAGTGATATTGGACTCACTTCATGAGAGGGGAGCCCTTCTGTGTTTAAATGTCACCCAATGAGTGGGGACTTCATATAATTTTACCAGTTTTTGTCCTCATACATCAGCAGAGAAATTTCGAAATCACCGAAGGAAACGAATTTTCTCAAAGACATCTAATTGAAAGTACAGCTGCATTCACAATTTGTTAACTCGTTCAATCACGACTTTTTATTCTTACCTGACCAAAGTGGGGAGAATATAAACAAACATTTCACGCGTGCAAATTTGAAATGGACAATTGAATTTAGAGTAATTGAACTGCTGATGTGTTGAATTAATTACCATAGTTATGATATCCAAGTTAATTATAATTTAATTATAAAATTTAAAAATTAGCCAAAAAATATCGAATGAGGAATACGCCAACATGCAGGATGTTGTTTGGATTTGCACTTATTGCAGCAATCAACAGACAGTGAGGCATGATAAGGAGATGAAATTGTTTAAAAGGTATGTAGATGATATTATCTGCACGGTTCGTGGTGACCCGGATGAGTATTTAAAATTTGCAAACTCATTACACAACAACCTTTAATTTACCTTAGAAAAAATGAACATGGATGGGGATTTGGCTTTTCTTGACATTAACGTAAATGTGAGCAGCAAAAATAATATCACCTGTCATTGGTATCAATAACCAACTGACACTGGAATATTACTGAATTTTCGCAGCTGTGCGCCGCTTCAGCATAAGAAAAATGTGATTCAAGGGGCGGTTCACATGGTTTTTAATGCAACCTCTAATTGGTTGGCCTTCGATCAGGCTCTTGAAAAGAACAAAACTTGCTGGACTAAAAATCAATATCCAGAGGAATGGTCTTCAAAAATAGTGAATCAGACTCTAGAAAAGAAAATAAGTGGCGGTAAAGACCAATTAAGAACAACACCAAAAGAGCATCAAAAAAGCAAGACTAAATCAATTGATAAGCCAACTATTTTTCTACAATACAGAGGCAACCTTACTCAAAACTTTGCAAGCAAACTGAAGAAACTATGCGAATTGCAAGTAGTTTTTACAACGCGGAAATTAAGATCGTGCCTCCCCACCCTGAAATCATCTTTTGATAAGAGACCTGAAATCCCACATGGTATATGAGATTAAATGTAATGGATGCGGATCCATCTATGTTGGGCAAACAAGCCGGCATGTTACCACAAGGATAACAGAAGATCAAAAGAAGGATTCACAGGTGGGTCAACATCTGGTTGAAAGTCATGGCGCCACGAATGACATTGAATGGAAAATTCTGGACGCCTATCGGACAGTAGAAAAACTAATGGTTATCGAAGCTATATATATCAGCAAGCTGAAGCCGGCACTAAAAACACGCGATGAACATAGGGGGAGGGAACTCACGCTAAAATATTAGTTCAAAACATAATTTTGACTAGAATACATAGGGCAAAAAACATTTTGTGCATGACAAAACGATATTTGCAAAACCTCCACAAGAGGGTTACTTATGGTTAGGGCAAATTCGGAATAACCCTAAAAATACAAGAACATGGCCAAAATCGAACAATCCGGAATAGGAATGTTTTTAAATAAATTGATAACAGATGTAAATATGAGTTGTAAATAGGCTAAATATTGTATATAGGGAAAAATTTTCGATTGATTTTGTAGAATAGTTCCTAGAATTGTTTTAATTGTCGTCTCAGACAAATGTAAATAGATATTCATTTTATCTTTTAACAATTTGTAAAACAGTTTTAACCTGACGATGAACGTAAAGTTTGAAAACGTTTGTTTTAAATATTGGGAGTAATTTTAATTTGACAAATTGGTTTCCTTTACATTTAAAAATTAGATTAAGGCATACTCATTTGACCAAAAATCCTCTAACGAAAGAACTTGAGCTAACTAAAGTATTTTAAAAGTTTATTTGAGAGCGCCAAGTCAATTTGAGAGTGAGGCAAGTCATGTGTTACCAGAAGCTTGATCACTCGCATCATGCACACAACACATTCATACAACTGCCTGAATAAGAGAAAAAAACTGACTTGAAGTGAGCGTGAGGTCATATGGTTGTGTGAAAACTTTGACAAAATAAAAACAAGAGAAGGCCAATAACCAATACGTTCAGCTATCACTATCGCAGGTAATACAAACAACAAGAAGAACGGACAACTGTCAAAAATGGAAATAAAGAACAAGTCTTGATATAAAATCCAAGAAGATGACAATTCATTAAATTGACCATCCGTGATATTACATGAGGGCTTTCCGATCACAGAAAGTAGTGTCCGAAGTCACCCAAAATGATTCAATTAACGGGGCTGAACAAAAACAGTCACTCTTTAAAAGTAGGCTGTTTAGAAATAGTCAATTCGAATGACTATTAAACCCTCAAACCAGGCGTAAAAATACCATTAGGGAAAAAAGACATTCTTATAATCTTACACCTATCTAATATACCTTTTGAAAGCCTTTTGACAAAAACAATAACAAAAAATCAAATTTAAAACTCACAAAAAATTGTTGTGAAACGAATCGTGAAATATAACTAGCCGATTTCAATTTCATTCATTAAAAACTGGACACCAATAAAACACACATCAATATGATCCCTTAATAACCTGGACACCAATATGATCACTTGACCTGAACACCAATATGATCCCTTCACCTGGACACCAATATGATCCCTAGACACCAATATGATCCCATAATAACCTCTCAGAAAACACAAACAAAAAAATTTTTTAAAACAATCTATTTAATTAGAAAATCTTGGTTCATAACCGATGATTGTTATCAGTTCAACCCATGCAATCACCCATGCAATCACACTCGTTTCCTTCTTAGAAAAATTGTTTGAGGTAAAACTTCCTGTTCTGGGCAATCACATTTCACCCGCCACTGAGTTACAGCTAGTATGATGATGCATTAAATTTTGAGCTCCCCACTCATTGGGTGAGTCAAAAACTTATCAGTATAGATTGATATGAACAAAAAATGCATATGTACAAATTGTATGTGTATATGATAACAAGTGCTTAGAAACTGAAACTCGCTATCAAATTAGCGCTAAATTATGCTGCATTACTTCTATTAACCTTAGTGAAATATAATTCGAGAACACAATAATATACCTGTTAAATCCTCTTAAGAATGCAAATATAGAAGCGCCGCCAGTTTTGAGACCAAAAAAGGCATGTTCACATAGTTTTAGAGATAACTTTATATGAGAAAACCAAGAGCTGGGTAATATCAAGAATTTCGAAATCCTACTTGCTTGTGCTGGATGCTTTTCAGTGCCCAAGGTATGTAACTAACTACTATTGTAGAACCTTTATTGAGAACTAAAAATGTTTTCTAAGAGTTGTACATAGACTAATCAACCTGCTGGAAGCAGAGATATCTTCCACGGGCTTGCATCTGTACTGGAATGCAATTCTCAACTTCGACATTTTTTTTAAAAAAACAGCCGATTTTTTAAATAATTTTTCCTCCTGTTCATACTATTGGCTGTTGGTATGTTTATCTATGTCAAGCCTCACAATAAGCCGACAAATCTTCTGGTGAATCCAGTCTTGAATGAATCCGTACATGTTGACATATCTTTTGTTTCGGCATATTTTCAAGACGAATTAAATTACTATAACTGTTAGCAAATGCGACAAAACTCAAAATTCAATTTATAAAAAAATAACAACTGCAGTAACTCGACAAATACTATCACAATACCATAGATATATGCTGTTATTTTTTCGTCAAAATCCGATTGAAATGCAAAAAAAACAGCAAAAATATCTTGTAATATTTTATCTTGTAATAATCTTTTAATAAAAACAGCAAAAATATATCGAATAAGCGTGCAGAAATAATTCGAAAATGAGTTTGATTTACAGCTTGGTGATTGGTGTACCCTGTGCGTTCTCAGGTTAGCAATTCCAAAAAATACATTTCAATTCAGTGCCCTCAACGGGTTTCACAAGTTTATCCCGTTTCATAGTCATCCCCAGAAAATGTAAACGCAACACATCTTACCTTAAAAGACGAGAACAGCAATACAACTAAAAAATAAAAAAAGTTGAAAAATTCTTTTTAAAACCCGGTGTCAGGACAATTTACCCAATTCCATTTTACCCAATGCCATTATACCCAATGCCATTTTACCCAACATGCCATTTTACCCAATGCCATTTTACCCAATGCCAACTTACCCAATTTACCCCATTGCTAAATTAACCAGAACGACTATTTAGCCGACTATAAAATAAATGGCCCGTGGGACTTGATATGAAACCCATGTACCGGTAGTGGTTTGAATTGCAACTAGAGGTTAGACTAGCCACCCAAAACTCATTGATAACTGATAAAAATCGAATCACCCAACAGAATTATACGACAACGCACTAATACAATCTTTTTTTATCAATCCAAAAATGCATTACAAACGTCTACCGGTACCGAGTTAAATCTGTTTTTTTTTAAAAAAAGGCTGCGACTAACAGACCAATTAAAAGGATTAAGTAAAAGCAACTATGGTCCACATTTACAAAGTATTAATTACGATACAAAAGTGGAAACCAGCTATAATAAAAGGGATTAAATTTACTCGAAAAATTGCTACCGATAGACAACTGTGATGCGCAATAAACTTCAATGCACCGTGAACTTTTAAGACTAGTACACTATACAAATGATCGAATCTTCGACGTGATTCTCAATCATGGCCTCGAATTCTGGCATTATTGGTTGATAACCACTTTTACAACCAAAAACAAAGCCGATCTGTTAGAAAAATCATATGAACCCATCAGAACCCGGGTAATTGATAGATTAACTTTGCTTAAGAGAGAAATTAAAAGGTATATCGAAAAGTTTGTCTTTATTTGCAAAATAGTAAAATTTGAGGTCTCTCCTTGACAAGTACCTTAGGAATGTGTATTTTGTTCTCTTCATCGCTCCTGGGGAACTTTACCATGTAGAACTGAAGCTGGAACCCACGAGTGTGTATAATCTTTACATTGCTCACAGTTTCATCTGGCAAAGTGGATTGCTTCCTGGCTGCAGCATTCTGCTTCCCTGTTTTCAAGGGAGCAACAACTGGCTTGCCCTCGTTAGGAAGGATCTCTTCCACCTTCTCCCGTAGGGATATTCCTTTGATCTTACACGCCAGCTGAGCACGGTGGATCTACAAATGCATCAGAAAAACACTTAAAAAACCATTTAATTGCTTTGGTTATCAATTCTGAGAGAAAAGATTGATTGAAAATCGGTTCAAGCTTTTGAACAGTTTCTGTCAATAGAACTTGATTTGAATAAATCTTTCTTATATAGTCTCCCGTTTCTGAAGTTTGTGAAAGAAGCGTTCTAAAAATAGCCATTTCCTAAAACATTAAACTTTCACGCCATTAGCACTACCCACAGAGCACAAAATCATATCGAATTCGGAAAACTCAGTTTGATTAGCTCCCTTTTATCACCTTGAAATTGAATTTCTGCTTCTCATTTGTTTAAGGTTTTCTTGAAAACATCAATTATGCATTCAAAATTTGTTGACATTCAATTGGCTACGTTTAAACAAGACACAGAGAGTTTAAGTTTTGATTTCAGAGCCTGCAACTAATATCCTTACGTTGTTCAATGCAATTCCTTCGTAGTCCAGATTCCGGTAGTAGAAGTTGTTCAATTGGTCACGTGCGTAGTCAGCTGCCTCGTAGAGCTGAATAAAATCAAGTACTAATAAGTTTTCTATTTTTGCCAGGATCATTTTCCGTTTGTGCCCCACCCCAGCTTAGTGGGTGCATATTATTTGCAACCCCCAGACGCGCATGTCATAGTTTTATATAATAATTTACTGTGTAATGACACGTGCTCTGTAAATGGGGGGCACAAACGGAAGACATCCTTTTGCAATTAGGAATTAACGTTAACTAAGCAGATTTAAAACGAAGTCAGGAAACTATGCGACTTTAAAACAAGTCCTTAAATTTTTTGATCGCTCTCCTATTAATCGACCGCTAAAGCAATCATTTTGTGAATTCCGAAATAATCAGAACACTGCGATCGTTTGAATTTCTATCTTTGTGAATATCTAACCTTCTGCTTCTCGTACAAATCGGCAGCCTTCTTGAGCAGTTCGATGGACATCTCGACGGTTGTGTAGCCAGGCTGGAAGAATTCACTCGGCACCTCGTCCTTCAAATGGTCCACAGAGTTGGGTCTTGTCGCCCGATTCTGAAACAGTCATTTTTTCAATTCTAAACAAAATTTGGTTCTACCAATAAAGAGTCGAGGCCATTTCGTTTGAGCCCAACCACGTAAAATTGTTTACAAAATCAGATCCCGGAGCCTACAAGAACACAATCGAGGCAGCCAGTCAGAATTTAAGTGCAGAAGTCTTAAAAAATTATTGGAAAAAGAGAGATGAGAGACGTAAGTGAAATATTTCTGACGCTTCACACGCCAATGATTGAGAGTTCAATCCCCTCCCTCCGAGAAGCTCTGTGCGAGGACGAGCTTAAAGACGGGTTCAGGTTGACAATAGCCTGACCAATCTTGTCTGCAATGTGGGTACCACGTTTAAAGTTCAGACGCAAAAAGGTCATAGTGACTAAAAAAGTACACTGCTGCTCGTGAAAATCTGACGTGTCGGGAATAATAAAAAAGGCAACAAGAACAAGTAGCTGTGGCCTCATGCCTTTCAGCTGTGATTAAGGAGAAAGATTTATTCAACTCCTGATAACAATTCCCGGTCTGAAGACGTTGTCTTGCTTATTTGGTCTGCTGAAAAATCAGCTGCGTTGCAGGTAACCATAACTCCCCCTATACCACCCAGTATTATTACAGAGGCGGCGGCTAGTAAGTGTGGTTTGGCTATTGCAAACTCTGAGGAGAAGAAATACGGTCAATTCTCCCAGAAATGTCACGAAATATATGTTCAATTTGTCCCTTGCTTTTGGAGGCTTTTTAGAATTAGTTCTCAAAACATTGAAACTTATTGTTGTGCTTTCTGATAACAGAAATTGTCTAACATCTGGGTTGTGATTACAGTCGGTGGGCTCAGGCAGTCTCAGTGACCCTTATGAGAGGAACGGCCACAATGATTCTTGCAAGAATTCAACTGTTATGAGATTCAGTATGGAAAATTCAGTCACTGAAAATTGTAGATCCGATTGTGAGGGTCAGCAGAGGCGCAATCAAATCAGATTGCTAACTCATCAAAAGACAGGCGAGCATTATTCAAAAGGGAAGCTCATCCAATGAAAGGGGCGCTTTCTTTGTGAAAATCTTTAATCTTTGTTTCACCCAATGAGCGGGGAGCACAACCAATTGCAACGCATGCCATCCGATTTTGAGTTAAAAACGAAAGAAACTTTGAAATATGAGGAAGAAAGTGGGGATGAATCAGATTGAAAATAAATGAGAAAAAAATTATCTTTGAGATTGGACATCTTTTTTCTGTTGATATAATTGACTAGAAAAGTTCCCCTTCGAATCACTTGGAAAGGATCCCACGAAGGATGATGTGAATATTTTTGCTGCAAAGATCTTCTTTAGCTGGTTTTTGACTTTTTAAGATTGAAAATTCAAAAGACAAACTGGTTTGCTTTTCGCAACGGAAGAGACCGGAACTGATTATCAAGGTTATTAAAAATATAACTCAAAGTAGAACTAATATCATTAACTGCTTTGATTTATCTCGAAATTTAAGTCATTTTTTATCATTTTTTAATCCGAAACATGAAAAGTAAACAAACCACAAAGAAAACAGTGCTATAACAACCTTGTCATCAAATCTCTCGAGTAGAATGACGAACTCCATGAGAGTCTCAGCAGCACTTGTAGTGTTGTTGAATTCCACGTTTAGTGAGTAGATTCGCATGTGATATCGAATGAACAAAACATTGCTGCTCAAGTCCACGTCCAACTTGTAGAGTTTATCACCCGCGTAGAATTTCTAAAACAGGTCAAATAAAATCAAACCGACTGACGTCCGACAAATTGCTCTCAAACGACGTGCGGGGTCTAACTTAATTCTTTCAGTTAACTGCACTTCTGATTTACAATTTGAGTAAACTGCCACGAATTCAATTCAGATGTTTAAATTGCGAATGAAAGAACAATTCACATAAACGCAAAAAATAAATGACCCAACAGTTTATCGAAAAGTCCAACACGGTCAGAAAAACATTTTGCTGAAAAATGACACATGCGACAACAATAATTGCTTAAAATATCAAGAGCAATTCAAAAAACATTGAGTTTCTTGTAACGGCAGTCTTTACTATAGCTATTCACTACAATGCATCTGAACATATCAGAACCCAGCTCGACAATTCCAATTTTCAAAATTGTTTCAGTGAAGATTATAATCTCGTTAATATTAGATTACATCTCGTTAATATTAGTTATGCAAAACCAAATTAACGCAATCATTATTACATTGAGTTATTATAAAATGAAACGAAGTATTATATGAAAAAAATGAAAACTAAAATTTCATCAATTTCAAACTTGAAAAAATAACATTTTTCTTTCTGTAGTTCCCAAAAGTAGTTCTTGTTCGATACTCTCACGTAAGCATAAAGTAAAATTTCGAAGCAACATTTTGATTATATGCCTCTAAAAACATCGAAGAAAAAGCGTTTTCAACTCATCCAAATAGAGCAAAGGGTAAAATTTCACCCAGAAGCATAAATTCTTGAACTTATTACAAACATTTTTTTTAAAAAAAAAGACTAAGCTTATGATGTGATGAGGACGACAAAGGTTGTTTCTAAAGACTATCCATCCTATTTATAAGAACGTGTTGTCCGTTCTGCATTTTTAGAAAGATCCAAAAATTTTCATCGCGAAGCTTTGACTTTATTCTCACTTCAGTGCTTTATGTGGTTTTGTGAAATATTTCCCGTTTTCAAATGCAAAAATTGTAAACCATTTCCCCCTTCGAAAAACCATGAATTTATCGAAAATTTTTAATTAGTAAACTAAAATAATTAGGATTGAAAGCTCGATTTCATTCTGCAGCCATCTCTTTTAAGCGACTTTCATAAGGCAATTAATTAGATTCTTGGATCTTAAACTAATTTTAACAATAATTGCAAAATTTTAATGAGTGATGTTAGTTGCATATGATGAAAATCCAATCACCCGCAAGACCTAATTATTTATATTGACAGTGAAAAAGATTTCGCGGATGCTACTCTTAGTTTGCAGCTATAGTAGACTTCAATTATCCGCTTTTTAGTGTCAGTCAAATGACAAACTTGGAAGATCCCGACAGATGACCCAACAGATTGCAGGAGAATAGCCGCCATGGCTTCCCGCCACCCCGATCACGATTGACAGAGCGGAACAAAATTGATCAATGTACAAAAACTTACAGTGTGAACTAATTCGATCTCATTCGGCTGTTAGACATACTCCTGCTTCTTGTTGAGAGGATAAAAGGGCTAGTATCAAAACCAATGAGCATTAGAGATGGTCACAAAGACTTATAGGAACGAAGTTCCAGTAGCGGGCGTCTAAAATTGGGTATTAAGGGTTCCAATTTTGGACTTCCATTTTCATTTTTGATATCGTTCCTGTTTGACGAAGTATAAAAAATCCATGAGCGCAAAGATAGCCTACTGAAAAGATGAAGACGGCTATTTAAAATTATTTTTCATTTTTTTTTCGTTTTATGGAACTGTTTCATGTTTTCTTTCAGGCATAACTATTTTCAACCCTCAAAATTGTTTTCGGTGCAAATCAAACATTAAAATAGAGCCCTTACTCCATCTCGATTTATAATGGGAGGGCAAGCACACAAACCGTGTATGCTAATGTACATTGCGAGGTCCTTGGCCATGTTGAATTATTTGTAGCCAACTTATTTATCTGTTCAAATTCGTCAAAACATTTCGCTGCGAATATTATATGTTAACGAGTTAATTTAATCGAAAATGTCTTTGTTTTCGTGTGCCTGGTGTCACTAATGTCTTTTGCACAATCAACAAAGTGCGAGTTAAGAAGAAAACGAGCAGTTCTGCAACAAGAACAAATGCAACATATCACGGCTCAAAAGAACAATTAAGTCCCGCAAGTATGTCTCAATTAATAACTCAATTCAATTAACCCATGCTTTTTCGCCACCATTGTCAACTGCTAACGTATCAGATTTTTACAGTAGACACAGCTAATGACAAGTGAAAAAATGTGACAAGGTATTGTTACCTTTGTCTACAAAAAGCCTCAAAAAACAAAATTTACTAGTTTTGCATAAAAACATCTTCATTTTATGAAACTTTTGTTATTTGGTGCTTTGCTGAACGTACAATGGCTTGAAAAAAATGTCGTGCAGGATCATAATTGCTCCTAACAGGCAAACTTTAATGCCATAAGTCAATAGTTTGTAAACTCTATCAACCCAATACGATCATAAATTTTTAAAGCATAAGCCACTACGCAATAATAAACTTGATTTCTTGGATACCCTGGATAGCTGTTTTGAAGCTTTCTGATGATTTAGTGTTTGCTTTACGCGTAGATCTCTAGATTAATACACTCATTGACAAAACCAATACTGGAAATTATTTGAATGCAATCAGAGCCAAAAATTTTGAGTTCTCAATAGACTAGCCGACTCGTCTTACACAAGAATCATTCATGTGCTTTGATCATTTCACTACAAAACAAAACTTTGTTAAGGAAATCCAACGTAATGGAACCTGAAAACTTTAGTAATCATTTTCCCATTTTCTTGAGTTTTTGCATAAGAGTGATAATCGCCCTTGTAAAAAAGCTTTCCGAGATACTTCGTTTTTGAAAAAAGGGAAGGTTTTTAAATTGCTTGAGTCACGAACTTGGCAGTCTTATGTTTTGCGAATAAAAAGACATCGATATAGCGTTCGAAATATTCCAGGCAACTATTGTAGAAGTAACAAACGTTTTCGCTACTAAGACACGTCATAACACGAGCAATATTAAACCAAAGTGGTTTACGACTACCCTAAATAATTTACGCGCCAAAAAAATTCAAAGCGAGTGGCGTAGAAACCACTCAAACAAACAGGCACGAATTTGCGAAGACCAACTGAAGTTTGAATGCTATGCTGCAGCCAAAAAGACTTCTGTAAATAACAGAAAATTCACCAATTATACCGGAGACACGTGGCGTACTTATAACTTGTTAAATGATATCAAAGTTCGAACTACTAAATATCTCACTCTGCCAGCCGTCATCATGCGCAGCTAATGAAAAACATAACCGACTAACGTCGGGCGAATTGCTCTCAAACGACCGGCGAGCGGTTGGCTTGGTCAGTAGCTAGCCACGGGGGGGGCAAAAGCGCGGTGGGGGGGGGGGGTGAGCCAATAGTGGGGGTGGGGGGTCAACAAAGGGGGGGGGGGTCTCAACCTCTAAGAACCGCCCCTCACACCATAAGTATAAGTATAAGTCTCCAAGACAGTTTGATCTGAAACAGACCTGAAAGGCTCTAAGAGCACATAATGCCCGCTGGGCGCTACCTGTTTATCCCGTTTTTGAGGACGAAAAGTCAAAAGCGTCAGACGAAAAATTGGTTAAGCGAAAAATCGCATAAAAAAAGACCGAGAGGACTAATATAATTGCTACAAACTTCGTTTGAGAGCAATTAATAATCCTTGCAGCACGGATGTAAAGAATATGTTTGAAGAATTTTTAGCACAATTAGAGAGAAAAACCAAAGTCGTCTACATAGTCCTACACTTATCTTGCCTTTTGATCAAGATTTTGCTTCATACTTCTATCCAACTGAAAAATCGGAAGTAGGAATTTATACTTCCGCTTCATCATAATTATTTGGGGTCTTGACGACTTGAGGAAAGCACAAGTAGAAGTGACTACGCCCATAACTACGTGGTTTCGAGCTGTTGAAACAATAAACATTTCTTTTTAACAGGGCGATTTGTCAAATCGCATGCATAAAGCTAAAGTCCTTTTGCTTTATAAATCGGGTTCAAGGTTCGATTAAAATAACTATTGGCCAAAATCGCATTTTGTTGCACAGAGTAAAATTTTTGAAGGAGTCATGTACAATAAAATTTAACACCATTTTGAGGTGTTAACTCTAGTCCACAGCAAACATTTTGGGTTTCAGGAAAAATATAGATTTGTTGCTGCCCTAAAATAGCTGCCAGAGAGGATCAGACATGGTAAATCCAAAAAAATACAATTTTTTCTTAGATCTTGAAAAGATTTTGATACATTAGATCATATTAACCTGATTGAAAAGTTATCGCGCTATGGAAGCCTTGACCAATCATAAAAATGATTTGACAGCTATTTATATGACCGATTTCAGCACACAGAATTTGTGGTATTTAAATTTACGTTTACCACAGTGACTTCCTGGGTGCCAAATGTCTGTCTAGGGCTCCATTCTTTTCCTGATCTAAAATAATGATTTTCTAAGAAACCGTAAAATTTTTGAAGCCTTTACATTTGCAGATGATATTAACTGGCCTGCGATGGATACATCATCAGACGATGTCTCTACCGATTCGAAATCTGTTAGCGATTGTTCAATGTCTAATAAGTTAGTGCTCAATGTGGACAAAACCGTACTATTAAATGTCGGTAATTGTTCTTCTAGTTTCAATAAATTTATTTTTTACAAACTATTCAAGTGCCAATAGTATCGTCTTGTAACTATTAATGAGTTGTGTTGGTCTGCATGATGTCTTTCTAGTCCTGACTCATAATCAGTATGTTATCAACCAATTAGTACTCAATGCGGGGTAATTTCAAAACTACGCCGCTACGTACCTCAAAAAGATCCTTTGCTTTATTACAATTCTAACGTTATGCTCATCATTAAGTATGTTCTGCTAGTGCACGGACGGGTAATGTTGTAATTACTTTGAGTCAGATTCTTACTTTATAGGGAAAAAATGTGAAGTTTATACACAAAAGCATGACCACTAGTCAGATATTTTTGAGACAAACGGAGTTCTCAAGGTTCCTGAGCAACACATATATGAAATGCTGAAGTTTGTTTTGCATTCTTTATGGTCATCACATCGAAGCATCATATCTCAATTCAAATTTTACATTTGACCAGTCTGTTTATTGAACAAGCAATTTTGGACTATGGCTTACGGTTCCTCTATGCAAGAGAAAAATCCAAATGCTCTCAATTTTACACCGCTGCATCTTTCGAGAGTTATAGTCCAGATGTAGTATCCAACACGAGTTCTTTCAACTTTCTTGTATTAAATGGCATAATTTAAATCAATTCATTTTCTGAAGAAATTAATTCTTTCCTTCTTTCTTTTCTTTATAACCCACTAACGTCGGCTGAATTGCTCTCAAACGGCTGACTAGACGTAGGCTTCGTCAGCATCTAGTTCGGGCTGAAGCAGGCTAGTTACGTTGTTGGACTGAGAGAAAAACAAAGTCGAAGAAAAATGGTCATTAGAGGGAGTGAGGGTGAGCGCGGGGGGATATCAATTGTACAGGGTGGTTAGTGGTGGAATGAGTTGGTGGTGAGAGGAAAAGGGTGGACGGGGGTAGATTGAGGTCGTTTTAAACCGCCAAAAGTGAACCTCATAACATGAAATTCAGATTCTTACTTTATAGAGAACAATTGTGAAGTTTATACACAAAAGCATGACCACTAGTCAGATATTTTTGAGACAAACGGAGTTCTCAAGGTTTATGAGCTACACATATATGAAATGCTGAAGTTTGTTTTGCATTCTTTAGGGTCATCACATCGAATCATCATATCTCAATTCATATTTTACATTGGACCAGTCTGTTTATTGAACAAGCAATTTTGGGCTATGGTTTATGGTTCCTCTATGCAAGAGAAAAATCCAAATGCTTTCAATTTTACACAGCTCCATCTTTCGCGAGTTATAGTCCAGATGTAGTATCCAACAAGAGTTCTTTCAACTTTCTGGTATTAAATGGCATAATTTAAATCTATTCATTTTTCTGAAGAAATTAATTCTTTCCTTCTTTCTTTTCTTTATAACCCACTAACGTCGGCTGAATTGCTCTCAAACGGCTGACTAGACGTAGGCTTCGTCAGCATCTAGTTCGGGCTGAAGCAGGCTAGTTACGTTGTTGGACTGAGAGAAAAACAAAGTCGAAGAAAAAGGGTCATTAGAGGGAGTGAGGGTGAGCGGGGGGATATCAATTATGTACAGCGTGGTTAGTGGTGTAATGAGTTGGTGGTGAGAGGAAAAGGGTGGACGGGGGTAGATTGAGGTCGTTTTAAACCGCCAAAAGTGAACCTCATAACATGTAATTCAGATTCTTACTTTATAGAGAACAATTGTGAAGTTTATACACAAAAGCATGACCACTAGTCAGATATTTTTGAGACAAACTGAGTTCTCAAGGTTTATGAGCTACACATATATGAAATGCTGAAGTTTGTTTTGCTTTCTTTATGGTCATCACATCGAAGCATCATATCTCAATTCATATTTTACATTTGACCAGTCTGTTTATTGAACAAGCAATTTTGGACTATGGCTTATGGTTCCTCTATGCAAGAGAAAAATCCAAACGCTTTCAATTTTACACAGCTGCATCTTTCGAGAGTTATAGTCCAGATATAGTATCCAACACGAGTTCTTTCAACTTTCTTGTATTCAATGGCATAATTTAAATCTATTCATTTTTCTGAAGAAATTAATTTTTTCCTTCTTTTTCTTTATAACCCACTAACGTCGGCTGAATTGCTCTCAAACGGCTGACTAGACATAGGCTTCGTCAGCATCTAGTTCGGGCTGAAGCAGGCAAGGTTACGTTGTTGGACTGAGAGAAAAAGAAAGTCGAAGAAAAAGGGTCATTAGAGGGAGTGAGGGTGAGCGGGGGGATATCAATTATGTACAGCGTGGTTAGTGGTGGAATGAGTTGGTGGTGAGAGGAAAAGGGTGGACGGGGGTAGATTAAGGTCGTTTTAAACCGCCAAAAGTGAACCTCATAACATGAAATTCAGATTCTTACTTTATAGAGAAAAATTGTGAAGTTTATACACAAAAGCATGACCACTAGTCAGATATTTTTGAGACAAACGGAGTTCTCAAGGTTTATGAGCTACACATATATGAAATGCTGAAGTTTGTTTTGCATTCTTTATGGTCATCACATCGAAGCATCATATCTCAATTCAAATTTTACATTTGACCAGTCTGTTTATTGAACAAGCAATTTTGGGCTATGGCTTATGGTTCCTCTATGCAAGAGAAAAATCCAAATGCTTTCAATTTTACACAGCTCCATCTTTCGAGAGTTATAGTCCAGATGTAGTATCCAACAAGAGTTCTTTCAACTTTCTTGTATTAAATGGCATAATTTAAATCTATTCATTTTTCTGAAGAAATTAATTCTTTCCTTTTTTTCTTTATAACCCACTAACGTCGGCTGAATTGCTCTCAAACGGCTGACTAGACGTAGGCTTCGTCAGCATCTAGTTCGGGCTGATGCAGGCTAGGTTGCGTTGTTGGACTGAGAGAAAAACAAAGTCGAAGAAAAATGGTCATTAGAGGGAGTGAGGGTGAGCGCGGGGGGATATCAATTGTACAGGGTGGTTAGTGGTGGAATGAGTTGGTGGTGAAAGGAAAAGGGTGGACGGGGGTAGATTGAGGTCGTTTTAAACCGCCAAAAGTGAACCTCATAACATGAAATTCAGATTCTTAATTTAGAGAAAAATTGTGAAGTTTAAACACAAAAGCATGACCACTAGTCAGATATTTTTGAGACAAACGGAGTTCTCAAGGTTTATGAGCTACACATATATGAAATGCTGAAGTTTGTTTTGCATTCTTTATGGTCATCACATCGAAGCATCATATCTCAATTCAAATTTTACATTTGACCAGTCTGTTTATTGAACAAGCAATTTTGGACTATGGCTTATGATTCCTCTATGCAAGAGAAAAATCCAAATGCTTTCAATTTTACACAGCTCCATCTTTCGAGAGTTATAGTCCAGATGTAGTATCCAACACGAGTTCTTTCAACTTTCTTGTATTAAATGGCAAAATTTAAATCTATTCATTTTTCTGAAGAAATTAATTCTTTCCTTCGTTTTTTTCTTTATAACCCACTAACGTCGGATGAATTGCTCTCAAACGGCTGACTAGACGTAGGCTTCGTCAGCATCTAGTTCGGGCTGAAGCAGGCTAGGTTGCGTTGTTGGACTGAGAGAAAAACAAAGTCGAAGAAAAAGGGTCATTAGAGGGAGTGAGGGTGAGCGGGGGGGTTATCATTTATGTACAGCGTGGTTAGTGGAGGAATGAGTTGGTGGTGAGAGGAAAAGGGTGGACGGGGGTAGATTGAGGTCGTTTTAAACCGCCAAAAGTGAACCTCATAACATGAAATTCAGATTCTTAATTTAGAGAAAAATTGTGAAGTTTATACACAAAAGCATAACCACTAGTCAGATATTTTTGAGACAAACGGAGTTCTCAAGGTTTATGAGCTACACATATATGAAATGCTGAAGTTTGTTTTGCATTCTTTATGGTCATCACATCGAAGCATCATATCTCAATTCAAATTTTACATTTGACCAGTCTGTTTATTGAACAAGCAATTTTGGACTATGGCTTATGATTCCTCTATGCAAGAGAAAAATCCAAATGCTTTCAATTTTACACAGCTCCATCTTTCGAGAGTTATAGTCCAGATGTAGTATCCAACACGAGTTCTTTCAACTTTCTTGTATTAAATGGCATAATTTAAATCTATTCATTTTTCTGAAAAAATTAATTCTTTCCTTCGTTTTTTTCTTTATAACCCACTAACGTCGGATGAATTGCTCTCAAACGGCTGACTAGACATAGGCTTCGTCAGCATCTAGTTCGGGCTGAAGCAGGCTAGGTTGCGTTGTTGGACTGAGAGAAAAACAAAGTCGAAGAAAAAGGGTCATTAGAGGGAGTGAGGGTGAGCGGGGGGGGGTTATCATTTATGTACAGCGTGGTTAGTGGTGGAATGAGTTGGTGGTGAGAGGAAAAGGGTGGACGGGGGTAGATTGAGGTCGTTTTAAACCGCCAAAAGTGAGCCTCATAACATGAAATTCAGATTCTTAGTTTAGAGAAAAATTGTGAAGTTTATATACAAAAGCATGACCACTAGTCAGATATTTTTGAGACAAACGGAGTTCTCAAGGTTTATGAGCTACACATATATGAAACGCTGAAATTTGTTTTGCATTCTTTATGGTCATCACATCGAAGCATCATATCTCAATTCATATTTTACATTGGACCAGGCTGTTTATTGAACAAGCAATTTTGGACTATGGCTTATGGTTCCTCTATGCAAGAGAAAAATCCAAATGCTTTCAATTTTACACAGCTCCATCTTTCGAGAGTTATAGTCCAGATGTAGTATCCAACACGAGTTCTTTCAACTTTCTTGTACTAAATGGCATAATTTAAATCTATTCATTTTTCTGAAGAAATTAATTCTTTCCTTCGTTTTTTTCTTTATAACCCACTAACGTCGGATGAATTGCTCTCAAACGGCTGACTAGACTTAGGCTTCGGCAGCATCTAGTTCGGGCTGAAGCAGGCTAGGTTGCGTTGTTGGACTGAGAGAAAAACAAAGTCGAAGAAAAAGGGTCATTAGAGGGAGTGAGGGTGAGCGGGGGGTTATCATTTATGTACAGCGTGGTTAGTGGTGGAATGAGTTGGTGGTGAGAGGAAAAGGGTGGACGGGGGTAGATTGAGGTCGTTTTAAACCGCCAAAAGTGAACCTCATAACATGAAATTCAGATTCTTACTTTAGAGAAAAATTGTGAAGTTTATACACAAAAGCATGACCACTAGTCAGATATTTTTGAGACAAACGGAGTTCTCAAGGTTTATGAGCTACACATATATGAAATGCTGAAGTTTGTTTTGCATTCTTTATGGTCATCACATCGAAGCATCATATCTCAATTCATATTTTACATTGGACCAGTCTGTTTATTGAACAAGCAATTTTGGACTATGGCTTATGGTTTCTCTATGCAAGAAAAAAATCCAAATGCTTTCAATTTTACACAGCTCCATCTTTCGAGAGTTATATTCCAGATGTAGTATCCAACAAGCGTTCTTTCAACTTTCTTGTATTAAATGGCATAATTTAAATCTATTCATTTTTCTGAAGAAATTAATTCTTTCCTTCGTTTTTTATTTATAACCCACTAACGTCGGATGAATTGCTCTCAAACGGCTGACTAGACGTAGGCTTCGTCAGCATCTAGTTCGGGCTGAAGCAGGCTAGGTTGCGTTGTTGGACTGAGAGAAAAACAAAGTTGAAGAAAAAGGGTCATTAGAGGGAGTGAGGGTGAGTGGGGGGTGGATATCAATTATGTACAGCGTGGTTAGTGGTGGAACGAGTTGGTGGTGAGAGGGGAAGGGTGGACGGGGTAGATTGAGGTCGTTTTAAACCGCCAAAAGTGAACCTCATAACATGAAATTCAGATTCTTACTTTATAGAGAAAAATTGTGAAGTTTAAACACAAAAGCATGACCACTAGTCAGATATTTTTGAGACAAACGGAGTTCTCAAGGTTTATGAGCTACACATATATGAAATGCTGAAGTTTGTTTTGCATTCTTTATGGTCATAACATCGAGGCATCATATCTCAATTCATATTTTACATTGGACCAGTCTGTTTATTGAACAAGCAATTTTGGACTATGGCTTATGGTTCCTCTATGCAAGAGAAAAATCCAAATGCTTTCAATTTTACACAGCTCCATCTTTCGAGAGTTATAGTCCAGATGTAGTATCCAACACGAGTTCTTTCAACTTTCTTGTATTAAATGGCATAATTTAAATCTATTCGTTTTTCTGAAGAAATTAATTCTTTCCTTTGTTTTTTTCTTTATAACCCACTAACGTCGGATGAATTGCTCTCAAACGGCTGACTAGACG
The DNA here is from genome assembly GCF_964194025.1 of Convolutriloba macropyga. Classification (NCBI taxonomy): domain Eukaryota; kingdom Metazoa; phylum Xenacoelomorpha; order Acoela; family Convolutidae; genus Convolutriloba; species Convolutriloba macropyga. The sequence goes on from NC_134476.1 coordinate 37,888,243, forward strand.
TAGGATTCGTCAGCATCTAGTTCGGGCTGAAGGAGGCTAGGTTGCGTTTTTGGACTGAGAGAAAAACAAAGTCGAAGAAAAAGGGTCATTAGAGGGAGTGAGGGTGAGCGGGGGGGGGGGTTATCATTTATGTACAGCGTGGTTAGTGGTGGAATGAGTTGGTGGTGAGAGGAAAAGGGTGGACGGGGGTAGATTGAGGTTGTTTTAAACCGCCAAAAATGAACCTCATAACATGAAATTCAGATTCTTACTTTAGAGAAAAATTCTGAAGTTTATACACAAAAGCATGACCACTAGTCAGATATTTTTGAGACAAACGGAGTTCTCAAGGTTTATGAGCTACACATATATGAAATGCTGAAGTTTGTTTTGCATTCTTTATGGTCATCACATCGAAGCATCATATCTCACTTCATATTTTACATTGGACCAGTCTGTTTATTGAACAAGCAATTTTGGACTATGGCTTATGGTTCCTCTATGCAAGAGAAAAATCCAAATGCTTTCAATTTTACACAGCTCCATCTTTCGAGAGTTATAGTCAAGATGTAGTATCCAACAAGAGTTCTTTCAACTTTCTTGTATTAAATGGCATAATTTAAATCTATTCATTTTTCTGAAGAAATTAATTCTTTCCTTCTTTTTTTTCTTTATAACCCACTAACGTCGGCTGAATTGCTCTCAAACGGCTGACTAGACGTAGGCTTCGTCAGCATCTAGTTCGGGCTGAAGCAGGCTAGGTTGCGTTGTTGGACTGAGAGAAAAACAAAGTCGAAGAAAAAGGGTCATTAGAGGGAGTGAGGGTGAGCGGGGGTGGATATCAATTATGTACAGCGTGGTTAGTGGTGGAATGAGTTGGTGGTGAGAGGGGAAGTGTGGACGGGGTAGATTGAGGTCGTTCTAAACCGCCAAAAGTGAACCTCATAACATGAAATTCAGATTCTTACTTTATAGAGAAAAATTGTGAAGTTTATACACAAAAGCATGACCACTAGTCAGATATTTTTGAGACAAACGGAGTTCTCAAGGTTTATGAGCTACACATATATGAAATGCTGAAGTTTGTTTTGCCTTCTTTATGGTCATCACATCGAAGCATCATATCTCAATTCATATTTTACATTGGATCAGTCTGTTTATTGAACAAGCAATTTTGGACTATGGCTTATGGTTCCTCTATGCAAGAGAAAAATCCAAATGCTTTCAATTTTACACAGCTCCATCTTTCGAGAGTTATAGTGCAGATGTAGTATCCAACACGAGTTCTTTCAACTTTCTTGTATTAAATGGCATAATTTAAATCTATTCATTTTTCTGAAGAAATTAATTCTTTCCTTCGTTTTTTATTTATAACCCACTAACGTCGGATGAATTGCTCTCAAACGGCTGACTAGTCGTAGGCTTCGTCAGCATCTAGTTCGGGCTGAAGCAAGCTAGGTTGCGTTGTTGGACTGAGAGAAGAACAAAGTCGAAGAAAAAGGGTCATTAGAGGGAGTGAGGGTGAGCGGGGGGGGGGGTTATCAATTATGTACAGCGTGGTCAGTGGTGGAATGAGTTGGTGGTGAGAGGAGAGGGTCGGACGGGGTAGATTGAGGTCGTTTTAAACCGCCAAAAATGAACCTCATAACATGAAATTCAGATTCTTACTTTATAGAGAAAAACTGTGAAGTTTATACACAAAATCATGACCACTAGTCAGATATTTTTGAGAAAAAACGGAGTTCTCAAGGTTTATGAGCTACACATATATGAAATGCTAAAGTTTAATTTGCATTCTTTATGGTCATCACATCGAAGCATCATATCTCAATTCATATTTTACATTTGACCAGTCTGTTTATTGAACAAGCAATTTTGGACTATGGCTTATGGTTCCTCTATGCAAGAGAAAAATCCAAACGCTTTCAATTTTACACAGCTCCATCTTTCGAGAGTTGAAGTTGGATGGCACAGATATCACCCCGCGTCAGCCTTCTACTTTTGTACAATCATTTAGAGAAAAAACTCCATTGAAAATATTGATTTAGCCAATCGGGGTTCAAATTTATGTTTTCATTAGGGCTCGTGACCCCAGCTCCTGCGACAACTCCCATTTCTCTAACCTGGGATTTGCCATACCAAACATCAGCCCCGCAGCATTTTTAGTTTTCGAGAAACGGTCCCTCTTTGGATCCAGGATAACAAGAACACTTGTGATTTTTAACAAAAATTTCTGATCATTTTAGGATGCAAAATGTAAGTTCTTGAAGTTTCTGTTTTTTCCACGGTTTTCTTGTTATTGAGCAAAATATAGCAGCTGCAGCCAGTGTAGAGAAACAAAATACTGTCAAGTTTTCGCTACCTGAAAATATACTAACTTTTTCAGCACCACTACGACAAAATAGTTCTCTATAGTCCTGTGTTTTCATACTCGCGTTGGGTAACGCTCATCGATTTGGACCGTGTGTACGACAATTGGCCTCGAGGTCCGCCAGATGTAGTATCCAACACGAGTTCTTTCAACTTTCTTGTAATCAATGGCATATTTTAAATCTATTCACTTTTCTGAAGAAATTATTTCTTTCCTTCTTTCTTTTCTTTATAACCCACTAACGTCGGCTGAATTGCTCTCAAACGGCTGACTAGACGTAGGCTTCGTCAGCATCTAGTTCGGGCTGAAGCAGGCTAGGTTACGTTGTTGGACTGAAAGAAAAAGAAAGTCGAAGAAAAAGGGTCATTAGAGGGAGTGAGGGTGAGCGGGGGGATATCAATTATGTACAGCGTGGTTAGTGGTGGAATGAGTTGGTGGTGAGAGGAAAAGGGTGGACGGGGTTAGATTGAGGTCGTTTTAAACCGCCAAAAGTGAACCTCATAACATGAAATTCAGATTCTTACTTTATAGAGAAAAATTGTGAAGTTTAAACACAAAAGCATGATCACTAGTCAGATATTTTTGAGAAAAAACGGAGTTCTCAAGGTTTATGAGCTACACATAAATGAAATGCTGAAGTTTGTTTTGCATTCTTTATGGTCATCACATCGAAGCATCATATCTCAATTCATATTTTACATTGGATCAGTCTGTTTATTGAACAAGCAATTTTGGACTATGGCTTATGGTTCCTCTATGCAAGAGAAAAATCCAAATGCTTTCAATTTTACACAGCTCCATCTTTCGAGAGTTATAGTGCAGATGTAGTATCCAACACGAGTTCTTTCAACTTTCTTGTATTAAATGGCATAATTTAAATCTATTCATTTTTCTGAAGAAATTAATTCTTTCCTTCGTTTTTTATTTATAACCCACTAACGTCGGATGAATTGCTCTCAAACGGCTGACTAGACGTAGGCTTCGTCAGCATCTAGTTCGGGCTGAAGCAAGCTAGGTTGCGTTGTTGGACTGAGAGAAGAACAAAGTCGAAGAAAAAGGTTCATTAGAGGGAGTGAGGGTGAGCGGGGGGGTTATCAATTATGTACAGCGTGGTTAGTGGTGGAATGAGTTGGTGGTGAGAGGAGAGGGTCGGACGGGGTAGATTGAGGTCGTTTTAAACCGCCAAAAATGAACCTCATAACATGAAATTCAGATTCTTACTTTATAGAGAAAAATTGTGAAGTTTATACACAAAATCATGACCACTAGTCAGATATTTTTGAGAAAAAACGGAGTTCTCAAGGTTTATGAGCTACACATATATGAAATGCTAAAGTTTAATTTGCATTCTTTATGGTCATCACATCGAAGCATCTTATCTCAATTCATATTTTACATTTGACCAGTCTGTTTATTGAACAAGCAATTTTGGACTATGGCTTATGGTTCCTCTATGCAAGAGAAAAATCCAAATGCTTTCAATTTTACACAGCTCCATCTTTCGAGAGTTGAAGTTGGATGGCACAGATATCACCCCGCGTCAGCCTTCAACTTTTGTACAATCATTTAGAGACAAAACTCCATTGAAAATATTGATTTAGCCAATCGGGGTTCAAATTTATGTTTTCATTAGGGCTCGTGACCCCAGCTCCTGCGACAACTCCCATTTCTCTAACCTGGGATTTGCCATACCAAACATCCGCCCCGCAGCATTTTTAGTTTTCGAGAAACGGTCCCTCTTTGGATCCAGGATAACAAGAACACTTGTGATTTTTAACAAAAATTTCTGATCATTTTAGGATGCAAAATGTAAGTTCTTGAAGTTTCTGTTTTTTCCACGGTTTTCAAGTTATTGAGCAAAATATAGCAGCTGCAGCCAGTGTAGAGAAACAAAATACTGTCAAGTTTTCGCTACCTGAAAATATACTAACTTTTTCAGCACCACTACGACAAAATAGTTCTCTATAGTCCTGTGTTTTCATACTCGCGTTGGGTAACGCTCATCGATTTGGACCGTGTGTACGACAATTGGCCTCGAGGTCCGCCAGATGTAGTATCCAACACGAGTTCTTTCAACTTTCTTGTAATCAATGGCATATTTTAAATCTATTCATTTTTCTGAAGAAATTATTTCTTTCCTTCTTTCTTTTCTTTATAACCCACTAACGTCGGCTGAATTGCTCTCAAACGGCTGACTAGACGTAGGCTTCGTCAGCATCTAGTTCGGGCTGAAGCAGGCTAGGTTACGTTGTTGGACTGAAAGAAAAAGAAAGTCGAAGAAAAAGGGTCATTAGAGGGAGTGAGGGTGAGCGGGGGGATATCAATTATGTACAGCGTGGTTAGTGGTGGAATGAGTTGGTGGTGAGAGGAAAAGGGTGGACGGGGTAAGATTGAGGTCGTTTTAAACCGCCAAAAGTGAACCTCATAACATGAAATTCAGATTTTTACTTTATAGAGAAAAATTGTGAAGTTTATACACAAAAGCATGACCACTAGTCAGATATTTTTGAGACAAACGGAGTTCTCAAGGTTTATGAGCTACACATATATGAAATGCTGAAGTTTGGTTTCCATTCTTTATGGTCATCACATCGAAGCATCATATCTCAATTCATATTTTACATTGGACCAGTCTGTTTATTGAACAAGCAATTTTGGACTATGGCTTATGGTTCCTCTATGCAAGAGAAAAATCCAAATGCTTTCAATTTTACACAGCTCCATCTTTCGAAAATTATGGTCCAGATGTAGTATCCAACACGAGTTCTTTCAACTTTCTTGTATCAAATGGCATAATTTAAATCTATTCATTTTTCTGAAGAAATTAATTCTTTCCTTCTTTTTTTTCTTTATAACCCACTAACGTCGGCTGAATTGCTCTCAAACAGCTGACTAGACGTAAGCTTCGTCAGCATCTGGTTCGGGCTGAAGCAGGCTAGGTTGCGTTGTTGGACTGAGAGAAAAACAAAGTCGAAGAAAAAGGGTCATTAGAGGGAGTGAGGGTGAGCGGGGGGATATCAATTATGTACAGCGTGGTTAGTGGCGGAATGAGTTGGTGGTGAGAGGAGAAGGGTGGACGGGGTAGATTGAGGTCGTTTTAAACCGCCAAAAGTGAACCTCATAACATGAAATTCAGATTCTTACTTTATAGAGAAAAATTGTGAAGTTTAAACACAAAAGCATGATCACTAGTCAGATATTTTTGAGAAAAAACGGAGTTCTCAAGGTTTATGAGCTACACATAAATGAAATGCTGAAGTTTGTTTTGCATTCTTTATGGTCATCACATCGAAGCATCATATCTCAATTCATATTTTACATTTGACCAGTCTGTTTATTGAACAAGCAATTTTGGACTATGGCTTATGGTTCCTCTATGCAAGAGAAAAATCCAAATGCTTTCAATTTTACACAGCTCCATCTTTCGAGAGTTATAGTCCAGATGTAGTATCCAACACGAGTTCTTTCAACTTTCTTGTATTCAATGGCATAATTTAAATCTATTCATTTTTCTGAAGAAATTAATTCTTTCCTTCTTTCTTTTCTTTATAACCCACTAACGTCGGCTGAATTGCTCTCAAACGGCTGACTAGACGTAGGCTTCGTCAGCATCTAGTTCGGGCTGAAGCAGGCTAGGTTACGTTGTTGGACTGAGAGAAAAAGAAAGTCGAAGAAATAGGGTCATTAGAGGGAGTGAGGGTGAGCGGGGGGATATCAATTATGTACAACGTGGTTAGTGGTGGAATGAGTTGGTGGTGAGAGGAAAAGGGTGGACGGGGGTAGATTGAGGTCGTTTTAAACCGCCAAAAGTGTACCTCATAACATGAAATTAAGTCTTATCGGCATCTTCGGCGAACAGCATAATTGGATACTAGTAGGGCTCTGAGAGAGCTGCTATGCGACTTAACACCCTCTGGGTTTTACCTGTTTATCCTGTTTTTGAGGACAAAAAGTCAAATGGCCAGAGAATCGAAATATTGCAGGTAGTACGAAAAATTGCATCAAAAAGACTAGCAGGACTAATATAATTGCTGCAAATTGCGGTGGAGAGCAAATAAAATGGCTCTGAAATCCAAGTGTTACAGAGCAAGTGATTTAAAAAGCTTTATTCTTAGTCTTAACGGTATTTGATGACAACACGGATTTAAACTTGCGTTCTGCAAAAGTTTAAAGTATGCTCGACATCGAGAACTTTGCAGTGTAGATCAACATCGACTAACCAATAAATCGTTGGTGTAGAGGATCAGAAGATCGGGATCAAGTCCAGACTCAGCTGATGATCTGATGTTGAGGAGATCCTTCATCTGGACTGAAGTGATGGACTCTATTCTCTTCACCTCTGTAGACCTGGCTGCTATCTCGATCAGAGGACTCGAGTTGATAGTCGATATCAGCCTGAAGCGAGATTTTTTATGACATCACGTTGTGTATAAGTTTTCATTAATCTGACCTAAGAAACTAGTGGAACAAATTGTTTAACCTGTCTTCAGAGCCCCGACCTGACGGGCTCGTTTATGATCAGACGATTAAGAGAATGCGCGCAGCGGGTGGGGTTCTCGACCGATTATCGCGAATGAAAACTTGTATCTGTGGTTTTGAGAACGCATTCAATTTGGATGTTAACTTGAAACGGTAAAATTGACACGAGTTGATCTCAAAGGGTCTGCCTGAATTGTCATACACCCAGAGAAAAGAACGGCAGTAGAGAAAACAATGCAAAGGCAGCATTATACACGAATTCGTGATACAAATTCTTTCCCATGATAGTTAAAACATCCAGCTCTTTAGGATAGTTAAGAACGGTTACACCCCAACATATTTTAGAGATATTTTTACCCTTATTATGGTATACTTTTGGTAATGGGGAGGCGCGTTCAACTCCGCAAATTTTAACCCATGAGTTTCGAACTAATAATCGTAATTGTTCATGCTTTTACTCATAATTATATTTATTCCAATCAGGCAAATTCCCTTTTACATCATACAGGTATCCTTACTTGGCTTTGAATCTGTCCACATACAGCTGATCTCCCATCTTGTGTTTGAAGCCGATGAAGGTATCCACTTCCCGCACAAGTTCAGAGAAGGCCTGCCAAACACAAACGAAAACTAATTAGCTTAGGAGGGTAATGTTATTCAACAATTTTAAAGCAAAGCAAGAACCTTTATCCAACAGTTTCTACAAATTGCAGGCCTTAACGCAAACATGCACCCGACGTGATGCTAAATGTTGAAAATTACCGACCAATATCTATACTTCCACGGATTTCTCTTATCTTCGGAAAGCTTCTCTTTATGTACATATACGGAAAAATCAAGGACCTTCTTAATTCAAGGCAGCATTGTTTTCGTACGAAACATTCTACGGTGACGCAATTAGTCCTTTTTCTACACGAATTGTATTTGAATTTTGACGAAAATGTGGAACAAGTTGTTGTGTATTTTGGACTTTTGCAAAGCGTTTGACTCTGTTGATCATTCCTGTCTGCTCTTTAAAATAGCATCTTTTGGGTTTGACAAAGATTTCGTGACATTGCTCTCATCTTACTTAGAATGTAGAAGACAAAGAGTTAAAGTTGGGAACAGCCTCTCAGACGTCTCGGATCTCAGCAGTGGCGTGCCGCAGGGGAGCGTATTGGGGCCTATCTTGTTCTTAATTTATATCGATGATAAGCTTGATATCCCTGAATTTTATAATGTATATTGCTTTGCTGATGACACCAAAATAGTTTACAGCGAAGAATCTTGCCTACGTGCAGTTCAAAGTGATTTACACGCACTAAGATTATGGTCATATTGCAATTCCATTAACTTCAATGCTATCAAATGTGGTTATCTTCATTTCAGCCGGACTTCTACGGATTCCTTATTTATTGGAAGCGACGATATATCTCGAGTTGACCACATAACCGATTTGGGTATTGAAGCGTCGAGCACATTAAAGTGGAGCTATCATGTTAAAATTAAACTCGTGAAAGTCCGAAGAGCTCTAAATTATTTGAAACATAATGTTCCATACGGTCTTTCCTCTGGTGTTAAGTTTAATTTATACAAAGCTTGCGTTCTATCAGTATTGTTATATGGCTAACCTGCCGGGTACGCGGACATTATCCATATGCGTAGGTTAGAACTCTTGAACCTACAAGTTCTTAGCTGGTGCTTTGGAGCGGGTGACTATGCTGGCTTGTTGATTACATCAAATTCCCTGCCAGTTGCCTATCAGCTGATTGAGAGTGATTTACGTTTCTTCTCTGCTATAATGAGTGAACCAAATTGTCTAAGTTTTAATGATTTCTTCACAATTGAGACAAAGATTGTAAATACTCGTAATATGGAACTGGAACGCTTAGTCGTCTCGCGAGCAAGAACGCATTACTGAGAAGTCCTTCTTCTTCCGAGTGCAAAGAGTGGTCAATGATACAGCTGATCTCCTGAATGTCCGTATAAGCAGCTTCAAATCAAAAAACCCATGTCAAGATATATAAAAACCTTTATACATAAATGTCTTTTGAGCTTAACAAAAACGAAATATGACATCAATAATACATGTACTTGGGCTTTAAAATGTAGATGTAATGTTTGCGCAGGATAAGCATTATTTTGTTTTAGTTCATTTTTTTGTAATGGTTAACCTTATTTTCTTTTGACATGAAAACAATGCTTACTTTATTAATGATGCTGTAATATCCTATCAAAGGTAATAGAAGTCTTTTACTACTAATAATAATAATAATAATAATAATAATAAGTTCGTGAAACAGAATAATTTTCTGCATTGCAGAGTTATCTATATTAAATACATTTATCTAATGTTGGTTTTACTAACTGTCTCCATTTGTCGGTCTAAAGATCCAAATTCATCCACAACAAATTTCCTCTCTTCAGCACATAAATGTTTATGAAGTGCAAGGCTTCTTTGTGACAATTTTCTAAATCCTTTGAGAAGTAGCTCGGTTCCAGTCTTCATCGACTAACTATTGTTGTTCGTTGCTATTTTCTGAGATTTCTGATAATTAATGCAGTGCAATGTTTGCATATGAAAGTAGACGCGTGACATTTTTTCACTACCAGGCCGCTAGGGTATTTACCGCAACCACGGCACAAATATAACCCCGTAAGGTGATATACCAACCCATTATTTATCAACCTAATTGAGGTGACTAAACATTGAGGTGCAAGTATATGTTACCTCACGAAAAGAAAAAATATGCAAACTATAACCGTACAATTAGAAAAAAACCTTTCAATCTTGACTATTCGATTTTTTTAAAAAAACAATGGTGAAAAAGTAGAGCAGAAGTAAACGAAATGACGAAACTAATGACGAGCAAAAAAAATGGAATTTTACACGAATCTGCTATTTAAAGTTTCTACCATTTGGGAAATCAGTTCTTGGAAATTCAACATCTAAAAAAACATTCGTCGAACATAACTTAACACCATTGGGCCGAAAAAGAACAGAGACAGTGGTGATCTCCATGCCCAGACACAGCACAGTTACTGCAAAATGAAAATTAGGTAATGACGAAAAGCATTGGCATAGCGTTAGTCTAGTATAAAATTTTTTTCCGAATCTAAGAGAATTTTTTTCCTGAGCATTCCTCTTCATAACTTGTATGGCGAAATTGGCTCCTCTTCAAGGGAAAACGGCAGTAGGCTATTTTTTACTCAAAAACAACGCACAGGATCATTAAAGTAATCACTCAAAAACGGAGTATGAGCGTGCGCATCCGTGTGTATGTGTGAGTGAGTGTGGTGTCTGTGTGTATGTATGTTTGTGTGTGTGCTTTTGTGAATGCGTGTGTGTGCAGGATTAACTGAAATTCGAAAAATTTTGAAAACATAGCCGGCAGATTGCCGGAAAATAGCCGCGATAGACGCTCGTGGCCTTCCAGGAATCGAAACACCTAAAGAAAGAAGATAGACAGATCGACCACCAGTCCTTCAATAGACCACTAGACTTTTCGGGTTAGCTTCGGACTGTCAATTTTTGGCACATACGTTCTATAAGGAAAACGCCCTTAAAGAGCTATTTCAGAATTGATATTCAAAATCAAAAACTCAAGACTAATAATCACAAATTAGGGCATATAAGTGGCACAACTTAGATGCACACTATTAACTAGTAAATCTTCATTAAAAATTAAAGTCCCATAAGTGAGTTCAGAAGTCAATTTTTTGAGTGAGGTAAGTCACGCAATTGACCTAAAAGCAGAAACAACGTCACGTACACAAATTTTAACTGCAAAGCAATAGAAGTCACTGAAGTCAATTCCAAGAAGTCAATTCCAAGAAGTCAGGTCGTAAGAATCATCGATGGAGACGACGAATTAAAAAACATAGCAGGACAAGTCCTGACGTACAATTCAAAGAATTTTCATTGATTAAACAGAAAAACTAGACCTAGAATGGACTATGAGTGAATTGAGAAAACCATTTCAAAAAAAAATCAGATCAAAAAATAAGAAAAAAAACAAAAAAATCAATGTCAAAATGCCGCATGTGAACAAAAAACCACTAGCGAGTAAAGAAAATTTAATTCAAACAAAAAACTAGGCCTAAAATGAGCTGTGAATGGATTGGGAAAACCATTTAGAAAAAATCCGATCCAAAAAATCGAAAAAACAGTAAAAATCAGAGTGAAATTGCCGCAGAAACCACTACCGAGAAACCACTACCGAGAAACCGAATTTTTGTTCAAACACCACTTTCGCACTCTACTTTAAAATTAGAGCGAAAAAAATTCACGCCGCAAAACCACTCGCTTTTTCGCTCCATTTCCTGATTCGGCGTGACCAGAATCACTACTCCAATTTGACTTCAAAAATCATGAAAATATGTGAACAGATCTTAAAAAAAAGACAGCGCCCCAATACAATTCAAATTCTTTGAATAGTAAAAATCATGAAAATGTGTGAACAGATCTTAAAAAAAAGACAGCGCCCCAATACAATTCAAATTCTTTGAATTGTAAAAAACCACGATGTCCCCACTAAACAAATAAAAATCAAGCAGATTGACTTTCTGCAATAGCAATTCAGGAGCTGCTGGAGTTCTGTTCTACGACTTTGGGACAAGCTTTCGCAACAATGCTTTCGCAAAAAAAAGCTGAACGGACAATACAGCTTAAAGTCAGGGCAACGTCCAGCATTAAAAAAATGCTGATAAATCAAATTAGCATATGAAAAACGGAATTCCTCACGTGCCCCCTCCCGATTCCTCACGAGCAAGGTTTTTGTCTACCAAATAAGAGGCGTGAATTACTAAAGTGGCTGCTAAGGCTGAGCTAGGGTTGTCACTCATGTAGATAATTAACACACAAGACCTGAGAGCCTACAGTCTCTCAATCGCGGTATAGGTAGTATAACCAACATTCGCTAATCAGGTTTGTGCGCGGTTCGCGTGCGGTCATCACAGCTAACCAAGAATATTTCAATACTGGTTACTTGTTTTCAGACATCTAACGAGCGGGCGAAGAAAAGTAAAAGGCTTAGTAAAATTCACTTTCATCTAATCCACTTCTAAGCGTTCCAATGTCAATCCGCGCAAGCCTGTGCTACTTCTCTGTCAATTTTCGGTAGCGACACACTTTTCATCACAGAGTTTCACGAAAGCTAGCTACTCAATTTTGGCTTGTACTCCCTAATAGCTTTCACAAGGCTACTACTTTTGGCTAACAGCCCCTGCATGTACCACAGCACGAGTGCGTCTATACTACTAGACTTTTGCCACCAGCCTACATAGGCAGAACTAGATTTCTCCGTTTTAGGTAGAACCAATAATGCAACGGAATGCTTCAAGAACTTCATCTAGCATCCATTGTTCGGCACGCTTTCTCGTCATTTATCCCAGAGGATACCTTCCGGAATCCAACATCAGTTCTTGACGGATATTGGCATGAATAGATCAGCGTCTTGTTGTTTGGACCTGTCAGATGTTGAAACAGCAGATCCAGAAAAGCCTTGGCCATGTCACTAGCCTCGCTTAGCACATTGATATGCTACCAGTTTTCATGTTCTAACTAGGTACTAATTTTAGTCAATCACCTTCAGTGGATATCAGACTGACATCTGTATAGACAAGATCAAATAAGATCGGCTACTGTTTCAGGAGCACCAAAATAACGCTTTGTGGTCCATTCCCGGCATGAAGACACCTCAAAAACAGTCCCTGATGAATAAATTGAACCAAGCCTGATTCATATCAGTTAATTTTGAAACGTGCTATAGTCTTGAAGTTTTAGTGTTACACATCACTATCTGCTTCGTCATTATAGTCGCCTGTCCAGTATTGGGACAAAAACCCAATCTACAACGCGTGCGTATATGCGCGTTAGGGTATGTGGGTGTAAGTGTTTGTGTGTGTACAGGAGCAGCAGATGTTAATTTTTTAAATTCAAAAACAAATATTAATCAAGTATAGTCACTTTCTGCTATTTAATTCAGGATCAGTTGGATCTCTGCTCTTCTCCTTCCAGACAAGCCTTCGTAACAATTTGCAATTAAACGGACAGTACAGTTTAAAGTCAGATCTAAAACCCAGCATTCGAAAAATTGCTGCCTAAAATCCTTTTGATAACTTAAGCCTACCTGTCCTTTGAATATTTTCTACTGGTTTACACGTTCTGCGTATGGTTCGCTTCTTTGTAAAGGTGGTGGTGCGATTGGACGCCAGAAAACCGAGCCAACAACGTGCTGCACTGACGCCAGTGATGGCCATATTTGCAAAACCCTGGTATGAGTTTCTTTAGTCACCAAAATTTATGAACGTTATGACGAGGAAAATCTCTTTTATTTAGGACACCGTTATGAATATCAATATTAAACGGAACATTCTTTGAGCTAATTTATTTCCTTGTTTCGATAATCTTCTTCGATGAACTTTTTGAAAACGTCTCGTTGAAAAAGAGTACTTGGTAATGCATACGCAGTTAGTCACCACAAAAAATCATTTTCCATCCTTTTAATCAGTAAAGCACTTTAGAGGCCAAAACGCCTTCTTTTTTGCAAAGTAGATTGCGGAAAGTATCACAATTCACCTAGTTTGAGGGGATCACAAACATTATTTTGTTCAAGAAGTTACAAAAAGCTGAGCGATAAAATGCCAAGTCAAGATTAAGATTGACACCACACGCTCCCAGAATGAAGCAGAAAAAAATTCCGTCAATGATAATAATATCACAGTTACGCGGTAAGGAAATTTGGAAGAGTTGATTCTGGTTTGGTTAAGGAACATGCAACTCACCTGTGGGTTAATTTTGGCCTGTAGACAGTAGGAGTCGGCCAGAATGCTACAAAGCGAAGACAGTGTGTATATCTCCGGTGATGCCAACGACATGTGCAGTACCTAGAACGAAAATACCAATTGCCATCCTATAATGAACTGTAAGTACTTGATGTCATCTATTCCCTTAGAATTTAGAAGATAGACAAGGCGGCTCGGTAATGTGCGATGGCAAATAAGGTTCCGACCCCGCTCATCCACAATTTTGGCATAATTGTCTACCAAATAAGGAACAGATAGAAAAACACATAAAAATCAAGTATTTTAAAAAAAACTGTTGCATGAACGAAAAGATAGCCTCCAAGGCAAATAACTCAGGGGAGTAGAAATGATGCATTAGATTGATGAGATATGCCGATATTAAGAAAGCGAGCGAAGACGAACGGCAAAATCAAACAGCAACAACAAACATTAATTACATCAAAAAATTTATGTCCGTTTACAAAAACAAAACTTAATAACAAAGTCAAAATAGCGTCAGATAAAACTGAAAATAAACAAAATAACCTGTAAATCGCCAGAAAAAAATGATTATTCAACAGTTCATAATAAAGCTTGGCAACAGTTAGATGAAAAAGAACTGAAACTTTAAAGTTAGAAAATTCGCTGATTTTTTTTTAAAAAAAACCAATTAATTTCAAGGTAATGAAAACCATAAGAACCAACTAAAATGTCCCATAGGTTTACAAATACCAATGCTTCTATAGAAGGGAATTAGGAACTCTTGGTATTCAATTTTTTTTGAAGTTACAAAAAGAGCAACAAATAGACAACAAACTAAAAATCAATTAAAACTTGCCAGAAATGCTCTGGAAGCCGTAAAGCCATACTTTGGCCACCAAAATATGTTCGATTGCACGTTCGTCGAACACCAATAATGAATCTTGTGCCCGCTCAATATTGAAAATAAGCAAAAATTAGACAAAAAAGAAAAAAATGCAAAACTATTTAATACTTGTTTTTTTTTTCGAAAAAAATTTATTTCCAAAGACATGAGAGCCATTAATTACAAAATGAAAAAATTGAATAGGTTTGTTAATTGTTCGAAAAGAAGCCCTTGAGACCTGCAACTATCCGGAACATGTCTTACGTCTACAAAAAGAACGTCAAATATGACAAAAACCGAAAATTAATTTACTTTTTTTGTGAAAAACCCGTGTCGAAGCCAGTAAATTCATAACGAATTCTTTGAAAACATTAGATTTTGTGACCCCAATCCCTTTTGGCACCTTCACTTGACAAAAAAATGTCATCTTTAAACTTCAATTAACGTTTCCAGGTAACAAACAGACAATAAAAGGAACAAAATTGCGAATTTGAAATGCTTTTTTTTTTCGTTTTGGAAAACAATTGTTTTCAAAGTCATGAAAGCCATTATCTATCTTCTAATAACAGAACATCGGCTCATCAACTTTTCCAGGAAAAGCCAATCAAACCGGGTCATTGTACAGGAAATTAAAAACGACAGTTAAAGACAAAATTAAAAAATTCAATTAAATTCTTCGAGAAAGTATTGTCGGTAAAGAACCACAATCTATATCTTTAAGGATTAAATATTATCAATTGTGCGTTATTTTGAACGCGAAAAATGTGATATATGTACTGACAATAACGTGATAATTTGACAAAATTAAAAAACATGAAAAATTGGCAAATACCTAAAAATTAAAATTAATTTGTGAAATCTAGTAGTATCAAAGCCCGAACACCATAACTTAAGACGTAAAACCGCAATAAAGACCAAATTTGAATTCAGCAGAAAGAAGGAGCACTCTTTGATTGCTGACACTAAGCTAAAAGTTGACCAAAGTAAGAGAAAAATGGAGGCAAATTTCAATTAGCGATTTTTTATTTAAAAATCAAATATTTTAAAAATGAAAACGACCATAAGCTTTCAAGCAATCAACTAGATAAATTAACTTTGAGTTTATTAGGAATCCAATAGGACCTATCACTTTTGAGCTTTTATTTGAAATGTTCTGTTATTTAAAAAATATAAAAAAGATCGATTTTTTTAAAATAAAAACCGACTGATGACAAACCGAAATGTTTATGGATTGTAACGGTCCAAGATTGGTACAGAACTAGTCCTGCTAATGTTGATTGTCCATTATGAATATTTAATTTTTGGAACGTCATTGATATAGATATTTTGTTTTTTGTTAAAAAATCAAAAGTAAATGCTGCGTTTTTGATAATCAACGAATAAAGTTAGCAAAAAACGGCAAAGTTTTATTTACAGAGCACTGTCAACGGAAGTTGAAGTGGAATTAGCCCCTTTTTCAGTCTACAAAGACTTTTTCAGTGGTGTTTGGGTGTGCACTTCCTGCAAATTTAATCAGAGTGGACTAAAAAACTTATTTCGTGCTGTTTTTGATTAAAAAACTTATTTCGTGCTGTTTTTGTGAAATTTTTAGCCGGAATTTGTGACAAAAAAAAATCAACGAAAATAGCTGACAATGTATTTTGTCTTTAAACGTGAAATCAGCAATATTTTGATGAAAAATTTTATTAAAAATGGCAAATTTTAGTCAAAAATTCCGAAAAAAGGTGAATGAAATCAACGGATTTCACTCTATTTCCTCGAAAGTTTAAACATCGATATCTCCCTGTCAAAAACGAAAATCAAAAAAATCTTTTTAATTCCATATTCTACGCTGGACAAGCTGTCTAATGATACTAGTCTCAACTCTGTACGATGAATATATCGATCGGCCAAAATTGACTGAACAAAAAAAAAAAAAAACCCAGTTGAGTATATAGTTCCTCCCCCCTCAAGAGGGGTCGGAACAAAAAGTGAGCAAAGCCACAAATCGAAAATAGAGATTTTTGTCATGAAATTTTGCAATGCTATTAATATATAAAATCGTGTGTGAGATTTCAATGTATCTAACAAATTAGCATTAATTATCCGAACTCGAAGAACACTAAGTTAAAGGACAATGAGCTCAGATTGAACACGAAATACCCAAATAGGGACCTAAGGGTATTCATTTCAACAGCTTATAAGCTTCTTGCGGGCGAAATTTGCGAGCGAGTTATTGAAAGAGTTGCAGTACACTTAATCTAATAAACACTTATACACAAGACGAAGGCTGTTCTCAAACCTGGTCAAGCGGGTAGGGTCTACTGAAGAACTTCCCATTTCCTGGTCTGGAGAGAACCATGGGCCATATAATGGAGTCATGCAGAGTCTTAAGGAGGTATGCCAGACTGTGTCTGATATCGAGGAATGGGGAGTCGGGATCCGCAGCAGCACTGCAAAATCACAAAGTCAGTAGTTTATGAGGGGGGGGGGGGGGGGGGGGGGGGGGGCTGTAGAGGTGGAAAAGGTTGCGAACCTTCCTACCCCCTTACTTCGTTCACACCGGCTTATAAAAACAAAATGTTCGCCGGTTTAGAGGGAGCTCTAAACAGCTGTCAAAGAGTTCCAGAATCTTTCCCCCAGTTCTGTCTTATTTTTATTTGCCTGTGAACAAAATTTACTGAAAGATGAAGCTGACTGCCATTATATGGGCATTTGCTGAAAATAGACAGATAATTTACTCGCTTCTCGCCAGCACTCAAATATACCAGAGAAGCGCTTGGCCACTCTGAGATAAATCGGATTTATTACTTTTCTGCCCCTGGCTTTTTGCGGGTTGAACCCCCACCCCAAAAGAACGAGCCATATTTTTACATAATGAATTATTATGTAATCTTAAATGCTCTGTAACTGGGCGCGCATAACGCAATGAGGGCGGGGGGTTATATAACTCTCCTATACAAATCTCATCTTAGTGATCTCGAAGCTAGAGAACCCATCACTATCACTAGCATACGGAGGGTTAAATTCTAGGGGAACTATAATCGGAAAAGAACCTTTACTTGACCCTAAATTTTAATTAAAGCGTAACATCACGAAATCAAAAACAGTCAAGGGTTGTATGGATGTGATGAACACAGATTTGGGTGCAGAGATGAAGGTGGAAATGATCCCAAAAAATTTTCCCGGAAATGATCTCCGGGTTCCCAAACGATCCCCGCAAAAGTATATAAAAATCATTAAATGACTCACATGACATCTGGTTGATCGACCTCCAAGATGCACTTTCTGAGAATGTTTTGCTTCACAATGTTCATGTTCTCCAATTTAAAGTGGTCAGCACACACCAACAACTGGCACACTTGGAACAACAGCTCAAACACCTGAACACAAAACAAACACACGTTAGAGCATCTCATAGGCATCACCAAAACTGCCGCAACTATAACTTTCGATTTACTACCTATATTAGATAACAAGTACTCAATATTACAAAACCAATTGATGGGTGGAAAAAATGGCGGTTTATATATTGCTATAAATTTGATGATCTGCTTGTTAACATTATGGACATCAAAACTGCTTTTCATTTCCTCTGCCTCTTTTGTTGAGACCTCAACTTTGTAGCACGAAAAACAGTCCGTGTCAGGTTTCACTCAATATTATTACATTAGGTGGAGTTTCAAGTTTCTCAATATTTAAAAATAGTTTATCAATGTCTCCCTTGAGATACATGGCGTTAGTATAAATCAAATTAAGTTGAAAATGACATTTCTTTTTTATTTGCTATTTTTCGACAAATTGAAAACTGCAAGCTTGCAACAAGTTTATTAGGAAAAAATGAAGAACAAATTTTGATCTTATTTGAAAAATTGCCAACTTTTGTTCAAGGAATAATACAGAAAAAACACCACTAGCAAGGGGACCCTTTCTTAGTCCGAGGACAAATCTATCGGAGAACCGACAAAAAGTGTTGAGCTTTGAAAAAAACATATCGTCTAAACCTATGTGTAAAGTTTGAAAGTTTCACTGATAAATTTAAATCTATTGAGAAATTCATGTAAATTTTATGCCTTTTTAACTTATCAGCTACTGCTTATACTTAATTTTTAAAATCTAACGTTAATAAAAATCGCTTACTGCTGATGAGTGCAAATAATCAAATCTATTGAAATTAGAAACGAAACAGGGTGTCATTTTCTTGCTATATAAAAAACGCATGCTGTTAAACGTTTTTTTCTTACAATTTCCTTCTCTTTCTCAAAAGAACTATACCCACATGTGCTATTATTTTTTCCTACTAAAACTCAACTGAGCAGTAAGAAAATTATTCATCACTGGTTTTCAGTAGGAGAATGTTAAGACTTAGATTTTTGTTTGGGATCAAATTTTGGCAGATATTAGTAGTATATTAAAATGCACGTATTGACTTTAATTTATTTTAATTTTAATTACGACGGTTGAACAGTTGGAAGTGCTTAAATTATGCCAAGGTACTAAAAAATCTCAAAAATTGATGATTCATTGACAATCTCACTATTAAGCTAAGGAACCCCGAACTAATGCAACATAAGATTAAAACACTCAGTTGATAATTTCTGATTAATATCAGTAGCATACTAAAATGAACAAATTGTCACGGGGAGACCAGCCCCACCCCCCGATAATTCGTGCGGTACAATTTTGAGTTCTAAAAATGTTGTCTCTCAGTTTGGCCAGAGGGACAAAAACTTGTAAATTTTTTGTCAATTTTTTGCAGTGAGAAAAACTTGTGAAAATTTTGCCAAATTTGGTCGGTGGGCAAAACTTATGATATTGCCAGAAACTTTTTGCGGGGGATAAAAACTTGATAAAATTTCAAAGTTTTGTGGAATTAATGGAAAAATTGCAAAAATTTTGCACTGGGGGTCCATGCATTTTCAGGGGGTCCATAAAGTAGGGGGTCCATAAAGTTGATTTCAAAGTTTAAAAAAAATCTTAAACCCTTTTTAGTCAAAAAGACTATTCATGGGTTTTGAAAAGGCATAGAACTGACTTACCTTTTCTTTATTTCAATCTCTTGATAGGATGATTTATGAAATATATCGAAAGTAAAATGAAAAGGAGTCAAAATTTGGTGGTTTTGAACCAACATCTGGTTATAATTTGATAGTTTTATTGACCAAATGTTATCCCAGAATAATGAGTGTGGGCAGATTAGAAAACCAATAAAACTTAAGTGTCAGGGCTCCAGATTGAGAATTATTCTATCTGGTATTTAATTTGCAGCGTCAGAGGTCAAAAGAAAGCAACTTTGCAGAGAAAAAAGAAGAAATATACGTATGAATTGGACAAAATAACTGCTCAAATTATATGAAATGTTCCAAAAAAGTACTGAAAAAGTGTTTGAAATTGTGCGGTAAAGCATTTCATTTACCAGGTCTAAAGGACGGGAGAGTTAAAACCGAGGAAACATTGTGTATTTTTTAGAGTAGAAATTGTTATTTTTGGACAATTTTATGCAAAAAAACATCCACCAAATGCAATTCCATTAAGCAAAAATTGTTTTACATTGTAAATGACATCAAGTGTAGGCCGGTAAATTGTGTAACACAAGGTGTTCGAAGGATAATGCAAATGTGAACACGTAATATAGTGTAAAGTGTAAAATTTAGAGAAAATTTAAAATGACAAAATTTTAACGTGAGAAAATGATGACCGACTGAACCCTGCTGCGTAACTTAGGCAAAACGATAGAATGAGCAGACTTTCTCCCGCATATACTTAACAAAACTAATTTCTCTTTTTTGTGAAGGAAATTCTATTTTTTTCTTTACTTTAATGAACAATTTTCCTGCTCTGTTTCTGTTCTCCTAATAGTTTTATAGCACTAACAATAACTATAGCTGTATGACTACAGTGTTCGTCTATTATTTTATCTAATCTGGATATATTTTGCACACATCTGATTGGTTGAAAGTAGGTTGAAGATTAATTTTTGTCTGGTGCATGTGACAACAGATGTTTTGATTTTTGTTTCGCAAGGACCGAGTTTTACGAATTATTGTGTCTACTACATGTGCCCACATGTCTTTTATTACCATAAGCAATTCAGTGTAGTCGTCTCAGGTTCTCTGATTGGTCAGTCGTGTTTAAGCTTTATTACAGTCTTGCACATGATTGAACACTTGTTGTTTTATTATGAAAGACCACGTGTGGTCACAAGTTTGAGTTTGTGTTTAGAAAGAAAGTAGTATGTCGTCATCTCAAGATTACCTTGATTTTTATCACGATACAGCGCGTTCTAAAAAACGATATGTAGTTGCCTGTGGGAAAACATATGATGATACAGAAACTTTTCAAAAAAGAAAACGGAGACAACGAATTTCGTTTCAACCAAAAACTCACTCTCTCTATGCACGAATTGAAGCAAAAAGGAGCAAAAATTGATGCCATCAGAAGAATAACTCTCTCAAAGTTTGAGGAGGAGCACAGTAGCACTGGAAAAAGGAAAAAAAAGAAGTCACAGCCTAATGGCAGTTTAGAATTGAATTAGAGGTCAAAGTCGTAGCTGCAGATTCAATAATCAAAAAAGCCTCAGAGAGTGATAAAGAGAAATAAATATCAGAAGAAAACGTTTGAAGCAATGTTTGAACCTACACCTGAATAATTTTGACATTTCGAAAAACTTCCTGGATATTTTATTTGCAATAGTGAGCCTCAAATTGATTCTAATCTTACAAAAAACATTTCATAAAGCCAACACAAAAAAGATCATTGCAAAATACAAAAATTTCACTACGATGTCATTGCTATTGTTGGTCAATTACCACAGTCCTTCAAGGATAACTCTAAACCATATACAAGACCAAGTCTCTTCACTTATTTTCAACTTCTCATTCGGGTGTCTTCTCACCAAGTTGATTATGGCGATGCGATAGAAAAACTTCAAGAGGCAGTCAGTTACAACGACCAGCATAATCTCATTGTTTCAAATTCCAAGAAAAAATTATCAAATGTCAACATGATAATGACACAGGCTGCTCGAACTCAAACTGACTTTTTGCCTACTTGTACGATTGATAGATTTTATAGTATTTATAATGGTGGTGTGTACGTCGAGCTTTCCAAAAAACTTCATTTATTAAATAGTGGCTATGGTTGTTTGCATGTTAAGCGTAGTTTGGTTTTGATAAATTTTAATATGGAATTGAAATCTTTTAATTAACAATTGTGTTCTTTTGTTGTCTGTGAAGAAAGTTTTGAGCAAAAAAGTTTAATTAAAAATATTTAGAGCATATGATTAGCAAAGCGTATCAAATCATTACCGTTCAGATTCAGCATAAAAGGATATTCGTAACCAAACATCACATGCGCAACATAAATGCAAAAAGTCCACAGAGTTTTGATTTTTGATTGTGAATTGGCTTAAGTTTGAGTAATTGAGTTACTTCATTAAAAAATTGTACCAGGCGGCAATACAAAAATTGGTAGTTTTGTATCGGGATTCCAAACGGATCTGCCAAAAAAACTTTGTTTTCGTGAAACAAAAGAATCA
Organism: Convolutriloba macropyga; assembly: GCF_964194025.1. Classification (NCBI taxonomy): domain Eukaryota; kingdom Metazoa; phylum Xenacoelomorpha; order Acoela; family Convolutidae; genus Convolutriloba; species Convolutriloba macropyga. The sequence continues at coordinate 37,910,218 of NC_134476.1, forward strand.
TCCAATGACTTCCTACAGGTTGCAACGGTGAAGCGTTAACTATGATAAATCCTTCTCTTGTTGGCTTTGGAAAATTATCTGCTGCAAAAACTTCATAATAATATCTGAAATGAATACATTTTTCCAACAAATAGCGTATTTCATCGCTATCCATCTGTATGTTAGGTGATAATTGAGTTTTTGATCACCTTTTGTTCTGATTTAACATAAAAAGTTGAGCTTTCACACAGAAATAGAATTTCTATGTTGGCTGCCAATGCTCCGTCAAAATTAAGTTGAACTGAAATTGAGCAATTTGAAAGTTATGGTTGAATGAAATCATGAGAAGCCTATTGCGTTGAAGTCAAGTCAAAAACTAAAACAAAGTGATCGGGATAATTGTCCAAAGTTCTCCCGTGCCCACCTTTGTCAAGAAAAATCAAGATTTCCAGAGTATTGAAGTAATTGAGGAGGTTAAAATTTGTTGAGTTCCAACGATAGTGTGACCATTTCTATATACAATTTGGCTCAAATTAGATTTCTGGTAGTGAAAAAGGTTAGCGCAATTAGATCCGAGGTAAGCTTGATTTGTTGCTGCTGCAATTACTATACGTCGTACTGTTTCTTTCGAAAGAACAACCTCATGGCTCCAACTTCTTATTCCTGTTGTAGTTAAAAAATTCGTGGCAATACTTCTGTATAGCAATAAACAGCAGGTGTTTTTAGTAGAGTTTCCTCAATTGCCGTTAAAATATGATCCCCTACTGTCACTTTTCTAACGTACAGATTAGCTTCATTTATTTCAACTTTGTAATGTTTCTTTGACTCGCAAAACACAGCAAAATGTAACACCACTAAGTAAGTGTTTATCACATGTTAAAAAATCAATCGCCGGCTTTCAAAAAAATAGTTTTCCTGGGAGTCATCAACAAGAGCTTTTCTGACCACTACCGTCGTCCCCGCGACCGTCGGTGCCGTCAATTTTAGCTGGCTCGTTCTCGTAAATTTATCCCTGACAAACTAACCATGCGTTTTTTGCAGTTTTGCTGACGAAAATTACGTTTCAATGAACGCTTTGTGCGCATAGTTTCGTCTGAAAACAAAGAATGTAGTGCTTTTTTGCTTAAGTATTAAGTGGTCTGTATTTGCAGCGTCAGTGCCTGTCCTTAAATAGCTGTCATTGTTTCGGGAGATTTTACGTTTAATTTCATGGAGAAAATTTTGTAAATCTACGAAGTCACCCAAAACATCAAAATCAAGTATTGGACCGTCCGGGGAATATGATGGTTCAACGTTTTGGGTAAAAGCATTGTCAAAAGTAATAAGCAGAGGCTGTTTTTCAAACAAATCAAGTGTGGTGTGTGTTGCCTCTACTGGCAGTAAATTAGTAAACCTTTTGAACTTCAGAAAAGAAAATTGACCGACTTTTTGTTAAAGGCTTCTTCTTACGAATGCCTCGATTTTCACTGTTGGTTTTCAATTTACGCATTCTCATTATTTTTGATCTGCCCACTTGTTTCCAATTAATTCACGTCCAAACTTTTTGGCTACAGGCTACAGAAAATTTCTTGCAATCGGCAATGCAGCCCGGCCAATACCTGCTGCTAAAGCCCCAAAACCAATGACCCCCTGGCGATAGTGTCCTGAAAAGTATGGTGAAAAGTATGGTGAAACAATCAGTTGGTGAAACTATCAACTGATTGCTGTTGATAGTAGGCTTCCATCTAAACAAATTTTTAAATTTTAAATTCAATGTAAATATTGCTGTTCCGGCGAATGGAACTAAATGTCCTATTTCTGTCCGCAATTGAATTTCAAATGACTGGAATTTTTTTTGGAAAATAACTTTTTTGTATTCCAAAACAATACTTGTGTTGGCTCTATTTCGCGGGGACTACCGTTTTCAGTTTTTTTTGGAATCAATGACTCAAATAAGAGGAGCTTTAGTATCACCTACGAACTGATATTCAAATATTATTATAACTAACATAAATAAAAATCAGTTGCTTCCCTACAGACAAATCGAAAGGATAATCACCGACGAAAGTTTTTTCTTCGTCAGTTGACATGGTCAGATTTTCAAAAGCGTCTAACATCTTGTATCCAATATGATAAGCAGACCCATCATGAACACCGTTAAAACCTAGTATGCATAGAATTTTGATAGCCGTAAAAAATCCTTCGTTTTTACCAAAAAAGAGGAAGAAAACTCCATTGATTTCGTTATGCTGATAGTCAAAATGAGGTTAACCGGAATCTGTTTTTATGGATCTCAAAAGATGGCCACGGATTTCATAGGAACCAATTCCAATGATACGTCTGCCTCCTCCGTATGGTCTGGAGACAGCATCAAATAGACTATTTTTCTCATAAAACTTAAGGCCTTAAGATGAAAAATCTTTAAATCGTTTTTGTTCACTTGATTTACTTTTACCGGGAAAATAATTTTACTTATTGCAACTCGGCAATCCGCCTCCAACTTAATTTCTTCACAGCAATAACTTTTGAATGAGGAACATGTATTTTGAGGAAAAAAATTCAGAGGCTTATGAAACTAAGTGAACCGTGAATTCATTCATGTTTTATTATTTCACTACAATTGTCTCTAAATTTGACCAACTCTAATTCATGAAATTTTCCTTTGACTGGCTGATGGGCGGCGACAGGGAGACTATGGGTAGCGGGATTTGTTGTAGGTATATCGTAAATCTTGAAAACTTCGTTGGTTAAAGTTTGCTTCTATACTTTAAAAGGGAGATCCGCTTTTGATATTCGCAGAAGTCCCCAACGTATAACTTTGATAGACGATCTAGTGTTCCTGACGCATTAAAAGTTAATGATAACCAGTAAGGAACATCTTTCCTGGTCACCTTATTCGGTGCCAATTTCGTTACCATGTTGACTCTAAAGTTAATGGTTTGTACAAAGCTCTGCAATTCATTAATATACGAGTATGTCAATTTGTCCTCTGAATACCTGTATATCAAATTCTTGAGCGATCGTATATTTCTTTCCGCAAATGCGAATTTTTCTCGCTAAAAGTTTTCCATAGACTTCACCATCATTTTTAAGACACAGAGTGCTGAAAGAGCCCCTAAAATCTGTACCAGAATGTACCCACACTTTTTTAGATCGCTTGTTTTTTTTATCATTTTCTTGAATGCATCGGCTTTTGTTGTGGCGTACTTTGATTTCAAGGGTTCGACACGTAGATAACGAGAGAGACACCAACCGCAACCAACATTTATTTCACATCTTTGTTCTCTTTTGCTAACTTATCGATATAAGCCAAGTCTAGCGACCAAACTTCGTTTAAATCGTAGGCAATAACTTTCAATGTTTGAATTTTTATTCTATATTTGTTATGTTTTGTGTGGGCATTTTTGGCCTCCAGAAATAATTTCATTCTACCTTTTTTCAAATTCCCTCTTTTTTGAAGGTTTCCCACGATTCCGAATGCTGCAGGACCGTTCGTATACTTTAATTCAAGCAGTTTTTTCTCATTCGTCGAATGATCCCCTGTTTTTCTCCTGAGTTCCTTCTTCGTTTGACGTTTTGAAACCACTTCCGGCGTATGAGGACTCCTTTAAGTATTTAAGGCTTTTTTGTGCTTGATTCTTTTTTGGAGAAACACTTTTCTTTTTCTTTTTTGCTTGGCAACTCTTTGAGTTCTTTTCCGGATCAAAATTCTAGCATTGCTGTTGATCCCAAAGAGAAAAATGGGAACATCTACTCCTGTAGATGTTCCGCCAACAAGGGAATTTTCATTGTCGTCTATAACAACCTTTTTTAACTCCGTATTGAGGTTAACTTTTTTTCCGTCCTGGTAAATTTTGCTGGCGCCAGCACGATAATTTTTCGAACAATTTTTTTTGCATGTTTTTTTGACAACCCAGTGGTATCAGTTGTTTCCCTTGTATCTAAAATTTCTTGATACTCTTTGTGTCTTTGTGTTTTTATTTGTTCGCATACGGTTCAAAAACGAGCAGCGGTATGCTGAACTCTGGGATCATGTAGAATTTGTGAGAAATATGGTTACTATTTCGTAAAATGAGTTTTGTGAATAAAATAAATTCTTCCGCAGGCAGTTGAAATAGTTTAACTCAAATGGATACAAAAATTAATAATGAGTTGGATCAGTTCAAAACCGGTTTTTAATCGTAAAAGCGCTCGTCGTTTATCCATTGATGACTTTTTCTGCGAACACTTTCAAATATGTGTCTGTATTTTTCTAATCTTGAATTCACTCTACAATGACCTAGTAAAACATCGTGAAGACATTCACATAAAACCAGTATAACATCACTATCACAAATACGCATTTCCTGAACTGTTTTGGTTGCAAATGCACCATTTGATTCAGTATAAATAAATTTTTCTCTTTCAATGTTTAAAGGAGTTGCTTCTATTTATCAGATGGAAGATAGGACACTGTAGGACCGGGCTTGGTAATAATTGAACAGCATCGTAAACAATCAGAAGTTTTTAGACCAAGATCGATAAGCAAATGCCCAAACGATTCTTTCGCTGCCAATTGATAGCAATGTTATAAACATTTAACAAGGTTTAACTGCTTAACTAAAAATTCGACTTGTTGAATATCGCGGCTGATTTGATCAAAACGATGTGTGTTGTATTCAAGTCTATTGTAGGAGACCAATTGCTCTGCTGATAAAGATTGTGCCTTTTGTAAGTAACATTAATATTTTTCAGACGCCCTGCAGTGGCCAACTTAACAAATTCTTTATCGCTATAAAATTCTTCGCACGAGCCGTCAATTATCAAAAGACAGTTTTCAAGGTTATTTAAAAATTCTAAATTGGCATACTTTAAAAAAAAACTCCTAATTTTTGCTCCATTTTGATGTATATTTGTCGCATTTCCCGGTATAAAAACATGTGGTTAAATTTCCGGTAAAATGTGTTTACACTCAGCGTTTTGAAAACTAACTCTCTTTTGTCACAACCTGAAGGCCTTAAAACGGCCAGGAAGACCCTATCTTTCGTAGATATAATTTTATCAATAGTCTAGGATTTGGTAAAATATATTTAAATAAACTTGACAAAATGGATATTCAAACTGAAGTTTATTCACAATTGGGTTTTACACGGTTAATTTAACAATACAAAAAGATATTAGCAGTAATAAAACAAACATTTGCACACACAAAAACAACATCTGAGCGTGGCAAAATTGTTTGGTTACAAAATTTCGAAGACGATTTGCTAGTACTTTCTTTTTCAAACTAATTTCCTCTACACGAGCGTCAACTTGCTCAACTGTTACTCCCTCCATCTTAACACGAAAAAAACTTGTTAAAAGAGTATAAATTGGATATCGGTTTACATAAAAACAACTCATAGCAATTGAACTCAGTTAGAAAGTCTTTCATGAACAGTAAAGCACTCATTTTTTAATAATGAACAATTTTGCGCACTCTTTCTTCCTTCACCAAGTGTTGAAACTCTCTTGGCAGTGATGGATTGTTTTTTTCTATTTCTTCAGCAACCTGGTGCTTCGACATCAATAAGAGATTTGGAGGACAGACTCTGGGTTAAGGTTTTGACATTCTGCTTTCTCCACTGAACAAAAGGTTCAATAAAATATACTAAATGAGTGAATGAATGAATTTAGTCCTCAGTCAGCAACAATTTGATGTTTCCGTAAAAAGTGGTTTCCGGTTTTATGGTTTTGTCTTTGAAAATTGAAAGACTCAGATTCCCGTCCCACATGATCAAAGCACAATTTGTTGAACTCGGTCACATGGGTGCTTCCACTATCGTCGATATCTCTCTCATTGGTTAACCAGTTGAAATAGAAAATGGCTTTTTCATTTGCACAATGTTAGTTGAAACTGTGTTTTTGCCCTTTGAACGACTTTGATAATCTTTTGTACAATAGTTCACAAATATCGAACGACACAATTGAATTCAGATCATTTACAGAGCATTCAAGCAACTCTGACAAATTTTGTTATCTGCTCTCTTGGCGCAGAATATTGCAACCCGATTCAGGAAGCGAACGCTTTGAATTATTTGTGTAAAATCAATATAGGGAAAGTTACCTCTGTCCCAATCAGTACCGTGCAAATTCCTACTCAACCAATTGAAAGAAGTTGTTAACTCACTATAACTTGGTGTTAAAAAAGAAATGCAGTCAAGATAGTGCTCAGTACAAATACCAAACTCTTTAAGGATAAATTTTGCTTCTGTGGCGAAAACCTTCAACGTCTAACACAACCGTTTTGCTGCTCAGCACTCCAATAAAAGAAAATTGATGGATAAAAACACTTTTTATTTAAGCAACAAATTTTTCCCGACAAGAGACCGCTAAAACAGTTGCTGCTTCTCCACGGAAGCATATAAGAACAACCAGGTCCTTGGTTATGTATTTCGTATGAAAAACCACCTGAGTCGAGTAAAATAGCGTGTAAACGTAAAGTTTTTGATACTTTTAGATACTTGTCCAGAGACCAATTGTCGATGCCAATCAGACCTCCATACGGACGCAACTTTACAGCAATATCATGATCAAAGCAGTCCAATTCACTAAAGTATTCACTTGCTGCCAGGAAACATTTCAATCTCACTGATTTTCCAGGGTAAGATGTCGAAATGGAGTGAACGTTTTTCAAGCATTTCTCGTGAATGTTTTTCAAACAAATTATTCAGACAACTGGTTGATGCCCAGCCTTTTTGTACTGGTTCATGCCCAGTCTTTTTTATACTTACCAAACTGCGTCCCAACAAAACTTTTAATGTTTTTCTCTGAACAATCTAAACCATTTATTATGAACGATCCTTAAACAAGGAGGGAATAAGATTTTGTCATTCTAATAATAGCGACAGACTAATTTATCAAGTTGCAATTTTTATTAATTTTAACCACTAAGAACCAATAAACGCAATGCTAACTGCATGCTGTTGTTTGTCTACGAATTTTCCAATTGGTTGTGATAAGACATAGAACAATGCATTCATATTTTGTTTGTAGTCAATCTCCTTTCGGCTTACTAGTCATAAAGTTAAATTTCAAAATTCATTGCTTTCTGGTTGGCTAAGATAAAAACCAAAAGTATTCAACTATTAAACAGGTAGGAAAAACAATCCAACACAAATAATAATTTCTTTTCAATCTTGCATACTGTTTGATTGCTCACAAAAACCAAATATTTGCTCTACAACTGAAACTTAAAACTGTTTGCAAACTCTTTTCACAGTCTTTCTCCATTTCTTTTTCTCATTCTTCTCTATTGTTAAACAATTAATTATTTTCAAAACTTCAAATCGCAGCCACAAAATTGAAAAAACTACTACAGAAGAGTTTATATAGATTGATACTCATTTCTTTCATTTTAGAATAAATTGTTTTATGTTTTGATTATAAAGAAAAATCTGACCAAAAGTTTCCACGATTTGATAAACTACCACAAAATTTTTTTTAAATGCAACATTGTCTTCAAAGTTTGAACATGTCTCCGGTGGCAATTATTCTTAAAGAAGAGGCCAATCCCGATTTGAGAACAATAGCATATGAAAATTACAAAAAAAAGAAAGCTGTTATTGTTAAACAAGAGTTGCGGGAAAAAAGCGGATTACAATTAACCACATGGCGCTACCAATTGTAATTGTTGACTACAACCAATCATTCAGGTTTGAAAAGGCGCTGATGAAAGGAGAACGGTACACAATCGATCGTGTTACCGGCTACGTGAGAGAATTTGAGTTCAATGCTGAGACGATAGATAAAAATGTGAGGATTTATGACTATGATAACAATTCGATTCCCCTATACGAAAATCAAGAAGGCTATCGGAGAGACCTAGAAATTATCGATAGTTTTTTTTGGCGGATTCCAACCAGCCCCGAAAGTCCAGATATTACAACTCAGCCAAACTCTAATTTCTAACAGACTCAACGCCAACGCCCTCAACTCCCGAACTAGCGGCAGTTTCCATAATTGACAGCACCAGTCTTGAGACGCCACCAGTGAATCTTTGCTTTGCTCCAAAGAAACGAGAACTTGATATCAATTTGAAAACATTGTACACATTGATGCACAGTAAACATTATACACTCCATTGACAAAGCGATCTCATGATATAAATCAAACTAATCTTGAGACGACGACATACTATTTTCTTCAAAGCACAAACGCAAACTTGCGACCACACATTGTCATTGATAATGAAACAACACGTGTCCAAATATGTGCAAGACGGTAGTTAAGCTTAAACACGACTGATCAATCAGAGAACCTGAGACGACCACACTGAATGGCTTATGGTAAAAAAAAGACATGGCACATGTAGCAGACACAAACATTCCTAAAACCCGGCCAAACAGTCACACACGCTTAGACCAAAACGTAGTAAACAAAAATCAAAAACATATGTTGTCAGATGCCCCGGACAAAAATTAATCTTCAACCAGCTGTCAACCAATCAGATGTCTGCAAAAAAATCCAGATTAGATAAAAAAAAATAGACGAACACTGTAGTCATACAGCTATAGTTATTGTTAGTGCTATGAAACTAAAAGGAGAACAAAAAGAGAACAAGAAAATTGTTTATTAAAATAAAAAATATAATTTGCTTCACAAAATAGAGAAGTTAGTTTTTTCTAAGTATATAGGTGAAGAAGTATGCTTATACTATCATTTTGCATAAATTACGCATCAAGGTTGAGTCAGACATCAAACTTTTATCATTTTCCCCAAGTTTTACACAAAATTACGTGTTCATATTTGCATTATCCCTCAAACACCCTGTGTTACACAAATTACCGGCCTACACTTGTTGTCATTCACAATACAAAACAACTTTTGCATAACTGAATAGCTTTGTGTAGAAGTTTTTTGCATAAGGATGAAATGCTTTACCGCACAATTTCAAACACTTTTTCAGTACATTTTTGGAACATTTCATATAATTTGAGCAGTTATTTTGTCCATTTCATACGTATATTTCTTCTTTATTCTCTGCAAAGTTGCTTTCTTTTCACCTCTGACGCTGCAAATTTAAAACCAGACACAATTATTCTCAATCTGGAGCCCTGACACTTAAGTTTTATTGGTTTTCTAATCTGCCCACACTCACTAATCTGGGATAACATATGGTCAATAAAACTATCAAATTATAACCAGATGTTGAATCAAAACCCCCACAATTTGACTCCATTTCTCTGTCGATATATTACATAAATCATTTTATCAAGAGATTGAAATAAAGAAAAGGTAAGTCAGTTCTATGTCTTTTAAAAACCCATTAATAGACTTTTTGACTAAAAAACGGATTAAGAATTTTTTTCAACTTTGAAATCAACTTTATGAACCCGCAGAAAATGCATGGACCCCCAGAAATTGCAAAACTTTTGCAAGTATTTCAATAATTCCACAAAACTTTGAAATTGTATAAAGTTTTTATCCCCCGCACAAAGCTGCTGGCAATATCATAAGTTTTGCCCACCGACCAAATTTGGCAAAATTTTCACAAGTTTTTCTCACTGCACAAAATTGACAAAAAATTTACAAGTTTTCGTCCCCCACAAGTTTGAGAAAATTTTACACGTTTTTGTCTTCCCCGGCACAAATCGGGAAAATTTTTACAAGTTTTTGTCCCTCCGGCAAAATTGAGAGACAAAATTTTTCGACCTCAAAAAAGTACCGCACGATTCGTCACTGGGGGGGGGGGACGTCCCCCCCCCCGTGACAATACGTGAATTTTAGTATACTACTGATATTAGTACATTATTAGTACGTTCGAAATTAAGAAATTATCAATTGAGTGTTTTAATCTTATGTTGCATTAGTTCGCAGTTCCTTAGCTTAATAGTGAGATTGTCCATGAATCATCAATTGTTGAGATCACTTTAGCATAACTTAAGTACTTTCAACTGTTCAAGCGTCGTAATTTAAATTAAAAGTAGACGGAAGCGTAAGTAAATATCAAATCCAATCTGACGCGAAAGTTTTCCACCACATTTGATACTTTTGAACCACGCAGCCCAGCATTCATGTTTTTGTGTATTTATGAAAAAGCACAATTTGAGAACTTTCCACATCTGTATGTCAGAGCTTGTAGGCTGTTGCAACTTTCTACGTAAGTATGTTCGGACATTTGTAATGAAAATTGCATACAGTTATATTACAGTAAAGGCTGCTGCGAACACGTTTTGAAAAGAGTTATAAAAATTAAAATAATCTGACGCGAGAATATACAACACAATATAATGATCTACATTAAGATCGAAACTAACATAGATGTACTGATCACAAGATTTCTCGGGAGATATCTGTTTGTCCATGAGAGCCTTGAACACTGAAGTCTTCTCAATATCCTCCTGATAGAGAAACTTGTAAATCTCAACTGAAATGTGCACTTTCAGCATGAAATAATCACTTGGCAAATTCTGTTCAGCAAACTCCAGAACTTCAAACGCAATTTTCAGCACTTGTCGGACTGTCCTTGCAAACTCGTTTACATTGTCACGGCTGATCTCCATGAGGTTAAGGGAGGACACGAGTTGGATAAATTCGACTGCCGAACTGAGGATCCGGTTGCAACTCTGAAACACCTCCAAATTATCAAACAAAAAATTTTTAAATATTTCTCGAACTCCTCGACTTGCGCTGAAACCATTCGCGCTGAAAAAGGGTTAAGTTCTGTTCAACATCCGACAACACATCAGTTCTATTATTCAATAAAATTTGTTATCAATTTATGGGGGGCAAGTATAGGTAACATATCAGCTAAAACCGATACTGTAAACAAGTAGGCTTTGTCAGGTGCGTCCTCACAACATTCTGAGTTTGAAAAGTGAGAGCCTTCTCAAACGGCTAAACTTCAATACCATCAAGAAACCAACCACAAAAGCAGAATATTTTTCAAAAGAGTCAGTGTCACTTTTACTTTTTGGTTGCAAATATTTCTTAACAAAAAGTCTTTCAACGCAAAACTTTGCAAATCTATAAACTGACCATCAAAAGAGCACATAATCCATTGAACCTCCATATCAAACCGACAAGAAAAAAGCTACGCCATGCAAAGAATGCATAAAAACGCATGTTTTCTGTCATCTTTGCTACCAAACTACACTCGCAACCAAAAAAAAACATTCTCAACAATCGATCATGCTGATAAACGAAAACTAAAATGACAATTTTGACAGTATCAACAAACCAGTAATCCTCAAATGAAACCCAAGCGGTTAAGGTCTCAGGATGGGAGGTGGAGCACTGACAAGAAACTAAGTCACAATTAGCGCTCGCCAGGCCCCTTCATCAGGAGGTAACCAAGGCCAATGAAAGGCCAAGAGAGTAGCATAAACAACCAACAAAGAACTGAAGACACCTAGAAAAACAAATTTTGTAACTGATTGTCAAAGAAGAGATAGTTATTGTTAAAACTGCGATCAGAGACCTGAATATAAATTAGGCTCAGAATACGAGAGCTTTAAAAAGTACGTTGAACAATTTCGAACCACAATGCTTTGATTACTTTTGTTTCTACAAATTGTTTCTTATCAAAAACCATTAAGATGACCACGGCATTTTGCGCCCGTTGCTTTCCCGGAAGATATCTCAACGAAATATTCAAGAAAACTAGGTGGATTCAACTGCTTCTTACTACGCATAACAAATTTCAGAAGGTGGTAAATATGAAGTCCTAATGTATCCAAAATTCATCTTATCTAAAACAATACTAAGATAACTAACTATAATTTTCCGAGTACTAGCGCTTCCGTTAATTTAGTGAGGAAGTTGGGACCTTTCACAATTATCTGGAACTTCTTAGCATTTTCATTAGTTGTGGATTTGTTAGCTTTAATTGAACTTTATCAAACTGAATTTGGAGTTCCGAATATGCGCTGCAGATGCCAGTACGTGCTGTATCGTCAACGTAGAGAAATAAATGGAAATTGTCACAGATCATGTTTGTGTGATTGATGCACAGAGTGAACAATAATGGGTCCAGAATTGAGTCTTGTGGAACTCCACATAGAACATCTGTAGTATCAGGGAAAAAATGTTCTAAAAATAAGGAATGTTGTCCATCCGTCAGATGGCTTCGAAACTTAAAGAAATGGGCCTTTCAGTCTAAAACATAGTCCAGAGAATGCGAAAAATGCATGTTTTGTGTAATCGTTAATCCCAAACTACAATCGCAACCAGACAAAAAATCATTTTAAACAATCAAACATGCTGATTTCAAAAAATCAAATGCCAATTTTGAAAAAACAGCTCAAACAACGATTCACATTAATAATAAAAATGAATTTCTGTGATGTAGATGAAAAAGATTTAATAAGAACACAACCAGAAAATAATATATTTATATCTACATCAATGGGGAGAATCGGTAAGCTTTACACTACTGGTGAGTGATCGGTCTCAGAGTACAACATCATTGTTTAAACTTCCACGAAACAACGTATAAATGATGAAACTTAGAATTCTTGTATACATACAGAAATGGTTTTAGTCAAACTTAAAGAAATCCATGTAACATGTGCCTTAAAACAGAGGGAGGATGCGAGGGTCCAGCAAAAAAGCCAGAAAATCTGAGCATTCCACTTTGTTACTCTCCTCGAATGAAGCCCAAACGGTTAAGGTCTCAGGATGGGAGGTGGAGCGCTGACAAAAAACTAAGTCACAATTAGCGCTCGCCAGGCTGCTTCATCAAGAAGTAGCCAAGGCCAATGAAAGGCCAAGAGAGTAGCATAAACAGCCAACAAAGAACTGAAGACACCTAGAATAACCAATTTTGTAACTGACTGTCAAGGAAGAGATAGTTATCTTTAAAGCCGCGATCAAACACCTGAATATAAATTAGCTTCAGAGGTGCATAAGAGAGTACGCGGTCTTTTAAACGTACGTTGAACAATTTCGAACCTCTATGCTTCAATGAATTTTGTTTCTGCAGATTGTATCTTATCAAACAACAATTGAGATCACCACGGCATTTTGCGCGCGTTGCTTCCCGGGAAAATGTCTTACGGAAGCAATCATGAAAATTAGGTGGACTCAACTTATTCTTACTTTGCAGAACAAACCCGGAATGCATCCAAAAATCCATCTGATCAACATGAATACCAAGATATCTAACTAAATTGTTCCGAGTACCAGGGCTTCCGTTAATATAGTGAAGCAGAAAGGATCTTTCACCAAATACTATCATCTGGAAATTCTCTTGGCTTTTTAATTAGTTGTCAATTTGTTCGGCTTAATGAAAACGTTATCAAACTTACTTTGAAGTTCCGTATTTGTGCTGCAGATGCTAGTAGGTGCTATATGGTCAGCATAGTGGCGTACATTGAATTTATCAATGATCAAATTCAAGTCATTGATGCACAAAACGAACAATATTGGGCCTAGAACTGAGCATCGCGGAACTCCATTTAGAACCTCTCTTGTATAATAGCAACTCAATGAACTAACTGTGATTACTAATATCTCAAGAACTTCATTCGGGATCCCGTTTAACGCAGGTGATTTTCCCAGAAGTGAAGATTCAAAAGTATGTTTGATTTCCTGGCAACCAGTGAGTTTCAATAACGCTGAGCAGCTCAATTCATTGCAGGTTGAAAGAAAGAAATCTAGACCCTTTAATTCTCCCTTTTATTCTCCCGTCGGCTATTTGTTCAGGGTTTCATAGAATAATTTAGAATTGGTAATGGCATATCTCGCTCATTTATTAACTTTTGTTTTACCCCAAAGACTACTGAAATATTACCAGCATTGTCAAAAAATGTGTCATAGTAATATGGAAAAGTTTTTTGACTTTAAACAATAAATGGACTCTCAGCGTTATTTCTCCGCATATGCTACTAAGAATCGCTGAGGAACAATAAGGACGGTTAAAGCAAATCTCCCGCAAAATTCCTCGTAAAACAATTAAACTGGGCAGTCAAAGCTTTCTACAATCGTAAAAAGTTTGATTCATCTCACGATCTTAAACTGATTAATAACATATCACCTGTTCGAATGTTAATACAATATAGGGTTGCACTATACAACAGACAAATTTTTAATTACAAAAAGCAAGCACTTTAGAGTATTTCTGGCATTCCACTACCAACAGCCAACTTTTATTTTCACAAACGGACGAGAAAATTAGTAAATAAAATCATTGCTGGAACTAAATACATTGCACAGGGGTGATCAATAGTGGTGTACGATATCATAATGAAATTTTGAGGGCGAATGAAACCTTGTCAAAATCTTCTGTAACTGCCAAAAAATATACAAAACTCACCTTTTAGAAAAATTCAAGAAGGACCCAGGCCAAATTCAGTTTGGCCAATTAACGTGGCGTGAATTTAAAATTAGTTCATGATATGTGCTGTTCCTACCTATGTATATATATTAATCTATCTATTTATCTACCATTCCAACTATTCGGTGTTCACAATTCAAAAAAAAAACTTTTTCTGTTTATTTATTTATTACATACACTACCTGCATGATGTATTTTATATATCGTTTCAGGAATTCGCGTGTTCTTTTATATATATATATATATATATATATATATATATATATATATATATTTATAAAATCGTGTCATCAATAGGCTATTAAGATGACTGTCTATAAAGGGCACCAAACATGATATCGAGATCATCGATAAAGTCCACACTTACTCCTCAGGAAGTCTATATTGGCATACTATACCTATTATAACAAGCTTTTTGCGGCAAAATTCTATCAGCAAGGCTAATTTTCCTAAGGAGAGAGTTTCGAATTGATTACATTCTCGAATGTAACCTCAATTCGGAGGTATAAATCTATGCTACCAGCTCCTCATTTACAAATTTTAGTAATTTGAGACTGAAATCCGGTTAGAAAGAAATATTTCTCGTCATCAATTTTAGCAGTAACCCGAGTTTCAGTCAGAAAAATTGCCAATGGTGGAGAATTGTGCGAGCATATATAAATTGACAGCTCCCCAGAAATTTTCCAGAAAGAATGGATGTTAAAATGACCTGCTGTTGAATTGCACACTAGATTGCATTCTATAGAAGCATCAGACTTTTAACCTCAAAATCATCAATGACACAAATTAGCCGAGAATGATGAATTTGAACGCTAAAAGAGTAATGATCTTAAACTTTTATTATATTAAGGACCCCGGGACATATATCATATAATAATAATAATTATTATTGTGGTGGAACAAAAATGCAACACTTGACACGATATAAAGTCGAAAAAACAGAACAGTGTTTTCAAACGTCACATCTCTTAGAAAAGACAAATGAATGCGAAAAACAGAACAAAAGCAGCAGTTCCTATCACTGATATGGGCTTTCAGAAAACCGAGAAATCCGAAGAACACTATTATAAACTCTAAGGCTAAAATACGTTAATTAACTGCTGGTTGCTCATCAACACTATAAACATAGCAGGGCAGGTCCTGACCTATATTTAAAAAAGTTTTCATTGAAAATAAACTAGTAGTAGTAGTAGTAGTAGTAAAAGACTTCAATTGACCAAATTATGGATTTTAATACAACACATCAGAAAGATCTATGCATATGGTAGAAAAAAAGAAAATTAATCTATAGCTGTTACAACTAGGAAAAAAATATATTACAAAACTAAGAAAAAGACTAAGAAAAAGACCAAGAAATAGAGTAAAAATCGAAGTCAAATTGCCGCATGTGAACAAAAAACCACAAGAGAGAAAGCAAATTTTTGTTCGATTCTTCACTCTACTTAAAACTCAATGTGAAAAAAACTCACGCCGCAAAGCCACTTTTTTCTCGCTCCACTTCCTGTTTCGGCGTGGTCAAAACCATCGATTCAATTTGACATCGAAAATCAGGAAATATGTGAACAGACTTTAAAAAAAACAGCATTCCGGAAACGACCCAAAGAAACCTGTTTGAAAAACAAAAAATAGCTGGAAAAAAATTAACCAAAAAAAATACCAAAATTTCATATAACCGAGAAAAACATTACGCAGTTCTGCGAGTTCTGGACACGTTAAAAACGCCCACAAAAATCTGTAATCCTGGTATTAGCAATAAACCAAGAAATTCAGAAAAAAAACTGAAAAAATTTTTCTATATTTTTTGTCAAAATTCTGAGAAAAAATTGCGTTCAAGACAGTTAGCTGAAAAACAATCACCTTAAACATCACTCATCACTTTGCTGACCAAAAACTTTCAAAACATTCTGCTAATTATAAATTTTGTACAATAAACCTTTTTAGACCAGATAAGAATTTCAAAAATTAGCCGGCAGGTTGCCGGAAAATATCCGCCGTTGACGCGTTCGTTGCAAATCGGGATTGAAACAAAGAAGAAAAGAAGAGAAATTGACCAAATTTTTTTCTATTTATTTCAGTGTCAAAAAGTGTTATAATTCGGAGAGCAATTTCAGTTGGATTCTAGAACTACACTTAATTCAGTCTCTAACCTGAAAACTAATAAGCTTAATATCAATGTCAGCTAGCAACCACTCTAATGAATTTTGATAATCTAATTTTCAATGCCCTAACGGCCAGGCTTTATCGGTTTATCCCGTCTATTTTGATTTTGCTCTTTTCACCTTGACTGTATTAATGCCTTAACGGCCAGGCTTTATCGGTTTATCCCGTCTATTTTGATTTTGCTCTTTTCACCTTGACTGTATTCACTATCTTGGGTAATTCATTGAGTGAATGGATTTAAAAATCATTCAGTTGAAACAGTGAGTGAGGTAAGTCAGAAACCAAACGTGAAAGTCGTGACTCATGTAAAACGAAAAACGTGATCACAAGGAAAAGCAATTTAAAAAAAAAGAAAGCGCCTAAATAATAGCCGTTTGAGAGGCTGACGGCAGCTATTAAGAAACAACAAAAAGCTTGAAAAAACAGCACACAAAAAAAGAACTCGCCAACTTATCAGAAATTTTTTCACACTGTTTCTCGTTCTGTTTCAATTTGAATGAACAAATCGAATTTGTTGACTGAAAGAACTATTTCAAATTTTATTCTATCCCTAAACTTCTGGTATTCATGCCCGCTCACTTTTTTTGCTCGCAAAAATCATAGACCATAACGCCATGAAAGAAAACCATAAGACATCTTTGAGTCCTAAACAGACAGCTCCCCAATACTATTCAGATTCTTTGAATTGTAAAAAAAAAGGCTGGGAAAGTGGTAGCAGAAACGATAGAACAAATACGGGGAACAAAAAGATTTACGCAACTGCATACTTATAAACATAAGCCGACTGATCTCGGAAGAATCGATTGAACGTTGAACGACAGGCGAGGCATTAAATTCAGGGGCTGTAGCCTAGATCAATTTTTCTTTATGGGTGCAGAAACAGATGGCAACGCCGGGATTTGAACCACGTAACTCCCGCTCCCTCGCCAGAGGCACTGCCCCCTCGGATATCAGGCCCCTCTTTTTTGCTCTGCTGCAAACAATTTTATTTTTAGCCTAAAAGCTTTAATTCGGAGTGAGAGCACTCAAAAATGAATGTTCTAGAAGAAAAGCGCAAAATGGTCAGGCAAAAAATTTGCTTGAAAAGACCAACACGTTTACAATAATTGCTATGAACTTCGTTCAGGAGCAATTGAAAACAAGGACAAAAAAGACTACAAAACTCCATATTTGCTCAACTATGTCCTTAGAAATGAGGCCTTACAGAATGATAGCTGACATGAAAAAACAAATATGTGGATACAAAAGCTGATTCTGTAGAAGGAATTACCAACAACGGGGCATAAATGATTACATTAGAACAAATTTTTAGGTTTAAATTGAAAAATGTAAACATAAAATAAATTCAAAATTGGTCATTTTCAACTTTAATTGCCAGGAAACCTGCAAAAGGACAATTTACTTATTAAGAGATAGTAAAAGCTAAAAAACTCTTCTCAGTGTTTTACAAACAATGTACCGTTAAGTTTAAAATGCAGTAATGTTGGGTTATGGGTTTTCGCAAGCGGAATAAAAAGCGTTTTTAACTAAGAAAAAATTAATATCCCAAAATGAGAGAATAACAAGAATGATATTTTACAGTAGAATTTAGAGATTTACAGGAGAGATCTGATTATTAGATCAAGATGGTGATATGATTTTGGGGATGAAAAAGGACTCAAAAATCAGCTGTATATATACCCATTATCAGTGTAAAAAAAAAACAAAATACAAAACTAATCTTAGCACCATGATTTATAGTGGGGGTCGCAAGGGTTGCCCAATATGGTTTGCTTCTGCAAATCAGTCGCAAAGGGAACCATAAATGGAATGCATTTGCACTTTTCTAAGAATTCACTCACACTTCCGGAGATATCATATTCATTTAATATGATATCTCATGCTGGGAAGATTTTACATCAATTAATCTAACTCTAATAATAATTATCTAGGATCATCAGTTTGAACCGAGTATTGATTCACAGCACCATTTCTTGAAGATTCATTTATATCAGTATTGGTGACTTGAATCAATTTATCTGTCAGAATAATTTGGTAAGTTAAACTTTCTAATAATACTAAGTTTAAGTTTTCAACTGGAATCAAAAATCTAACACTCCACTCAGACTTGAGCTGATTTCGTAGTGTGTGTTCCCAACAAAACTGCTCTGAATGGTTCCACTTTCGGAACGGGTAAGGACTTTGTGAAGATGTCCGCTGCCATTTTGTCTGTAGGAACGTAATGAATTGAAATAGTCCCATCCTCCGTCTTGTCCCTAATGAAGTGAAACTTTGTCTCGATGTGCTTGCTCGTCTTGTGCATGACTGGGTTTTGGCAAAATCTGATACAACTTTGGTTGTCCTCACCAATTGCTATTGGACGTTTCTGTTGGATGCCAAAATCCTCTAGAAGTTGTTTCAGTTAGAGTGCTTCCTGAACTGCTGCCGCCATGCCCTGATATTCTGCTTCTGATGAAGAAAAAGCACTTGTGGCCTGCTTCTTGACATCCCAGCTGAGTGCTGCGCCACGTCCGTTGAGCTTGAAGTAATAGCCCGTTGTTGATTTTCTGTCGTTCACATCTCCAAACCAGTCTGCATCACTTTCCCGCACTAAATCATAACTAGCCTCTTTTGTGTAAGTAAGTTTTAAACCTTTTGAACCTTAAAGATATCGCAGAAGTCGTTTTCCGCATATCCAGTGTTGATTGGTAGGTGCGTTCATGTGCCTGGACAGAATGTTGAGTGTGAACATGATGTCTGGCCTCGTCTATTTGGCCAGATAAAGAAGTGATCCAAACAAGCTTCTGTAGATCCTCTGGTCCATTGCTTCGTCTTCGTTCTGCGCTGTCTGAAGTTTCAAATTCAAATCAGCTGGAGTTCTTGAGAGTTTGCGCTGGTCAATTTGAAACCGCTAAAGCATTGTTTCTAGGTAGCGTTCTTGGTCGACTGTGACTTTGCCCTCTGCTTGCCTGAATCCTGAATTTCTCTGGCTTACAGGTAGGGACAAAAGTCTCAAAGTAGTTCAGTCCTTCCACTTGTTTGAAGCCTTTCGCCACATAGCGTGCTTTGTATTTGTCGATTTGACCACTGGATCCCAATTTCACATTGTAGACCCATTTGCCCGGTATGACGTCCCTGTCTGTGGGTGGTCTCACAAGGTCCCAAGTCTCGTTGTCTTGGAGTGCCTTGACCTCGTCATTCATTGCCCGGTACCACTGGTCCCATTCGTCAGCTTGCTTGGCTTCATAGACTCTTTTGGGTTCCAGATAGTTACCCTCAGTCACAGCAAGATGGGTCCTGACTTCTCCAAAAAATTGCGGAACATTCCTTGCTCATGTCCCTCGTCTGGGCTCTGCCCTGTCCGCTTGCTCCAGTGCCTCTTCAAAAAAGCCAACTGTCTGTCAGAAGTCCTCCGTTTCACGGTCTTCCAGTGATTCAGAGTCTCTGAGACTCCCTCTTGTTGCAGTAGATTCTTCATCCAGTGCTGCTTCCTCAACATCTCATCTCAGTGTCGTTCCTTGAGTGTTCACGCTCTTTGCGGCATGCCACTCTTCCTTTATTGCAGTAGATGTGCCCTGCTCCTCTTTGTTGCCATCGTCTTGATGACCAAAATCTGGGTGCCAGATCCCCAGTTGCTGTGACCCCTCATCTAGTAGGTCGGGCGTCTCTGTGTTGTCAGGGATTGAGCCCACTTCGGACTCCTTGATGATTACATCTCGAACTGCCACAACCTTGCGTGTGTTGGGTACGTACACCAGGTATCTGTTGTCTCCTTCAGTGTAACACACAAACTTTCCTTGCAGTGCCTTGGGTTCAAGTTTGCTGACATCTCTGTTCCGCTTCCTCATGAAGACCGCGCAACAAAAAATAGATAGTTTACTAATTGAAAGCTTAGGTTTTATACCTCGCATCAGCTCTGCTGGGCATTTTTCTTCTGCTCGTCTCACAACCAAGTTCCTGATCCTTGTTGCGTGAAGAATTGCTGCTCCCCACATCATCTTGGGAAGTCCTGAGTCAATGAGCAAACATTTTGCCATCTCCAGCAGTGTCCTGTTGAACCTCTAAGCTAACCCATTCTGTTGTGGCGTCTCTGGTATGGTCTTCTCCTGTAGAATTCTTGCATCTAAGCAGTATGTCTTGAACTGCTCTGAGAGAAACTCCTTCGCATTGTCTTGCCTCAGCTTCTTGGGCGTCCCCACACTGAGAACAAATTTCTTCAGGCTGGCCAGTGCTTCACTCTTTGCCTTAAGCAAGTCCACAAACACAAACTTCGTGTACTGGTCTGCAAACACAATGCAAAACCGGAACCCTGACAGCGAATCTACTCTGAAAAGTCCCATCACGTCTGTGAACACCCTCTCCGGGTTCTCTTCTGCTTGGGTCTCTGCCACTTTTGGTACTGGAGTCTTTGTGATCTTGGCCAATGCACACATTGCATACATCATCGAGTTCCCCCACTGTCTCTGGAGCATTCCTGAACACATCCTTTTGATTCAAATGACCCTATCGTCTGTGCCACCTCCTTGCACTGTCAAGTTTCACGCTGTTGGAACTCATCTTGAATTCTAGAACGCTGCAGGGTAAAACAAATAATTTTCTTGTGTTAGTTTTACCCGAGTTCCCTTCTGGAGTTTCATGCAGCTGTTTCCTATCTCGAAAGTGAAGCTGTGTCCCAATTCCGTGCATCTTGAGACTGATAGGAGGTTTGAAGAATATTCCGGCAGACACAAAACATTTTTTGAGCTCGCATTGAATTCCCCTTTGTTTGAGGGTATGCTGATCCTCACACAGCCTCTGCCCACCACTCTGGAAGCTTCTCCGTTGGGATTTCTGACCACTGATTGATTGGGCACAAAGTCCAGGAACGCATCGATGTTCGTCACTATGTGATCTGTACAACCACTGTCCACTAGCATGCCTGCTGTCTTCCAATGGGTAAGAGCTGACCAGTATTCCTCGTCTGGTGAAGCCAATGTTCGACCCATTGCCACTGACTCCTGTTTGCCTCCATCTTTTTGTCTCTTGTATGCCCTGTCTAGGTGACCTTTCTCGCCACACTTGCTGCATTGTGCTGTCTCCTTCCTCCTGCAGTCCTTGGCAAAGTGTCCAGGGATCCCACACACAAAGCAGTTTCCTTTCTTGGGTCCCTCCTTGAGGTCACGCCTCACTGCCAGTGCCACTGAACCACTTTGTCCCGAGTGCCTCTGTGCTGTGCTCTCATGGAAGTTCTGTAGCCTTTTCCTCAACTCTGTGAAGTTCGTTGCCGGGTTAAAGCTTTCCTGTATAAGAAAACTTTCATACTTCATTGGCAGACACTTGATGACCAAACCGTTGAAGAGGGTCTCTGAGACTGCTTCCCCTGCTTCTTGTAGCCTTGTGAGCAACTCCGGTCCTCTGATGAAGCTATCCAAATCCTCAGCATCCTCGAGCTGCAGTCGAGCAAGCTGTGCCACCAAAGTCACCACTGTCGGCGTCTCCACACTCTGAAATCTCTCTTGCAAAAGCTTCCAAGCCTTTGCTCCATCTCCGATGCCGTCATCGCCCACACAGTTATGTCTCATCCGCATGAGGGTTGTTGCATCTAGAGTCAGTGCCAGATGGCACCACACATTGTTCCGTTTCTCCTTGATGTCTGCAACTTCATTTTCACATGCATCCTTCAGCACCTTGTGGTTCTTCTTTTCATCATTGCTCGCCCCATTGGCTAGTGGTGCAGGCTCGTTGAGTTGCTCCTCTGTCCAAAGTAGTGATTTGTAGAGTCCCTTCGTCTGCATCATTGCCACAAATCTTGTGCTCCAGATTGGAAAGTCCTGTGCCTTTCCTGTGTAGGTCAGCAGCTCCACTGTCTGTTGGTCCACCGTAGTTTGAGCAGGCAAAACAGTTGTGAAAAGAAAAGGTACTAAGCAGAAAAAGATTATGACTGTCAACAAATTAGTTTTGTTTTAGAAATTAGTTTTAAGACTTAGAAAATTGCTGGGCCCATAACCTGTTGGGTTATGGGTTTTCGCAAGCGGAAAACAAGCATTTTTAATTAAGTAGAAAAAATTAATTTCTCAAAATGAGAGAATAACAAGAATGATATTTTACAGTAGAATTTAGAGATTTACAGGAGAGATCTGATTATTATATCAAGATGGTTTGATTTTGGGGATGAAAAAGGACTAAAAGTCAGCTGTCAGCTGTATATATACCCATTGTCAGTGTGAAAAAGTCAAGATACAAAACTAATATTAGCACCATGATTTATAGTGGGGGTAGCAAGGGTTACCCAATATGGTTTGCTTCTGCAAATCAGTCGCAAAGGGAACCATAAATTGAATGCATTTGCACTTTTCTAAGAGTTCATTCACACTTCCGGAGATATCATAATCATTTAATACATGCTGGGAAGATTTTACATCAATTAATCTAACTCTAATAATAGTTATCTAGAATCATTAGTTTGAACCGAGTATTGATTCACAGCACCATTTCTTGAAGATTCATTTATATCAGTATTGGTGACTTGAATCAATTTACCTCTGTCAGATTAAATTGGTAAGTTAAACTTTCTAATAATACTACGTTTAAGTCGTCAACTCGAATCAAAATTCTAACAAGTAACAATGCTGTGCTGCAAAAATTAAAATTTTTGAGAACTGATGAACCTATTTCAACATATTTTAACAAATATTTTACAGAAAATTATTTTTGACCGAAAATTGAGTATATAGAAACGAAGGAATAGGGTGGGAGTCAGCCAAATGTTCACAAAGCTTTCAACCTCAATAGCTTCACAAAGAATAACAAATCAAAAAATTAAAACACAAAAACAAAGCGACAACAAAGATACTGTGTTTAATTAGAAAAGAAAGCTTACGTCTTGATGTCCAGTGGAATACTGGTCATGATCGTCGAAAGATCCCCCGGTTAGCTCAGCCGAATGATGATCATCTTGCCAATGACTCTTCCCAATATCCAGCCAGAACTTGACATTCTCAAACACCACCAGCAGGAAGTTCACATCCACAGAGTTGAAGTTGAACTGTGGCTACACGAAAATTGATCAAGATTATTCTTGGTTTTATGCAGAAACTTTATTTTTTTTACCTGAGCAAGAATACGTAATCATAATTAGACGAGAAATACGAAACAAATTAACAACGCGCAAAATCTAATTAATGAGTAAGAAAATCCGCCTGCGTAGAGGATTACAAGAGCTGTGTCACAAAGTGACGAGGGTTATCATAGTTACAATTAAGAATAATTCTTAATCTAGATCTTCTATCTAGATCTTATCTACATATTATGAACCACAGGACTCTTTCTGAACATCTGAGAGGCCGCGATTCACCTTAATTCACCATTTTTTAAAAATATCCAGGACTGATGTTGCTTCCCAATCAGCATTGGTTTACTAACATCATGTGCACCTTGGTGGTAGAACTGGACGAGTTGTTGAAGCAGAAGACCGAATTCGAAGTAGTACTTCCTCAGACCACTCTGCACGTGAACTGTGTGACCCAAAATGCCCTCCACTATCCGGTCGAAAGCGTTCCGATACTCTAGACAAACCACACTTTCTGCAGTACTCATAAAGCAGTATATCAATTAATATGGCGCGAAGTCCTGGCCAGCATGCGTCGGAAACTGATGCGCTTCAGTGTAAATTCTTTGATTAACGCTTGCGCAAAATTAGTTTACTTCAATTTTTAACGTTTCCCTTTGGAACGAAATTCGGTACTTGAAAAGCATACCATACAGAAATTGCTCTCAGATTTTTCACGGCCTTTCATCTGTCCAAATTACGCTTGCAGCCAACGAATGGAAACTTATCGAGGCGTTCAAGATAAATAAGAAAAAAGTCCGACTTCTCTTAAATGTTAAATATGCGATGTAGGGTGAAATTTCCTTAGAATCTCTTCTGTTTTGTAGTAGCGTCATTTTTGAATCTCTGAAATTTGCTGAAGAAACCATTTTTGAAGTCGCTAAACAAACTTCTTGGGGTCGTTTCTTTTATTATTGCCTTTAACTGAGAGAATATGTTGAGCTCATTTCTGTTAGGTAGCATATGAAGATATCTCTCTTGGTCGTGGTGAGCTCAAAACTTTTTTAATATGACAATTTTTGCATTAATCTTACTTTTTGTTTATGAAACGTTGTAGGTTTAAAGTTTGCCTTTTGTTTTTAACCACAGCATTTTCTTTTTCTAAATTAGAAAAATAACGCAGCTATCGATATCTGTTCTCTGAAATATGAGGTCAGAGGAGAATGTTCGGAAGGCCAGTAACCCTTATAATGTAATTTTTAAAAGAAGCTTTGGGTTATTTTCTTTTATTCTCACTTTATCAAAAAATCGGGGAGCAAATGTATTTTCTTGAAATTTTAGTCCCAGATGAGCTTTTTTAAAACCATGGACAGTTTGCTTTAATTCTTAAAACAACTGAATGTTGTTTCACTGAGGTTCTTTGGAAGTGTGTATAAGATATTGCGATGTATGTAAATATAGCAAACTTCAAATGGGTTTTAATCAGAATTTTAATTAAATTTCATTTTAAATTTTAATTAAGTTTAGTTATCATAATTTTAAAATTTTTTCAGCCGGATAAAAAAAAAGAGTGAATGAAGAACTCTGTCATTTATCATCTCATAGATTTTCTATCTGATCTAGTTAAAAAAACTCCTCAATCAAGAGTCCTTATGTCCTGATGTTAGTTGCGATTGTCATCATGAAATTTTACGCCGTGCAATATTTTGAATTTAAGAACCAGTCAAAAGATGAATGTGTGATAAAAATTCTTTGAGTAACGTACTGCTATGGGCAAGATGTTTGCTCGTGTAGCAGAGGGAGAGATTTTTAATCTGCAGATTCAGTCTTCGGATCTTGGACAGTCCAATGCTGAAACAAGTATTGAAATTGATAATCGCAACATCATATCCTTATTATAATTAAGTCTTGATTAGCTTCAATATTACATCAAATTGTAGCAAAAAATAGTATTGTAAAGCTCGCGATATTTAATGGCTGAAATTCATTGTATCTTTTGATGCTGGCAACTCTTTTGTATCGACTTATTGTAAAATGATTTTGAACTAATCAAAAAGTTGATTTCAATTAGGTAAGGAATCGAAGTTTTGCGCTTTGAGAAATTTTTTGCTGGGATACATCTCTAACAAAGACTCTAATGATCTAACTAGAAATGTGGGAATGTTATGAATGCATCCGAGTAGAATCGAGCCATAATCGTTGGCTCCTCATCTCCGAACAGCTTCAGTTTCCGTCCGTCAATTATGTCCAGAATATCCGCACTCAATTTGGCAAACACCGTCAGCCTGTGAAATGTTTCTTTATATTCACATAAAACAATTTTAGAAAAGTTTCACATCATTTTACAGATCATCGAGGTCTTTAACTTCTTTTTGTCGTTAATGTTGACCAACCCATGTTTACAGCCGCAAAGCTACGGGCGTAGTTATACTGCGGCAACCTTTGTTTTGTTCTTTTAGTCGTCTGACACTTCTGACAAGAAAGCAAAATGTTAAAAAAATCAAGAAATATGGCAAAAAGCAAAATGTTTTTGCAAAGGAATTAAAGGGTGTCCTCAAAAAGAATATATAGGTGATGAAAAATTAGAGAATGAGAAAAAAAACTAAATATAAAGAATCATTCAATGGGTAGAAAGTATATATCATCCACTACAAAAATCACTAAGGGAAAAAGCAAAAACTGAAAATAAATGAAGGCATAAATCGAATTTCTCAAACTGTTCGAAATCATATGTCGTCAAAGTCAATGAATCATTGGCCAAAAGTTTACGCGAAGAATCAGGTTCATCTATGTTTATCAGAAGGTCGATGGTACCTGTCATTTAAAAGACTAAATGACATGAAAAATTGACCAATAAAATTTTTCTTAAATCAATTCCAATTAAAAACTATTAAATATAAATGAAATGAGCGAAATGTCTTCATGACTTCAAAGAAGGCGAATGCGAACTGCAGTTACAAGAGAATAATCCACAGGACAGCGCGTAAAACAGAAAACAGTTAAAACCTGAAAAATCACTAAAAATTTATGAAAAATCATTTTTAGAAAAACATTGAAACCCTATGCTATGCAATTAAGATTTTAATTGACATGATTTTCGCCTGATCAATAAACCACTGGAAACTGCCATTAACGAGACTAACTAAACAAGCAGCAAAAAGGAGAACAAAACTGGGCAAGTCTTATTAAAAACACTATGTCTTAGTAATAAAAACCACAACAATTCCTTAAAAGCTGAATTTTGAAATAATTCGTCGAAATAAGTGTAGAAGACAAACAGAACAACAATAACTCAGACCCTTACCAAAACTTTATATCAATAATCAGTGTTCAAGATTTAAAAAGCAGACACTATCAACCGAAGAAATTTACACAAGTTGAAGAATATCTCATTGACAAATATCGGAACTGTCATTAACGAGATTGAGACAAACAAAAGAACGACAAAGGCGCGCAAAGATCGAAAATTCGCCATTAGTATATGGAAATATAAAGATGCATTTATTACTTTTTGGTAGAATCAATAAAATGTTATCAGTAAAAAAGAGCAAAAATAGAAGTCCAATTGCGTAACGTAGGCAATAAAACACTCTTGAAAACCAAAAAACTCGTTCAAAAAATATTTTCTCACTCTAATTTAAAATCAAAATGAAAAATCTCAATTCTTAAAATTGATTGCTTTTTCGCTGCTGTTAGTTCAGTTAGTTCATTGGCGTGATAAGAATTACCACTCCCTTTTCTCTAGAAACACTCCAATTTGGCTTCAAAATATCTGAACAGATCTCAAAAAAAAAGACAGCGACCCAATACAATTCAAATTCGTTATGTTGTTAAAAATTCAAGAGAAGGCCAATAATAGCTCCATCGAGCTGTCGCTATTGCAGCTAGTAAAAATGACTAGCAGAGTGCACAATAGTGAAAGTAAGGAAAGTAAAACTTGAAAACTTTCAGCGCCGGTTTTTTTCCTCGAGAAATGAAATGCCTCATGAACAATCGACTCAGTTTTTCAAGACTTGTTCGATAATATCGCACTCTTGTATCGCTACGCAAAAGATATCTACCGGCCAAAACGGAACAAACAAAAGCCAGGGTAGCATAAAGTTCCTAACCCCAAATAAATTTGGAGGTTGGAGCAATTAAGAGAGCGAGGCAATTAAGCAAAATTTGCCCCTGACTACACTAGGTTAAAAAAATTGCTGTTTGCTTGTTAAAAGAAAAAGCTGTTAGGCAGAAAATATAACCTCTACTCAATAACAGAATAATTCCTTCATCAATGAAGGCAAAAAACATGCATCAAACATGCAAACAACTTTGGTCAAATGGGACAATTTAAAACTCGGTCAAAAGCTTGCCTCGTTTTAGCAAGTCTATGAATAAGCACGCAAATAATCCTTTGAAGGTCGTCAGAAGAAAAAAATCAAGAAAATAAAAGCCACTACAAATAACGGGCAAAATAAGTGTTTGCAGCTGAATTCATAAAAGAAATCATCAGAACTTTAGGAAAATAGTCCTTTTTCATTTCAAGTAAACTAATCGAATAAAACATCATCTATACAATATCAGTGATGACTGAAATTTGCGTTACAACAATAACGAATCCGGATCACAAAAACTATCCAGAAAATACGAACGGTTCCTTGCTGCCCGACTGAATGACATCCAAACTGAGAGACTGTTTGATCCAGGGAAACAGGAACCGTGAACACATGAAGAACTTCATCTCCTCTGCCAATTGGTTGCCCCCTCCTCCTCCAGCTGATATCGCCCCACTGTAGCCACCGCTCTCCAGATTCTATAAGAGAATCCAGTTTTGATCTCTACTTTTGCATTTTTTGTTTTGCTGAAAACAATAAAACTCAGAATCTAACCAAAAGGTTAAATAAATGCATACTTAATTACAAGAACCCAATTAACATAATTTTGTATTAAACTTTAACTTTAACTTTATCGCATACTCGCATCGGTCAACTTAGCGGGCACACGTTAATTAGCTGTTAATGTATTACTAATTACTGAATTACGATAGTTAGCGCCGTATCCAGCGGATTCTCGGGGGCAGTAAGCATATTTAAGCATCATAAAATAAGTGCCGTGAATATTAGCCACAAAGAAAATTATCCGAATAGAAAATTAGTCGAAAAATTGTGAAGCTCATAGAATATCAACCAATTCAACAGAAAAATTTTACAATTTTTAACAAATATAAGAAATACTGTCCCAATATTGCTCAAAAAACAAATTACCACACAGATACAAAAGTTTGAGACGAGTCATTTTCTTGTTTCAATCTCCATATTTCCGTTTTTTGTCCATCGGTTCTTCGCCGCGAGATAACCGACGCAGATTGAGCCGAGATTCGCACTCTTGATCGGCAAGTTTTTTTGACATAACCACCCAAAAACTTGGAAATCTGTACTGAAATTCTGCATTCCGCTGTGTTTGTGTAGTCCTGAGAGCCGGCGGCCGATCAAAAACACGAACCATATCCACTGAAATGTTTCCCTTCAACTAAAAATTGAACACATAATAAAAAAAAGATGACGGCTGAGAATATTTTTGAAAAATGTCCACAATTGTTGTTTTGTAGAACTGAAGGCCGAAACCAACTTCTGTTTGCTTAAAAATGGCAGAGCAAAAACTTTCTCGTAGCATCCATAATGAACCAAAACGCGGTAAAAAATTTCAGTTTTTGTTGTCAGTCAGCAATGTTCCCGGAATAAATGTTACCGAAATTTTTTCCAACCATGTTTGGTCCAAAATTTTGTAACATTTTCCGTAAAATTAACGTGACTTTGAACATAAAAGCGTCCATACTACTGGAATTGTCCACTCATCGTTGCTCACAGCTGTTCTAAAAATGTATAAATTTGAAAAAAAAGAATGGTGCGGATCTGAATGTTCCATCGAAAAGAACATAGTTCGGACTGCCTAACAGTTCCAATCCTTTTTTGTCGCAAAAAATGAAATTCCTTCTTCTTGATGAAACAAAAATTTTTGATTGTTTTTTGTTAGTCTCCAACTTTCCGGTATCTAAATATCTGGCTGACTTTTTTGGCAGTAGAAGCAAGCATTCAGATAGTTTTGTAATTTAATCCACGTCGAATCTTGTCGCACCGGTGTGGTACAAAAAAATTGATCCATTTTCCTGCAAGTTTTCGTTGTAAG
>NC_134476.1:37940002-37950002 GCF_964194025.1 Convolutriloba macropyga
GATCGGAGGTCATTTTGTTCTGAAAAGTCTGATCATAGGCGGATTCGAGCGCACTTGGGTCTGACCAGAGGCAATTTCGAGCGCAATTGGGTCTGATCATAGGCGGATTCGAGCGCACTTTTGTCTGATCAGAGGCGACTTCGAGCGCAATTGGATCTGATCATAAATGTCTTCAAACTCAATTGGGTCTGATCAGGGACCATTTCGAGCGCATTATTTTTTTTCATTTTTTTTTGGTTTTTTACTGAAAGATGTTGGTTCTGTCAAGAGGCAGCCAAAAAAGCAGCTTTCCGATCAGAGACTCATCTAAAGTCCGATAGCTCTGATCAGAAAAAAAGAGTCCAGCAGATAGCTGAGGCCGGTCCCCTTTAGAAGAAATTTTGATCAACTGGAGACCACGACGTTTCTTATGGAAAGCTGTCTTAACTCATCCATTGAGTCAGAATTATAAACTAATCGGTACACTAAATAAAATTTGTTCTCAACAGTTGGGTTTTGTTTTCTTTAGCAATACTTTTAAAATTGATTTTTCCTTGATGAATTAACTATTGCAAACATCAGTTTTTATGAAATGAATATATTATAGCAAAATTAGAAGATTTTTTATAAGTGAAATCTGTTTCTGATCAGACTATTTCGAGCGCACTTGAGTCTGGTCAGAACCGGTTTGGAGCGCACGTCAGTCTGATCATAAATAGCTGCAAGCGCAAATGGGTCTGATCATAACTGCTTCGAGCGCAATTGGGTCTGATCATAACCTCTTTGAGCGCATTTGAGTCTGATCATAGTCTGATTAAGATCTGGGCAATGGTCTGAATTTGAGTCTGGACCATGGTCTGAAGATGGTCTGATCAGAACACCTTCGGTCTGAAAAGTCTGGTCAGAGACCTTTTGTGTCTGGAAAGTCTGATCAGAGGTCACTTGGGTATGGAAAGTCTGATCAGGGTGAATTTCCGTCTGGAAGTTCTGATCAGAGATAATTTCGGTCTGGAAAGTCTGATCAGAAGCAAATTTGGGTCTGGACCTCAACCTGGGTATTTTTGTGACTGGGCCGTCTTTACACTGTCTGGAGGGAAACAGCTTGGAGTGCAGCATCCGGCTAAATGATACTCATCATCCGTTATGTTCCGACCTACATCCATCGTTGCCGGATGGTGTACACGGTCCTTTTTATATATTCCTATTTCTAAAAAGATAGAGAAAAATTGATTATGCAAATGAATTCGTAGAAACGTTTTCACTTCTTTTTTTCTGTAGATTGCTGGAATAAAAACGGTAAACCTTGGTTTCAACAAATTGTGGTCTTTGACCTTCGAGAGTCTTACAGAAAAGAATTGGGGTTGTTCTCACTGATTTTGACAACCCAGGATTAGAAATTGCTCAAACTTAAGTATTTGTTCAAGTTTGTGAATTCGTTTGTTTGTTCTTTTCTGTCTTTGATTCGGTTTTGCAGGAAAATTCTCAAAACTAGGAGATTTAATTGAAACATTTGAGTTTTAGAACAGAGTTGTTTCATTGATTCGGGTATGTACAAAGTATTTGAAAAAGAAAATTAAATGATTTGGAGCACCAATTATTCTAGTAGAGATTTAAAAAAGGATTGTCAATTTAAAACTTTCTTACGAACGTTTTGGAACTCTGAGTTCAACGTCAGGTTATAAACAATACAAAATGCTAAAATGAAAAACCAGAAAATAAAATGCAAATCACTAAAATTAATCATTCAAGGAAATTTAAAACAAATTTTTACATATCTACAATCGTATCTACAAAAAATTTACATCTGAGTAAAAATACTTTTTCGATTTGATGTAGCAGTTGCATATCGACATGTTTTTTATTAAACAACCTATATATATGTATATATATATATATATATATATACATATATATATATATATATATATATATATATATATATTGCTTTAAAATTACCTTGGTTTTGTTCAATTGTAAAGTTGAAATTTTCGTTTCTTAACGTGTCTTTCAAAATGGATTTTCATCTCCAAACTAAGCTTTCAGTGTCAATTCTACTGTTCGGTATTCGTCGCGCGTGTTGATGGCTGGTTTCAATGTTCTTATATAGAGCGCCTCTAGTGTCATTAACTTAGATTGGTTGCTGCATTGGTCTAATATCTTCCACTGGAAAGCTGTTTTATCACCGTTGCACTCGATTGCATATACTCCATCGGTGAGTCCGCCTTCCCGTGCTCTGCAACCCTTGCGGTAATATGTCGGCATGTCTGCCCTACATAGATGGATTTGCATCCATTACAAGTAAGTTCCTAAACCACGTGGGATTTGAGATCCTTATGAAAGCTAGACTTGAAGCTAGGTAAACAGCTCTTAAATTTCCGAGTGGTGGAAATCGTTTGTACAATATGAATTTTGTTCAACTTCTTTACAAATTCATTAGAGATGTTGCCTCTGTACTGTAATACAAATTGTTGTTTCTCAGTATTTTCCTGTTGTTTTACGGCTACACCCGCGTTATATCTATTTCGTTTTCTTTTTTCTTTCATTCGCAGCTGGTTAATTGTATCCTTGACAATATTCCCTACCCAATGCCTACGATATTGATTACGTTCCCAAATTTTTTCATTTTTTTTCAATGCTTCATGGAACGCATCCCAATTGCTGTTGGCTCGGAACAAGCTGTAAATTGTTCCCTGTAATATGCTTTTCTTATGTTGTAGGGGTTTACAGCTACGATAGTTCAGAATTGTCCAATATATGATGGTTTTTAATACCATGTGCAAAAAATGTCCCCCCCCGGTTGTACGTTAATTGACATGTCCAGAAATGGCTAACTGTTTTTATCATCTGTTGTTTCTAATGTAAATTGGATATTTGGATGGAGGTTATTGACCGCATCTAACAGCTATTTTGGGTCGCCTTTAACTGTTCTCACAATATCGTTAGCATATCTTACAAAACTTCAGTTTCGGACGAATGGTTAATGATAGTCGGATCATTTTCACGACAGAATGAGCACATCCAGAACTGGTTTTCCATGCTATCATATTCTGTGTTACTGATTTGCTGACATTTTGCGTGGAACCATCAATTACAAACTTCACACTCAACACTCCTGGAACGTGCTGTCATACGGAGTTCGCAATTGAGACAAGAGGAAGATTTTGTGTTTGTTTTACATTTAGGTGTCTGTAATTTCAGTTGTGGCTCCCACGATTTCATCCAAAGGTTTGCCAAAATCACCGCCAAGGACGCACTCATTGCCAACGCGTCTTTCTGACAGTACCAACTTTCGTTGCATTTCGAATGGATGTTGGTCACGGCTAATTCAAGCAGACGTTTCATTGTTCTTCTAGTTATGTCTGGTTTATTATCCCTAGCATAAACGATCGCAGGGCAACGTTAATGCCTTCTTTTACGGGATCGTTGGTGTATAAACTTTTTACATCTAATGATAGGATTTGTTCGTCTTTTTCAAGTTTTATTTGCTCCAGAGTCTTTCGTGCGTCATTAGTGTTAGTTTTTATGTTTGCTCCTTCAATCTTTTGGAAAAAGGGTGTTAGAAACTTGTTATGTTTATGGTAACAACTTCCCGGGATAGAGAGAACAGGTCACTGAGTGGTTTCTTTTTTGTCTACTTTAGCTAATCCATACAACATTGCCGGTTGCGCACCAGTGGACCTTAAAGCTTCGTAAACCTTAACCGGTATCTTCCTTTTTCCCTCATATCCAAAAGTTCTTTGTTTAGTTTTTTTTTC
This sequence comes from Convolutriloba macropyga, assembly GCF_964194025.1. Lineage (NCBI taxonomy): Eukaryota > Metazoa > Xenacoelomorpha > Acoela > Convolutidae > Convolutriloba > Convolutriloba macropyga. The sequence continues at coordinate 37,943,737 of NC_134476.1, forward strand.
ATTTTTCATTAGGATATTATCAAAACTCTTTTCAAGTTTTCTGAACTGTTCGCAATCTAAAACTTTTTCCAGTTTTTCTTTGTACGTGCACCTTTTCATAACACAAAACCCTACACTCTTATCAAAAGGAACAGCAATCAGGGCGTTATCACGCAGATATTTTTGCACTTTTGCTAATGCTCTATCGAAAGGTGTTTCTCTGATGTTTTTTTGAGTACCATTTTGCTGCCGCTTGAATTTCGAACAATTTTTCACCTGGTACATTGTTCTCACGCAGATTTCTTATCAAACTGTTTATGTCCGCCAAGAAATGCAACTCTTTAAACTTGTCCTTTATTGGATGCTTTGGAACAAAAGCGAGCAGGTCTCTGACGAATTCCGGCAAAATGATATTATCAAGAACCGCTACAGTATTCTCATTAGATGCTCTTAGCGGCTTGTCTTGCTTTGAATGAGTTATTTCTAGTAGAGATTAACTCATTCTTTATTACATCAGAAGAAAAACATTATTCTGCTACTACAAGTGACAAGCTTTTATGATCGTCATTTTTGACCAAAGATCTGGCAACATTGTACTTAGTATTTCGTCAAAAATGAAATTTGTTAAGTTTCTTAAAAAACAATTTTTATTTTCTTTCTTTGGTACAAATAGTTGGTGCATCTCTGTGAGCAACATAATCCAAACTTGAAGAGAAAAAGAAATCATGTCTATCAAACTTTGTTTGAGAGCAGAAAAAATTTTGGGTTCATTTTTTAGCTGAAAATTAGACTCCTCAACACATATGAGATCAAACGCGCCCTATTTGGGACCTAAAATTAAGAAGCTTTTATTCTCGACTTAGATAGCATTTATTCTCGACTGATAATTTTGGTCAAAAACAACAAGTCGAGATTAAGTCTGGTGTTGGGTCAATGGTCACTTGAACAATCGAGAACTGTGGAGGACCATGGAATCACTATGAGCGACAGCTTCACTTGGCAGGAACATGTAGAATTCAGGACTCGTAAATCCAATAAATACTTCTATCAAATTAGAAGAAACGCATCATATCTCCTGATGGTTACTGCAAAACTAAATATTTATAAGAGTACGCTTTTTCCAATATTAATCTATGGATATAACTGTTATATGCCTTCAAAATCTGACATGCGACTCTTGGAAAAATCTCAAGAAAAAGTTTTGAAATGGATTCTACCAAACCTTATTTATTCGAACGACTAAGATCCCCAAAATTATTACCTCTCAACCATTACATTGTGTTAACACATCTTCTCTTGCTAACGAAATTGGCGAACAATTATTATGCGTTCAACATCAACGAGCATTTCATCATCCTATCTTTAGTACCTAAACACCCTGTGAGAGACAAGTTTAATGAGGTGCATTTCCTTGCAGACGTAGATAAACTTTTACGTGAGTTACGCGAGAATAAAACTGAGGATGAGAAGCTTTGTGAAATTGAGGCGTCCGCAATATGGCATGCAAAAAATGTACTCGAAACGTCAACGAATAGAGGAGTCAAAACAGTGCAAGGTAACATTTGTCAAAAGCTGCGGTATAAATCAACGGACAGAGAAAAACATGTTGATGTGCTGAACCCGGATCAGTTTTAAAGAATCAGTGGAGCAAAAGATGAAATTGTGATCAAAAGTAAAAAACAGATCAAAAACAGCCTACAACAATTAATGAAGCAAGGGCAGATCAGTGACAAAATTTATCAAAAACTTATGTCAACAGGTTCACAACCAGGTCAACAGGTTCGCATATTGGCTTTGCAAATTTACATAAAAAAGATAACACCTCTCCGGCCTGTTCCTTCAATACCTGGTGGCAGTTACAAAAACTTAAACACTTTTCTGACACCATTTTTTAGAAAGTATCGGGCGCAAACATTGAAATCAACACGCAAGATGCTAGAAAGTCCTTAGAGTCTCTCACTCTTGAAGATGACGAAGAGATAATATCCCTTGACGTAACAATTTTGTACACCAATGTTCCGGTTGGAGAGACAATAGAAATTGCTCTAAGAGAACTCTATTCAAGCAACCTAGCTCCAGATATCGCATGGTCGGCCATGAAGAAATTATTAAAATTTGCAGTGACAAACTTTCATTTTGAATGTGATGGGATCTGGTATGTACAATCAGATAGTCTGGCTATCGTTGCATCTTTGGCTGGAATACTAGCACACGTGTGGATGAAACTGTTTGAGGCATCACTGCAAAAACCAGAGCTCAGTGAAAATATCTCCAGATCCAACCAATACGGGAAGTTCAAAGATTGTAAACGACGAGTGACTTTCCGCGGAAGAGGAGTAGAATGTGAACCATGCAAAAACTGATTTCATGCGAAATGCCAAAGGGTAAAGAATAAGGAAGATGCAGGATGTTGTTTAGATTTGTACTATTTACAGCAATCAACAACAGTTGGGCGGTATGAGGAGATGAAAATGTTCAAAAGGTATGTAGATGATATTATCTGAACGGTTCGTGGTGACCTGGACGAGTATTTGAATTTGCAAATTCATTGCACAACAACCTGCAATTTACCTTAGAAAAAGTTAACATGGAAGGGATTTTGGCTTTTCTTGACATTAACGTAAGTATGAGCAGCAAAAGCAATATCACCTGTCATCGATATCAAAAACCATTTGAAACTGGAATAAAACTGATTTTTCGCAGCTGTGCACCGCTTCAGCATGAGAAAAATGTGATTTACGAACGGTTCACAGGTACAGGGTTTTTAATACAACCTCTAATTGGTTGGCCTTCGATCAAGCTCTTGAAAAGAACAAGACTTCCTGGACCAAAAATCAGTATCTAGAGGAATGGTCTTCAAAAATAGTGAACCAGATTTTAGAAAAGATAATAAGTGGCGGTAAAGATCAATTGAGAAAAAAACGGACAATGCTTTAATAAAAGCAAGACTAGATCTCATGATAAACCAACAATTTTTCTACAATACAGAGGCAACCTTACTCAAAACCTTGCCAGCAAATTGAAGAAACTATGAAAATTTCAAGTGGTTTTTATAAAGCGGAAATTAAGATCATCCCTGCCCACCCTACAATCATCTTTCAATAGAACCTGAAATCCCAAGTGGTGGTATATGAGATAAAATGTTATGAATGCAGATCCATCTACGTTGGGCAAACAAGCCGGCATGTTACCACAAGTATAACAGAACATCAAAAGAGGGATTCATAGGTGGGTCAAAATCTGGTTGAATGTTGGGGCGCCTCGAATGAAAATGAATGGAAAATTCTGGACGCCTGTCGGACAGTAGAAAAACTAATGACTATCGAAGCTATATACATCAGCAAGTTGAAACCGGCACTAAACACAAGCGATGAGTATAAGGGGCCGATATCCCGCTAAATTATTAGTTCAAATCATAATTTTAACTAAATAAAGATACATAAGGCAAAAAACTCTTTGCGCAAGACAAAACGAAATTTACAAAACATCCACAAGAGGGATACTTAGGGTTAGGGCAAATTCGGAATACCCCTAAAAATACAAAAGCATGGCCAAAATCGAAAAATCCGGAATAGGAATGTTTTTAAAGAAACTGACAACAGATATAAATATGAGTTGTAAATAGGCTGAAAATTGTATACAGGAAAAAATTTTTAAACTAAATTTTTGGAATAGTTCCTAGAAACGTTTTAATGGTGGTCTCAGACAAATGTAAATACATATTCAGTTTATCTTCTAACAATTTTTGAAACAGTTTTAACCTGACGATGAACGTAAAATTCGAAAACGTTTGTTTTAAATATCGGCAGTAATTTTAATTTGACAAATTGGTTTTTTATACAAAACCATTATCATTGTCTTGAAGCAGACCACTCGATTTTTTTTTTGCTTTTTGAGGATAAAGATGATTAAGTAGCATCCTCTTTTATCTTAAAGAGGATGACACAAAATGATGAAGATATTCTGACATCTGTTAAATCAACTAATTTTGATAACATATTTGATGTTGCACCTGAATAGTATACCTTAAGAATAGAAATTATGTTAATCACATGAATATTCATTGTAATACTCTAAATTCATACAATATTAATTATAAGTTTTAATCTTTTTTTACATGGTATTGATAATAATACATATAATTAGCCTTGTTATATTACATAATAAATATAATCAGACATGTTTGTCAATGTTTTGTTTGAAAATAGAAAAGAATGACAAAAAACATATTTCCAACTGATTCTTGACCATCAGTCTGAAAAAATCTTGATGTGGTCAGCAGTGTAGGAATTTGTAATGATGTTTTTCACGACAAAAAACCTAGGCTCTTTTTGCAATTGATGTTGATCCAAATTACATTTTCTTCGCACTCTCATTTTTACTCCTATTGTAACCTATGAAATGAAGTATTGCCATCTTTCGCAGTAACAACTGTTTGTTCACTTTGGTTAATTTTGCTATATCTTGGACCATTTTAAATTATTCACATATGATTAAAATTCAATGGATAAGTAGTATAAAATTCATCTCACATGATAAAACTTGTCTCCAACCATATTCAAGTTTCTTTGTCATCTCAAAACTGTTTGATGAACATCTACCATTTTCGATTCCAAAGACAAATTTTGTTTCTACAGATTGTTTTTGTGTTGTAAATGTTATCTGTAATCATTTGTTTGCCTTGAGTTCTGATTTATATCAGGGCAATTAGGCCTTTCTTGCTGAAATCTGAACTGCTTGTAGAAATATTAAGTGTTTTCCTTGCATTTCGAAGTGAAGATATCACCAACGAAAAAACCCAAAAACTTGATTGAAAAGAATCAACCCTCTGAAATATAGCGTTGCAGCCAAATAATACAGAAACCACAATTTTACTTATTTAGCAAACAACCATAAAATTTTATGACATTATCCGTTATCAATCGTTTTTTTGTTCAGCCAATTCTCTTCAGGCAGGAAACAAATTTCAGGACTAAAGAATCAGTTAATTGCAATTTAATTGCAATATTTTTGGTCATAAAACGTTTCGTCAATGTTTGCATTCAATCAGTCCACCCTTACTTCAAATGCAAAAAAAAGCAAAAAACAGCTTTTTCTAGTGTTTCCAACAAATACTTTACAGAGCCAGAAAACCAACAAGATCTGGCCACAACTCTTAAAACCGGCCGATAAACAATTTTCACGAAAAAAAGTGGGCAATTTTTTTCCCGTTCCAATCCAAATTTTCAACGCCATGTGAACTTTACCTCAATCTTTTCTCTGTTTAAAGTTATAATGCGCATATTTTAGGTGGTGGAAAACTTTTGTTTATTGTTTGTCTATTTTTTTTATTTGGTCTATCAAATGCACTTATCTAAATGATTCATGTTTGATCACATTTCTGATGACACTTAATGCAATCTCTATTTGAGTTGAAAATTTTTCTCTTACACCTTTTCAAGTTTATTGCAAAAAAAACATCGGAAGACCTGAAAATCTATATTTTCATAGTTTTTAATAGGATATGATGCAAAATTTACGGGTGGCCGCTCTTTTGTTTTTTTTTCACATGAACCTTGATAACTTTCAAAGTCTTCAGAGCCCGCGAAATATAGCTGTTTTTTCTCTAATATATGACCATTTTGGTTTCCTGGGAGGCCATCTTTTGGACAACAGGAATACGAAATATTCATAGGGAACTCTTTTTGAATAAAGGTTTATTCCAAAGCGGTACCATGTTATATTTTAGCAGGTACCCAAACTTTGGAGCTGAATTTTTTACCCAAACTTTTTCGCTTCTTATTCAATATCTGTACGTCACTTTGGGACTGTTGTTGTAGTAGAACATTACACCCACGCTATGATGGATTCAAATGTCGAGTCAAAGCCGAAGGTGAGAAAGGACGCTTATTTGATGTCAGAACGGGCGTTAGGCAGGGTGATGTGTGGTCCCCAATCCTACTCGGCCTTGTCATCAACTACATTTTGGCTAACTCGGTGAATGGAGGATTAGACATTGGGAGATTGGTGGCTGACTTAGATTTTGCTGATGGTGTTGCTCTCGTGGGGGTCTCAGACAGTGAGGTGCAAGAAAACCTACATCGAATCGAGGCCCTTGCGGAAGCCGCTGGTCTGAAGATTAATGTGGCCAAAACAAAGAACATGGGCGTAAAATGCGACAGCCCAAATGTTGTTGCAGTGCCTAGTATCCAACAGAACGTGGAGATACCCACTGGAACACATAAAGGCAAACTAGAACTCCTGGCATAGACATCTAGCCAGTCACGACTAACCATCAGCACAGAGGT
>NC_134476.1:37955002-38075005 GCF_964194025.1 Convolutriloba macropyga
TACAGTTAAAGAAACACAGCAGCGCGGAGGCGCTGTTAGAGTTCACAAACTGCTGTAAGGAAGTCAGAAAAGCTCTACGTGCAGACAAACGGGCATGGCTTGAACGCAAAGGCCAAGAAGTGCAGAGCTTCGCGGACAGAGGCAACTTAAAGGAGGTTTTTGGGGCATCACAGCAGATTTGCCGAAACTGGAGGCCCCAGTTGACCAAATTAGTTTCAAGCACTGGCGTCAACTTACGGACGAAAGAGGAACGACTTGAACGCTGGACGGAACATTTTAGTCAACTCCTGAATCCCTCAACATTCAGTTGCAGTACGAGATTGGATCCCGAAGAAGCAGCTGAAAGCTTGCCGATTGACCTGAGCCCAATTCGATTTGAAGAAGTGCTTGAAGCTGTCCGCAGGTTGAAGAATGGCAAGGCAAGTGGACCCGATAACATTTCCTGTGAGATGTTGAAAGCACACAAGGGTATTGTCGAGTGGCTCTGGGACATCATAGATAAATGTTGGTCGACGGAAGTTCTGCCCGATGACTGGAAGGTAGCAGAAATTGTCCCATTATACAAGAGTAAAGGAAAGAGGTCAGAGTGTTCGAACCACCGAGGGATCTCTCTGTTGTCAGTACCAGGCAAAGTGTTCGCTTCCGTTACTCTCAATCGATGCAAAGATTCAGTGGATCGCGTCTTAAGGGAAGAGCAGTGCGGCTTCAGAAAAAGCAGAGGATGCGCCGATCAACTCTTTGCCCTGCGTCAAATAATAGAGAAATCAATGGCGTTTCAATTGGATATTAGCTTTTGTTTCATAGACTTTCGAGCGGCATTCGATTCTGTCGATCGTGAGCAGATGTACCAGATAATGAAACACTATGGTCTGCCGCAAAAAGTGATAAACATCATAAGAAACAGCTATGATGGATTCAAATGTCGAGTCAAAGCCGAAGGTGAGAAGGGACGCTTATTTGATGTCAGAACAGGCGTTAGGCAGGGTGATGTGTGGTCCCCAATCCTATTCGGCCTTGTCATCAACTACATTTTAGCTAACTCGGTGCATGGAGGATTAGACATTGGGAGATTGGTGGCTGACTTAGATTTTGCTGATGATGTTGCTCTCGTGGGGGTCTCAGACAGTGAGGTGCAAGAAAACCTACATCGAATCGAGGCCCTAGCGGAAGCCGCTGGTCTGAAGATTAATGTGGCCAAAAAAAATAATATGGGCGTAAAATGCGACAGCCCAAATGTTGTTGCAGTGCCTAGTATCCAACAGAACGTGGAGATACTCACTGGAACACATAAAGGCAAACTAGGACTCCTGGCAGAGACATCTAGCCAGTCACGACTAACCATCGGCACGGAGGTGCTGCTGGGAACGAAAAAGAAAGCGGGCTGGTTCGAAACACAAGATGGCCGGAAGCTCAGACTGAAAAGCTTAGCGGAGGCTAAGCCAGCGTTGGTAGCTTCGCAACAACAATCTGCAGTAGCGGATTTAGAGTCGCTAGAAAATGAGAGTGGGTCAGCGGTGGCTGATCAAGAGTCTTTAAGATGTCAGAACTGTCAGCGGCAATTCAGTACAGTTACCGGACGCAAAGTGCACCAAACAAGATTCTGCAAAGCCGGTTTGTCAACGAATGTCGTCGACAAGTCAAAGTTCGAGCAACTAGAGGCGAGCCTCACCTGTGACAAGTGTGAAAGGAAGTTCAAAACAGTCAATGGCCGAAAAGTTCACCAATCGAGATACTGTGGCAAACCTAAAGCAGCTGCCACACGAGTGTTTTCCTGCAAAGTACAAGATGTTATCGGAAACGAGTTTGAAAACATAGAAGCGTTCAAGTATCTCGGATCATATGTCAGCCTCAAGCATGGAGACCTCCAGGAAGTCAATTGCAAACTTGCAGAAGGTAGACAACGGTTTGCTAACTTCCAAAATCTTTGGAAGAGCAAGCAGCTCAGCGTGCACCTCAAGTGCAATTTGTACAAAGCACTCGTTTTATCAGCCGTGCTGTACAGCTCAGAGACTTGGACTCTTTCGAAATTAATGGAGAGAAAACTTGAGAGTTTCCACTGTGGTTGTCTTCGGAGAATTCTACGTGTGTCATATCTGGAGAAAGCAACGAACGATGAAATTATGTCAAGATCGCGAATGCCCCAACTATCCACGATGATCATGCTCAAACGGATAAAATGGTACGGTCACATCCAGAGAATGGAACCAGGAAGATTAGCCCGCAGTGCCTTCGATTGGGACCCGCCCGATCAACACGCCCATGCCAGACGCGCCCCTGGGGGGCAACGGAAAACGTGGATGAGTCAAATCGAAGGAGACTGTGTACGAAACAAAGTATCGTTCACCAGATTGCAGGAGAAAGCAGCAACCGGGTCAAAGAATGCCTTCAACAATTTCGTCGTACAGCACTTCACAGAATAACCAAACAAATAACTCTTCTTGTTTTGTTTGTATTTGTATTTGTATTTGTATTTGTTGCCAACCGTGCCTTTATTTCATATTTGGAATTAAAGTGTTGAAACAGTAGTAGTAGTAGTAGTAGTAGTAGTAGTAGTAGTAGTAGTAGTGGTAGTAATAGTAGTAGTAGTAGTAGTAGTAGTAGTAGTAGTAGTAGTAGTAGTGGTAGTAGTAGTAGTAATAGTAGTAGTAGTAGTAGTAGTAGTAGTAGTAGTAGTAGTAGTAGTAGTAGTAGTAGCAGTAGTGGTAGTAGTAGTAGTAGTAGTAGTAGTAGTAGTAGTAGTAGTAGTAGTAGTAGTAGTAGTAGTAGTAGTAGTAGTGGTAGTAGTAGTAGTAATAGTAGTAGTAGTAGTAGTAGTAGTAGTAGTAGTAGTAGTAGTGGTAGTAGTAGTAGTAATCAGATTGCAGGAGAAAGCAGCAACCGGGTCAAAGGATGCCTTCAACAATTTCGTCGTACAGCACTTCACAGAATAACCAAACAAATAACTCTTCTTGTTTTGTTTGTATTTGTTGCCAACCGTGCCTTTATTTCATATTTGGAATTAAAGTGTTGAAACAGTAGTAGTAATAGTAGTAGTAGTAGTAGTAGTAGTAGTAGTAGTAGTAGTAGTAGTAGTAGTAGTAGTAGTAGTAGTAGTAGTAGTAGAAGTAGTAGTAGTAGTAGTATTCTGCAAAGCCGGTTTGTCAAAGAATGTCGTCGACAAGTCAAAGTTCGATCAACTAGAGGCGAGCCTTACCTGTGACAAGTGTGAAAGAAAGTTCAAAACAGTCAATGGCCGAAAAGTTCACCAATCGAGATACTGTGGCAAACCTAAAGCAGTTGCCACACGCGTGTTTTCCTGCAAAGTACAAGATGTTCTCGGAAACGAGTTTGAAAACATAGAAGCGTTCAAGTATCTCGGATCATATGTCAGCCTCAAGCATGGAGACCTGCAGGAAGTCAATTGCAAACTTGCAGAAGGTAGACAACGGTTTGCTAACTTCCAAAATCTCTGGAAGAGCAAGCAGCTCAGCGTGCACCTCAAGTGCAATTTGTACAAAGCACTCGTTTTATCAGCCGTGCTGTACAGCTCAGAGACTTGGACTCTTTCGAAATTAATAGAGAGAAAACTTGAGAGTTTCCACTGTGGTTGTCTTCGGAGAATTCTACGTGTGTCATATCTGGAGAAAGCAACGAACGAAGAAATTATGTCAAGATCACGAATGCCCCAACTATCCACGATGATCATGCTCAAACGGATAAAATGGTACGGACACATCCAGAGAATGGAACCAGGAAGATTAGCCCGCAGTGCCTTCGATTGGGACCCGCCCGATCAATACGTCCATGCTAGACGCGCTCCTGGGGGGCAACGGAAAACGTGGATGAGTCAAATCGAAGGAGACTGTGTACGAAACAAAGTATCGTTCACCAGATTGCAGGAGAAAGCAGCAACCGGGTCAAAGAATGCCTTCAACAATTTCGTCGTTCAGCACTTCACAGAATAACCAAACAAATAACTCTTCTTGTTTTGTTTGTATTTGTTGCCAACCGTGCCTTTATTTTATATTTGGAATTAAAGTGTTGAAACAGTAGTAGTAGTAGTAGTAGTAGTAGTAGTAGTAGTAGTAGTAGTAGTAGTAGTAATAGTAGTGGTAGTAGTAGTAGTAGTAGTAGTATTAGTAGTAGTAGTAGTAGTAGTAGTAGTAGTAGTAGTAGTAGTAGTAGTAGTAGTAGTAGTAGTAGTAGTAGTACAACGGTTTGCTAACTTCCAAAATCTCTTGAAGAGCAAGCAGCTCAGCGTGCACCTCAAGTGCAATTTGTACAAAGCACTCGTTTTATCAGCCGTGCTGTACAGCTCAGAGACTTGGACTCTTTCGAAATTAATGGAGAGAAAACTTGAGAGTTTCCACTGTGGTTGTCTTCGGAGAATTCTACGTGTGTCATATCTGGAGAAAGCAACGAACGATGAAATTATGTCAAGATCGCGAATGCCCCAACTATCCACGATGATCATGCTCAAACGGATAAAATGGTACGGTCACATCCAGAGAATGGAACCAGGAAGATTAGCCCGCAGTGCCTTCGATTGGGACCCGCCCGATCAATACGCCCATGCCAGACGCGCTCCTGGGGGGCAACGGAAAACGTGGATGAGTCAAATCGAAGGAGACTGTGTACGAAACAAAGTATCGTTCACCAGATTGCAGGAGAAAGCAGCAACCGGGTCAAAGAATGCCTTCAACAATTTCGTCGTACAGCACTTCACAGAATAACCAAACAAATAACTCTTCTTGTTTTGTTTGTATTTGTATTTGTATTTGTATTTGTTGCCAACCGTGCCTTTATTTCATATTTGGAATTAAAGTGTTGAAACAGTAGTAGTAGTAGTAGTAGTAGTAGTAGTAGTAGTAGTAGTAGTAGTAGTAATAGTAGTAGTAGTAGTAGTAGTAGTAGTAGTAGTAGTAGTAGTAGTAGTAGTAGTAGTAGTAGTAGTAGTAGTAGTAGTAGTAGTAGTAGTAGTAGTAGTAGTAGTAGTAGTAGTAGTAGTAGTAGTAGTAGTAGTAGTAGTAGTAGTAGTAGTAGTAGTAGTAGTAGTAGTAGTAGTAGTAGTAGTAGTAGTAGTAGTAGTAGTAGTAGTAGTAGTAGTAGTAGTAGTAGTAGTAGTAGTAGTAGTAGTAGTAGTAGTAGTAGTAGTAGTAGTAGTCACCTCCACGTGGTGTCCCCTGGGGGTAGGTCATGTGCTGCGGCCCTCCGCTCACATGGTCGAGCTAACGAGGCACTGGTCTTCTAGTTTGTGGCGCAACTAGTCGTATCTCAGCCTTCAAACACCAAAGCAATGAGTAAATTGATCTCGGAGACCACAAGCTCTACCTGTCTGACTCGTGGTTGTACATTCAACCATGGCCCCGAGTCCCGGGTAAGGGGTGCTAAGAATCTCCCGAGGAACCAACTCAGAATTGCAACTTTAAACGTCAGAACACTGACCCAAGCCGGATCTTTAGAGGCTTTGAAAATGGATCTGGCGCAATACAAGTTGGATATTCTGGGAGTGCAGGAGACGAGATTGCAGGAGCCTGGTATAAAGTCGAGACAAGGAGGAGTGGGCGTTGCTGTAAAGAAGTCATTGATAAACAGCATCGTAGAACAATTGGCTCTAAGTGAACGTATTTGCTACGTCAAGTTCGCGGCTCGGAGGAGAGCCAATCTAGCTGTTGTTGTCTGCTACGCACCTACGAATGAAGCTAGTCTCCAAGAGAAGGATTTGTTTTGGAGTCAACTTTCAGACCTAGTTTCCAGCTTCAAACATAGGGAGCGTATTTGTGTCATCGGTGACCTCAATGCAGAGCCTGGACACCAGTTGAATGACATCATGAGCTGCAGAGGCCCGTTTGGAATGGGTGAAGAAAATGAAAACTCGGAAAAGTTGTTATCATTTTGCACTTCACACAAATTGCTCGTAGGTGGTACATGGTTCCAGCATCGACAAGTGCATCGGTACACCTACAACCCTCCCGATCCGAGTTGTCGAAAAAAGATGCTGGATCACATTCTGTTTGCAGAGAGATACAGAGGATGTCTGACGAATGTGAGGACCAGAAGAGGGAAAACCACAATTACCGATCATGAACTGGTCATTGCGGAAGTATCTATGAAACTTTTGTCTAAAAAGCCATGTTTCACGCCCAGAATCAGTTCTGCAAAGCTGCAAGATGAAACAACGCGTGACTTATTCACGCAGGAGGTCAAGTTACATCTTGATAAGAGCGGCGATTTCGAGAATACAGAGCAGTCCTGGGACAATTTTCGAAAAGCCCTGAACCAAGCAGCAGTTAAATGCCTCCTTCCGGACAAGCGAGTGAACAAACCTTGGATTTCTCCAGATTCTCTGGAACTTATCCGGAAACGAGCTGATCTACAGTTGAAGAAACACAGCAGCGCGGTGGCGTTGTTAGAGTTCACAAACTGCTGTAAGGAAGTCAGAAAAGCTCTACGTGCAGACAAACGGGCATGGCTTGAACGCAAAGGCCAAGAAGTGCAGAGCTTTGCGGACAGAGGCAACTTGAAGGAGGTTTTTGGGGCATCACAGCAGATTTGCCGAAACTGGAGTCCCCAGTTGACCAAATTAGTTTCAAGCACTGGCGTCAACTTACGGACGAAAGAGGAACGACTTGAACGCTGGACGGAACATTTTAGTCAACTCCTGAATCCCTCAACATCCAGTTGCAGTACGAGATTGGATCCCGAAGAAGCAGCTGAAAGCTTGCCGATTGACCTGAGCCCAATTCGATTTGAAGAAGTGCTTGAAGCTGTCCGCAGGTTGAAGAATGGCAAGGCAAGTGGACCCGATAACATTTCCTGTGAGATGTTGAAAGCACACAAGGGTATTGTCGAGTGGCTCTGGGACATCATAGATAAATGTTGGTCGACGGAAGTTCTGCCCGATGACTGGAAGGTAGCAGAAATTGTCCCATTATACAAGAGTAAAGTAAAAGAGGTCAGAGTGTTCGAACCACCGAGGGATCTCTCTATTGTCAGTACCAGGCAAAGTGTTCGCTTCCGTTACTCTCAATCGATGCAAAGATTCAGTGGATCGCGTCTTAAGGGAAGAGCAGTGCGGCTTCAGAAAAAGCAGAGGATGCGCCGATCAACTCTTTGCCCTGCGTCAAATAATAGAGAAATCAATGGCGTTTCAATTGGATATTAGCTTTTGTTTCATAGACTTTCGAGCGGCATTCGATTCTGTCGATCGTGAGCAGATGTACCAGATAATGAAACACTATGGTCTGCCGCAAAAAGTGATAAACATCATAAGAAACAGCTATGATGGATTCAAATGTCGAGTCAAAGCCGAAGGTGAGAAGGGACGCTTATTTGATGTCAGAACAGGCGTTAGGCAGGGTGATGTGTGGTCCCCAATCCTATTCGGCCTTGTCATCAACTACATTTTAGCCAACTCGGTGCATGGAGGATTAGACATTGGGAGATTGGTGGCTGACTTAGATTTTGCTGATGATGTTGCTCTCGTGGGGGTCTCAGACAGTGAGGTGCAAGAAAACATACATCGAATCGAGGCCCTCGCGGAAGCCGCTGGTCTGAAGATTAATGTGGCCAAAACAAAGAATATGGGCGTAAAATGCGACAGCCCAAATGTTGTTGCAGTGCCTAGTATCCAACAGAACGTGGAGATACTCACTGGAACACATAAAGGCAAACTAGGACTCCTGGCAGAGACATCTAGCCAGTCACGACTAACCATCAGCACGGAGGTGCTGCTTGGAACGAAAAAGAAAGCGGGCTGGTTCGAAATACAAGATGGCCGGAAGCTAAGATTGAAAAGCTTAGCGGAGGCTAAGCCAGCGTTGGTAGCTTCACAACAACAATCTGCGGTAGCAGATTCAGAGTCGCTAGAAAATGAGAGTCGGTCAGTGGTGGCTGACCAAGAGTCTTTAAGATGTCAGAATTGTCAGCGGCAATTCAGTACAGTTATTGGACGCAAAGTGCACCAAACAAGATTCTGCAAAGCCGGTTTGTCAAAGAATGTCGTCGACAAGTCAAAGTTCGAGCAACTAGAGGCGAGCCTTACCTGTGACAAGTGTGAAAGAAAGTTCAAAACAGTCAATGGCCGAAAAGTTCACCAATCGAGATACTGTGGCAAACCTAAAGCAGTTGCCACACGCGTGTTTTCCTGCAAAGTACAAGATGTTCTCGGAAACGAGTTTGAAAACATAGAAGCGTTCAAGTATCTCGGATCATATGTCAGCCTCAAGCATGGAGACCTGCAGGAAGTCAATTGCAAACTTGCAGAAGGTAGACAACGGTTTGCTAACTTCCAAAATCTCTGGAAGAGCAAGCAGCTCAGCGTGCACCTCAAGTGCAATTTGTACAAAGCACTTGTTTTATCAGCCGTGCTGTACAGCTCAGAGACTTGGACTCTTTCGAAATTAATGGAGAGAAAACTTGAGAGTTTCCACTGTGGTTGTCTTCGGAGAATTCTACGTGTGTCATATCTGGAGAAAGCAACGAACGAAGAAATTATGTCAAGATCACGAATGCCCCAACTATCCACGATGATCATGCTCAAACGGATAAAATGGTACGGACACATCCAGAGAATGGAACCAGGAAGATTAGCCCGCAGTGCCTTCGATTGGGACCCGCCCGATCAATACGTCCATGCTAGACGCGCTCCTGGGGGGCAACGGAAAACGTGGATGAGTCAAATCGAAGGAGACTGTGTACGAAACAAAGTATCGTTCACCAGATTGCAGGAGAAAGCAGCAACCGGGTCAAAGAATGCCTTCAACAATTTCGTCGTACAGCACTTCACAGAATAACCAAACAAAAAACTCTTCTTGTTTTGTTTGTATTTGTTGCCAACCGTGCCTTTATTTCATATTTGGAATTAAAGTGTTGAAACAGTAGTAGTAGTAGTAGTAGTAGTAGTAGTAGTAGTAGTAGTAGTAGTAGTAGTAGTAGTAGTAGTAGTAGTAGTAGTAGTAGTAGTAGTAGTAGTAGTAGTAGTAGTATTAGTAGTAGTAGTAGTAGTAGTAGTAGTAGTAGTAGTAGTAGTAGCAGTAGTGTAGTAGTAGTAGTAGTAGTAGTAGTAGTAGTAGTAGTAGTAGTAGTAAGAATAGTAGTAGTAGTAGTAGTAGTAGTAGTAGTAGTAGTAGTAGTAGTAGTAGTAGTAGTAGGTAGTAGTAGTAGTAGTAGTAGTATTAGTAGTAGAAGTAGTAGTAGTAGTAGTAGTAGTAGTAGTAGTAGTAGTAGTAGTAGTAGTAGTAGTAGTAGTAGTAGTAGTAGTAGTAGTGGTAGTAGTAGTAGTAGTAGTAGTAGTAGTAGTAGTAGTAATAGTAGTAGTAGTAGTAGTAGTAGTAGTAGTAGTAGTAGTAGTAGTAGTAGTAGTAGTAGTAGTAGTAGTAAGTAGTAGTAGTAGTAGTAGTAGTGGTAGTAGTAGTAGTAGTAGTAGTAGTAGTAGTAGTAGTATTAGTAGTAGTAGTAGTAGTAGTAGTAGTAGTAGTAGTAGTAGTAGTAGTAGTAGTAGTAGTAGTAGTAGTAGTAGTAATAGTAGTAGTATAGTAGTAGTAGTAGTAGTAGTAGTAGTAGTAGTAGTAGTAGTAGTAGTAGTAGTAGTAGTAGTATTAGTAGTAATACAAAATCCAACCTCACCTCCACGTGGTGTCCCCTGGGGTAGGTCATGTGCTGCGGCTCTCCGCTCACATGGTCGAGCTAACGAGGCACTGGTCTTCTAGTTTGTGGCGCAACTAGTCGTATCTCAGCCTTCAAACACCAAAGCAATGAGTACATTCAACCATGGCCCCGAGTCCCGGGTAAGGGGTGCTAAAAATCTCCCGAGGAACCAACTCAGAATTGCAACTTTAAACATCAGAACACTGACCCAAGCCGGATCTTTAGAGGCTTTGAAAATGGATCTGGCGAAATACAAGTTGGATATTCTGGGGGTGCAGGAGACGAGATTGCAGGAGCAAGAAATTGATCTCGGAGACCACAAGCTCTACCTGTCTGACTCGTGGTTGTCTGGTGTAAAGTCGAGACAAGGAGGAGTGGGCGTTGCTGTAAAGAAGTCATTGATAAACAGCATCGTAGAACAAGTGGCTCTAAGTGAACGTATTTGCTACGTCAAGTTCGCGGCTCGGAGGAGAGCCAATCTAGCTGTTGTTGTCTGCTACGCACCTACGAATGAAGCTAGTCTCCAAGAGAAGGATTTGTTTTGGAGTCAACTTTCAGACCTAGTTTCCAGCTTCAAACATAGGGAGCGTATTTGTTTCATCGGTGACCTCAATGCAGAGCCTGGACACCAGTTGAATGACACCATGAGCTGCAGAGGCCCGTTTGGAATGGGTGAAGAAAATGAAAACTCGGAAAAGTTGTTATCGTTTTGCACTTCACACAAATTGCTCGTAGGTGGTACATGGTTCCAGCATCGACAAGTGCATCGGTACACCTACAACCCTCCCGATCCGAGTTGTCAAAAAAAGATGCTGGATCACATTCTGTTTGCAGAGAGATACAGAGGATGTCTGACGAATGTGCGGACCAGAAGAGGGAAAACCACAATTACCGATCATGAACTGGTCATTGCGGAAGTATCTATGAAACTTTTGTCTAAAAAGCCATGTTTCACACCCAGAATCAGTTCTGCAAAGCTGCAAGATGAAACAACGCGTGACTTATTCACGCAGGAGGTCAAGTTACATCTAGATAAGAGCGGCGATTTCGAGAATACAGAGCAGTCTTGGGACAATTTTCGAAAAGCCCTGAACCAAGCAGCAGTGAAATGCCTCCTTTCGGACAAGCGAGTGAACAAACCTTGGATTTCTCCAGATTCTCTGGAACTTATCCGGAAACGAGCTGATCTGCAGTTGAAGAAACACAGCAGCGCGGTGGCGTTGTTAGAGTTCACAAACTGCTGTAAGGAAGTCAGAAAAGCTCTACGTGCAGACAAACGGGCATGGCTTGAACGCAAAGGCCAAGAAGTGCAGAGCTTTGCGGACAGAGGCAACTTGAAGGAGGTTTTTGGGGCATCACAGCAGATTTGCCGAAACTGGAGTCCCCAGTTGACCAAATTAGTTTCAAGCACTGGCGTCAACTTACGGACGAAAGAGGAACGACTTGAACGCTGGACGGAACATTTTAGTCAACTCCTGAATCCCTCAACATCCAGTTGCAGTACGAGATTGGATCCCGAAGAAGCAGCTGAAAGCTTGTCGATTGACCTGAGCCCAATTCGATTTGAAGAAGTGCTTGAAGCTGTCCGCAGGTTGAAGAATGGCAAGGCAAGTGGACCCGATAACATTTCCTGTGAGATGTTGAAAGCACACAAGGGTATTGTCGAGTGGCTCTGGGACATCATAGATAAGTGTTGGTCGACGGAGGTTCTGCCCGATGACTGGAAGGTAGCAGAAATTGTCCCATTATACAAGAGTAAAGGAAAGAGGTCAGAGTGTTCGAACCACCGAGGGGTCTCTCTATTGTCAGTACCAGGCAAAGTGTTCGCTTCCGTTATTCTCAATCGATGCAAAGATTCAGTGGATCGCGTCTTAATGGAAGAGCAGTGCGGCTTCAGAAAAAGCAGAGGATGCGCCGATCAACTCTTTGCCCTGCGTCAAATAATAGAGAAATCAATGGCGTTTCAATTGGATATTAGCTTTTGTTTCATAGACTTTCGAGCGGCATTTGATTCTGTCGATCGTGAGCAGATGTACCAGATAATGAAACACTATGGTCTTCCGCAAAAAGTGATAAACATCATAAGAAACAGCTATGATGGATTCAAAAGTCGAGTCAAAGCCGAAGGTGAGAAAGGACGCTTATTTGATGTCAGAACGGGCGTTAGGCAGGGTGATGTGTGGTCCCCAATCCTATTCGGCCTTGTCATCAACTACATTTTGGCTAACTCGGTGCATGGAGGATTAGACATTGGGAGATTGGTGGCTGACTTAGATTTTGCTGATGATGTTGCTCTCGTGGGGGTCTCAGACAGTGAGGTGCAAGAAAACATACATCGAATCGAGGCCCTCGCGGAAGCCGCTGGTCTGAAGATTAATGTGGCCAAAACAAAGAATATGGGCGTAAAATGCGACAGCCCAAATGTTGTTGCAGTGCCTAGTATCCAACAGAACGTGGAGATACTCACTGGAACACATAAAGGCAAACTAGGACTCCTGGCAGAGACATCTAGCCAGTCACGACTAACCATCAGCACGGAGGTGCTGCTTGGAACGAAAAAGAAAGTGGGCTGGTTCGAAACACAAGATGGCCGGAAGCTAAGATTGAAAAGCTTAGCGGTGGCTAAGCCAGCGTTGGTAGCTTCACAACAACAATCTGCGCTAGCAGATTCAGAGTCGCTAGAAAATGAGAGTCGGTCAGTGGTGGCTGACCAAGAGTCTTTAAGATGTCAGAACTGTCAGCGGCAATTCAGTACAGTTACCGGACGCAAAGTGCACCAAACAATATTCTTCAAAGCCGGTTTGTCAAAGAATGTCGTCGACAAGTCAAAGTTCGAGCAACTAGAGGCGAGCCTTACCTGTGACAAGTGTGAAAGAAAGTTCAAAACAGTCAATGGCCGAAAAGTTCACCAATCGAGATACTGTGCCAAACCTAAAGCAGTTGCCACACGCGTGTTTTCCTGCAAAGTACAAGATGTTCTCGGAAACGAGTTTGAAAACATAGAAGCGTTCAAGTATCTCGGATCATATGTCAGCCTCAAGCATGGAGACCTGCAGGAAGTCAATTGCAAACTTGCAGAAGGTAGACAACGGTTTGCTAACTTCCAAAATCTCTGGAAGAGCAAGCAGCTCAGCGTGCACCTCAAGTGCAATTTGTACAAAGCACTCGTTTTATCAGCCGTGCTGTACGGCTCAGAGACTTGGACTCTTTCGAAATTAATGGAGAGAAAACTTGAGAGTTTCCACTGTGGTTGTCTTCGGAGAATTCTACGTGTGTCATATCTGGAGACAGCAACGAACGAAGAAATTATGTCAAGATCACGAATGCCCCAACTATCCACGATGATCATGCTCAAACGGATAAAATGGTACGGACACATCCAGAGAATGGAACCAGGAAGATTAGCCCGCAGTGCCTTCGATTGGGACCCGCCCGATCAATACGTCCATGCTAGACGCGCTCCTGGGGGGCAACGGAAAACGTGGATGAGTCAAATCGAAGGAGACTGTGTACGAAACAAAGTATCGTTCACCAGATTGCAAGAGAAAGCAGCAACCGGGTCAAAGAATGCCTTCAACAATTTCGTCGTACAGCACTTCACAGAATAACCAAACAAATAACTCTTCTTGTTTTGTTTGTATTTGTTGCCAACCGTGCCTTTATTTCATATTTGGAATTAAAGTGTTGAAACAGTATTAGTAGTAGTAGTAGTAGTAGTAGTAGTAGTAGTAGTAGTAGTAGTAGTAGTAGTAGTAGTAGTAGTAGTAGTAGTAGTGGTAGTAGTAGTAGTAGTAGTAGTAGTAGTAGTAGTAGTAGTAGTAGTAGTAGTAGTAGTAGTAGTAGTAGTAGTAGTAATAGTAGTAGTAGTAGTAGAAGTAGTAGTAGTAGTATTAGTAGTAGTAGTAGTAGTAGTAGTAGTAGTAGTAGTAGTAGTAGTATTAGTAGTAGTAGAAGTAGTAGTAGTAGTAGTAGTAGTAGTAGTAGTAGTAGTAGTAGTAGTAGTAGTAGTAGTAGTAGTAGTAGTGGTAGTAGTAGTAGTAGTAGTAGTATTAGTAGTAGTAGTAGTAGTAGTGGTAGTAGTAGTAGTAGTAGTAGTAGTAGTAGTAGTAGTAGTAGTAGTAGTAGTAATAGTAGTAGTAGTAGAAGTAGTAGTAGTAGTATTAGTAGTAGAAGTAGTAGTAGTAGTAGTAGTAGTAGTAGTAGTAGTAGTAGTAGTAGTAGTAGTAGTAGTAGTAGTAGTAGTAGGTAGTAGTAGTAGTAGTAGTAGTAGTAGTAGTAGTAGTAGTAGTAGTAGTAGTAGTAGTAGTAGTATTAGTAGTAGTAGTAGTAGTAGTAGTAGTAGTAGTAGTAGTAGTAGTAGTAGTAGTAAGATAGTAGTGGTAGTAGTAGTAGTAGTAGTAGTAGTAGTAGTAGTAGTAGTAGTAGTAGTAGTAGTAGTAGTAGTAGTATTAGTAGTAGTAGTAGTAGTAGTAGTAGTAGTAGTAGTAGTAGTAGTAGTAGTAGTAGTAGTATTAGTAGTAGTAGTAGTAGTAGTAGTAGTAGTAGTAGTAGTAGTAGTAGTAGTAGTAGTAGTAGTAGTAGTAGTAGTAGTAGTAGTAGTAGTAGTAGTAGTAGTAGTAGTAGTAGTAGTAGTAGTAGTAGTATTAGTAGTAGTAGTAGTAGTAGTAGTAGTAGTAGTAGTAGTAGTAGTAGTAGTGGTAGTAATAGTAGTAGTAGTAGTAGTAGTAGTAGTAGTAGTAGTAGTAGTAGTAGTAGTAGTAGTAGTATTAGTAGTAGTAGTAGTAGTAGTAGTAGTAGTAGTAGTAGTAGTAGTAGTAGTAGTAGTAGTAGTAGTAGTAGTAGTAGTAGTAGTAGTAGTAGTAGTAGTAGTAGTAGTAAGTAGTAGTAGTAGTAGTCCTAATGAGCCCAATTCGATTTGAAGAAGTGCTTGAAGCTGTCCGCAGGTTGAAGAATGGCAAGGCAAGTGGACCCGATAACATTTCCTGTGAGATGTTGAAAGCACACAAGGGTATTGTCGAGTGGCTCTGGGACATCATAGATAAGTGTTGGTCGACGGAGGTTCTGCCCGATGACTGGAAGGTAGCAGAAATTGTCCCATTATACAAGAGTAAAGGAAAGAGGTCAGAGTGTTCGAACCACCGAGGGGTCTCTCTATTGTCAGTACCAGGCAAAGTGTTCGCTTCCGTTATTCTCAATCGATGCAAAGATTCTGTGGATCGCGTCTTAAGGGAAGAGCAGTGCGGCTTCAGAAAAAGCAGAGGATGCGCCGATCAACTCTTTGCCCTGCGTCAAATAATAGAGAAATCAATGGCGTTTCAATTGGATATTAGCTTTTGTTTCATAGACTTTCGAGCGGCATTTGATTCTGTCGATCGTGAGCAGATGTACCAGATAATGAAACACTATGGTCTTCCGCAAAAAGTGATAAACATCATAAGAAACAGCTATGATGGATTCAAAAGTCGAGTCAAAGCCGAAGGTGAGAAAGGACGCTTATTTGATGTCAGAACGGGCGTTAGGCAGGGTGATGTGTGGTCCCCAATCCTATTCGGCCTTGTCATCAACTACATTTTGGCTAACTCGGTGCATGGAGGATTAGACATTGGGAGATTGGTGGCTGACTTAGATTTTGCTGATGATGTTGCTCTCGTGGGGGTCTCAGACAGTGAGGTGCAAGAAAACATACATCGAATCGAGGCCCTCGCGGAAGCCGCTGGTCTGAAGATTAATGTGGCCAAAACAAAGAATATGGGCGTAAAATGCGACAGCCCAAATGTTGTTGCAGTGCCTAGTATCCAACAGAACGTGGAGATACTCACTGGAACACATAAAGGCAAACTAGGACTCCTGGCAGAGACATCTAGCCAGTCACGACTAACCATCAGCACGGAGGTGCTGCTGGGAACGAAAAAGAAAGCGGGCTGGTTCGAAACACAAGATGGCCGGAAGCTAAGATTGAAAAGCTTAGCGGTGGCTAAGCCAGCGTTGGTAGCTTCGCAACAACAATCTGCGGTAACAGATTCAGAGTCGCTAGAAAATGAGAGTCGGTCAGTGGTGGCTGATCAAGAGTCTTTAAGATGTCAGAATTGTCAGCGGCAATTCAGTACAGTTACCGGACGCAAAGTGCACCAAACAAGATTCTGCAAAGCCGGTTTGTAAAAGAATGTCGTTGAAAAGTCAAATTTCGAGCAACTAGAGGCGAGCCTTACCTGTGACAAGTGTGAAAGAAAGTTCAAAACAGTCAATGGCCGAAAAGTTCACCAATCGAGATACTGTGGCAAACCTAAAGCAGTTGCCACACGCGTGTTTTCCTGCAAAGTACAAGATGTTCTCGGAAACGAGTTTGAAAACATAGAAGCGTTCAAGTATCTCGGATCATATGTCAGCCTCAAGCATGGAGACCTGCAGGAAGTCAATTGCAAACTTGCAGAAGGTAGACAACGGTTTGCTAACTACCAAAATCTCTGGAAGAACAAGCAGCTCAGCGTGCACCTCAAGTGCAATTTGTACAAAGCACTCGTTTTATCAGCCGTGCTGTACAGCTCAAAGACTTGGACTCTTTCGAAATTAATGGAGAGAAAACTTGAGAGTTTCCACTGTGGTTGTCTTCGGAGAATTCTACGTGTGTCATATCTGGAGAAAGCAACGAACGAAGAAATTATGTCAAGATCACGAATGCCCCAACTATCCACGATGATCATGCTCAAACGGATAAAATGGTACGGACACATCCAGAGAATGGAACCAGGAAGATTAGCCCGCAGTGCCTTCGATTGGGACCCGCCCGATCAATACGTCCATGCTAGACGCGCTCCTGGGGGGCAACGGAAAACGTGGATGAGTCAAATCGAAGGAGACTGTGTACGAAACAA
The DNA here is from genome assembly GCF_964194025.1 of Convolutriloba macropyga. Lineage (NCBI taxonomy): Eukaryota > Metazoa > Xenacoelomorpha > Acoela > Convolutidae > Convolutriloba > Convolutriloba macropyga. The sequence continues at coordinate 37,971,502 of NC_134476.1, forward strand.
AGTATCGTTCACCAGATTGCAGGAGAAAGCAGCAACCGGGTCAAAGAATGCCTTCAACAATTTCGTCGTACAGCACTTCACAGAATAACCAAACAAATAACTCTTCTTGTTTTGTTTGTATTTGTTGCCAACCGTGCCTTTATTTCATATTTGGAATTAAAGTGTTGAAACAGTAGTAGTAGTAGTAGTAGTAGTAGTAGTAGTAGTAGTAGTAGTAGTAGTAGTAGTAGTAGTAGTAGTAGTAGTAGTAGTAGTAGTAGTAGTAGTAGTAGTAGTAGTAGTAGTAGTAGTAGTAGTAGTAGTAGTAGTAGTAGTAGTAGTAGTAGTAGTAGTAGTAGTAGTAGTAGTAGTAGTAGTAGTAGTAGTAGTAGTAGTAGTAGTAGTAGTAGTAGTAGTAGTAGTAGTAGTAGTAGTAGTAGTAGTAGTAGTAGTAGTAGTAGTAGTAGTAGTAGTAGTAGTAGTAGTAGTAGTAGTAGTAGTAGTAGTAGTAGTAGTAGTAGTAGTAGTAGTAGTAGTAGTAGTAGTAGTAGTAGTAGTAGTAGTAGTAGTAGTAGTAGTAGTAGTAGTAGTAGTAGTAGTAGTAGTAGTAGTAGTAGTAGTAGTAGTAGTAGTAGTAGTAGTAGTAGTAGTAGTAGTAGTAGTAGTAGTAGTAGTAGTAGTAGTAGTAGTAGTAGTAGTAGTAGTAGTAGTAGTAGTAGTAGTAGTAGTAGTAGTAGTAGTAGTAGTAGTAGTAGTAGTAGTAGTAGTAGTAGTAGTAGTAGTGGGGGACAAAATCCAACCTCACCTCCACGTGGTGTCCCCTGGGGGTAGGTCATGTGCTGCGGCTCTCCGCTCACATGGTCGAGCTAACGAGGCACTGGTCTTCTAGTTTGTGGCGCAACTAGTCGTATCTCAGCCTTCAAACACCAAAGCAATGAGTACATTCAACCATGGCCCCGAGTCCCGGGTAAGGGGTGCTAAGAATCTCCCGAGGAACCAACTCAGAATTGCAACTTTAAACGTCAGAACACTGACCCAAGCCGGATCTTTAGAGGCTTTGAAAATGGATCTGGCGCAATACAAGTTGGATATTCTGGGAGTGCAAGAGACGAGATTGCAGGAGCAAGAAATTGATCTCGGAGACCACAAGCTCTACCTGTCTGACTCGTGGTTGTCTGGTGTAAAGTCGAGACAAGGAGGAGTGGGCGTTGCTGTAAAGAAGTCATTGATAAACAGCATCGTAGAACAAGTGGCTCTAAGTGAACGTATTTGCTACGTCAAGTTCGCGGCTCGGAGGAGAGCCAATCTAGCTGTTGTTGTCTGCTACGCACCTACGAATGAAGCTAGTCTCCAAGAGAAGGATTTGTTTTGGAGTCAACTTTCAGACCTAGTTTCCAGCTTCAAACATAGGGAGCGTATTTGTGTCATCGGTGACCTCAATGCAGAGCCTGGACACCAGTTGAATGACACCATGAGCTGCAGAGGCCCGTTTGGAATGGGTGAATAAAATGAAAACTCGGAAAAGTTGTTATCACTTTGCACTTCACACAAATTGCTCGTAGGTGGTACATGGTTCCAGCATCGACAAGTGCATCGGTACACCTACAACCCTCCCGATCCGAGTTGTCGAAAAAAGATGCTGGATCACATTCTGTTTGCAGAGAGATACAGAGGATGTCTGACGAATGTGAGGACCAGAAGAGGGAAAACCACAATTACCGATCATGAACTGGTCATTGCGGAAGTATCTATGAAACTTTTGTCTAAAAAGCCATGTTTCACGCCCAGAATCAGTTCTGCAAAGCTGCAAGATGAAACAACGCGTGACTTATTCACGCAGGAGGTCAAGTTACATCTTGATAAGAGCGGCGATTTCGAGAATACAGAGCAGTCTTGGGACAATTTTCGAAAAGCCCTAATTCAAGCAGCAGTGAAATGCCTCCTTCCGGACAAGCGAGTGAACAAACCTTGGATTTCTCCAGATTCTCTGGAACTTATCTGGAAACGAGCTGATCTACAGTTGAAGAAACACAGCAGCGCGGTGGCGTTGTTAGAGTTCACAAACTGCTGTAAGGAAGTCAGAAAAGCTCTACGTGCAGACAAACGGGCATGGCTTGAACGCAAAGGCCAAGAAGTGCAGAGCTTTGCGGACAGAGGCAACTTGAAGGAGGTTTTTGGGGCATCACAGCAGATTTGCCGAAACTGGAGTCCCCAGTTGACCAAATTAGTTTCAAGCACTGGCGTCAACTTACGGACGAAAGAGGAACGACTTGAACGCTGGACGGAACATTTTAGTCAACTCCTGAATCCCTCAACATCCAGTTGCAGTACGAGATTGGATCCCGAAGAAGCAGCTGAAAGCTTGTCGATTGACCTGAGCCCAATTCGTTTTGAAGAAGTGCTTGAAGCTGTCCGCAGGTTGAAGAATGGCAAGGCAAGTGGACCCGATAACATTTCCTGTGAGGTGTTGAAAGCACACAAGGGTATTGTCGAGTGGCTCTGGGACATCATAGATAAGTGTTGGTCGACGGAAGTTCTGCCCGATGACTGGAAAATAGCAGAAATTGTCCCATTATACAAGAGTAAAGGAAAGAGGTCAGAGTGTTCGAACCACCGAGGGATGTCTCCATTGTCAGTTCCAGGCAAAGTGTTCGCTTCCGTTATTCTCAATCGATGCAAAGATTCAGTGGATTGCGTCTTAAGGGAAGAGCAGTGCGGCTTCAGAAAAAGCAGAGGATGCGCCAATCAACTCTTTGCCCTGCGTCAAATAATAGAGAAATCAATGGCGTTTCAATTGGATATTAGCTTTTGTTTCATAGACTTTCGAGCGGCATTCGATTCTGTCGATCGTGAGCAGATGTACCAGATAATGAAACACTATGGTCTTCCGCAAAAAGTGATAAACATCATAAGAAACAGCTATGATGGATTCAAATGTCGAGACAAAGCCGAAGGTGAGAAAGGACGCTTATTTGATGTCAGAACGGGCGTTAGGCAGGGTGATGTGTGGTCCCAATCCTATTCGGCCTTGTCATCAACTACATTTTGGCTAACTCGGTGCATGGAGGATTAGACATTGGGAGATTGGTGGCTGACTTAGATTTTGCTGATGATGTTGCTCTCGTGGGGGTCTCAGACAGTGAGGTGCAAGAAAACCTACATCGAATCGAGGCCCTTGCGGAAGCCGCTGGTCTGAAGATTAATGTGGCCAAAACAAAGAATATGGGCGTAAAATGCGACAGCCCAAATGTTGCTGCAGTGCCTAGTATCCAACAGAACGTGGAGATACTCACTGGAACACATAAAGGCAAACTAGGACTCCTGGCAGAGACATCTAGCCAGTCACGACTAACCATCAGCACGGAGGTGCTGTTGGGAACGAAAAAGAAAGCGGGCTGGTTCGAAACACAAGATGGCCGGAAGCTAAGATTGAAAAGCTTAGCGGTGGCTAAGCCAGCGTTGGTAGCTTCGCAACAACAATCTGCGGTAACAGATTCAGAGTCGCTAGAAAATGAGAGTCGGTCAGTGGTGGCTGACCAAGAGTCTTTAAGATGTCAGAATTGTCAGCGGCAATTCAGTACAGTTACCGGACGCAAAGTGCACCAAACAAGATTCTGCAAAGCCGGTTTGTCAAAGAATGTCGTCGACAAGTCAAAGTTCGAGCAACTAGAGGCGAGCCTTACCTGTGACAAGTGTGAAAGAAAGTTCAAAACAGTCAATGGCCGAAAAGTTCACCAATCGAGATACTGTGGCAAACCTAAAGCAGTTGCCACACGCGTGTTTTCCTGCAAAGTACAAGATGTTCTCGGAAACGAGTTTGAAAACATAGAAACGTTCAAGTATCTCGGATCATATGTCAGCCTCAAGCATGGAGACCTGCAGGAAGTCAACTGCAAACTTGCAGAAGGTAGACAACGGTTTGCTAACTTCCAAAATCTCTGGAAGAGCAAGCAGCTCAGCGTGCACCTCAAGTGCAATTTGTACAAAGCACTCGTTTTATCAGCCGTGCTGTACAGCTCAGAGACTTGGACTCTTTCGAAATTAATGGAGAGAAAACTTGAGAGTTTCCACTGTGGTTGTCTTCGGAGAATTCTACGTGTGTCATATCTGGAGAAAGCAACGAACGAAGAAATTATGTCAAGATCACGAATGCCCCAACTATCCACGATGATCATGCTCAAACGGATAAAATGGTACGGACACATCCAGAGAATGGAACCAGGAAGATTAGCCCGCAGTGCCTTCGATTGGGACCCGCCCGATCAATACGTCCATGCTAGACGCGCTCCTGGGGGGCAACGGAAAATTTGGATGAGTCAAATCGAAGGAGACTGTGTGCGAAACAAAGTATCGTTCACCAGATTGCAGGAGAAAGCAGCAACCGGGTCAAAGAATGCCTTCAACAATTTCGTCGTACAGCACTTCACAGAATAACCAAACAAATAACTCTTCTTGTTTTGTTTGTATTTGTTGCCAACCGTGCCTTTATTTCATATTTGGAATTAAAGTGTTGAAACAGTAGTAGTAGTAGTAGTAGTAGTAGTAGTAGTAGTAGTAGTAGTAGTAGTAGTAGTAGTAGTAGTAGTAGTAGTAGTAGTAGTAGTAGTAGTAGTAGTAGTAGTAGTAGTAGTAGTAGTAGTAGGAGTAGTTGTAGTAGTAGTAGTAGTAATTGTAGTAGTTGTAGTAGTAGTAGTAGTAGTAGTAGTAGTAGTAGTAGTAGTATTAGTAGTAGTAGTAGTAGTAGTAGTAGTGGTAGTAGTAGTAGTAGTAGTAGTAGTAGTAGTAGTAGTAGTAGTAGTAGTAGTAGTAGTAGTAGTACGCTTATTTGATGTCAGAACGGGCGTTAGGCAGGGTGATGTGTGGTCCACAATCCTATTCGGCCTTGTCATCAACTACATTTTGGCTAACTCGGTGCATGGAGGATTAGACATTGGGAGAATGGTGGCTGACTTAGATTTTGCTGATGATGTTGCTCTCGTGGGGGTCTCAGACAGTGAGGTGCAAGAAAACCTACATCGAATCGAGGCCCTTGCGGAAGCCGCTGGTCTGAAGATTAATGTGGCCAAAACAAAGAATATGGGCGTAAAATGCGACAGCCAAAATGTTGTTGCAGTGCCTAGTATCCAACAGAACGTGGAGATACTCACTGGAACACATAAAGGCAAACTAGGACTCCTGGCAGAGACATCTAGCCAGTCACGACTAACCATCAGCACGGAGGTGCTGCTTGGAACGAAAAAGAAAGCGGGTTGGTTCGAAATACAAGATGGCCGGAAGCTAAGATTGAAAAGCTTAGCGGAGGCTAAGCCAGCGTTGGTAGCTTCACAACAACAATCTGCGGTAGGAGATTCAGAGTCGCTAGAAAATGAGAGTCGGTCAGTGGTGGCTGACCAAGAGTCTTTAAGATGTCAGAATTGTCAGCGGCAATTCAGTACAGTTACCGGACGCAAAGTGCACCAAACAAGATTCTGCAAAGCCGGTTTGTCAAAGAATGTCGTCGACAAGTCAAAGTTCGAGCAACTAGAGGCGAGCCTTACCTGTGACAAGTGTGAAAGAAAGTTCAAAACAGTCAATGGCCGAAAAGTTCACCAATCGAGATACTGTGGCAAACCTAAAGCAGTTGCCACACGCGTGTTTTCCTGCAAAGTACAAGATGTTCTCGGAAACGAGTTTGAAAACATAGAAGCGTTCAAGTATCTCGGATCATATGTCAGCCTCAAGCATGGAGACCTGCAGGAAGTCAATTGCAAACTTGCAGAAGGTAGACAACGGTTTGCTAACTTCCAAAATCTCTGGAAGAGCAAGCAGCTCAGCGTGCACCTCAAGTGCAATTTGTACAAAGCACTCGTTTTATCAGCCGTGCTGTACAGCTCAGAGACTTGGACTCTTTCGAAATTAATGGAGAGAAAACTTGAGAGTTTCCACTGTGGTTGTCTTCGGAGAATTCTACGTGTGTCATATCTGGAGAAAGCAACGAACGAAGAAATTATGTCAAGATCACGAATGCCCCAACTATCCACGATGATCATGCTCAAACGGATAAAATGGTACGGACACATCCAGAGAATGGAACCAGGAAGATTAGCCCGCAGTGCCTTCGATTGGGACCCGCCCGATCAATACGTCCATGCTAGACGCGCTCCTGGGGGGCAACGGAAAATTTGGATGAGTCAAATCGAAGGAGACTGTGTACGAAACAAAGTATCGTTCACCAGATTGCAGGAGAAAGCAGCAACCGGGTCAAAGAATGCCTTCAACAATTTCGTCGTACAGCACTTCACAGAATAACCAAACAAATAACTCTTCTTGTTTTGTTTGTATTTGTTGCCAACCGTGCCTTTATTTCATATTTGGAATTAAAGTGTTGAAACAGTAGTAGTAGTAGTAGTAGTAGTAGTAGTAGTAGTAGTAGTAGTAGTAGTAGTAGTAGTAGTAGTAGTAGTAGTAGTAGTAGTAGTAGTAAAAGTAGTAGTAGTAGTAGTAGTAGTAGTAGTAGTAGTAGTAGTAGTAGTAGTAGTAGTAGTAGTAGTAGTAGTAGTAGTAGTAGTAGTACTACTAGTAGTAGTAGTAGTAGTAGTAGTAGTAGTAGTAGTAGTAGTAGTAGTAGTAGTAGTAGTAGTAGTAGTAGTAGTAGTAGTAGTAGTAGTAGTAGTAGTAGTAGTAGTAGTAGTAGTAGTAGTAGTAGTAGTAGTAGTAGTAGTAGTAGTAGTAGTAGTAGTAGTAGTAGTAGTAGTAGTAGTAGTAGTAGTAGTAGTAGTAGTAGTAGTAGTAGTAGTAGTAGTAGTAGTAGTAGTAGTAGTAGTAGTAGTAGTAGTAGTAGTAGTAGTAGTAGTAGTAGCAGTAGTAGTAGTAGTAGTAGTAGTAGTAGTAGTAGTAGTAGTAGTAGTAGTAGTAGTAGTAGTAGTAGTAGTAGTAGTAGTAGTAGCAGTATTAGTAGTAGTAGTAGTAGTAGTAGTAGTAGTAGTAGTAGTAGTAGTAGTAGTAGTAGTAGTAGTAGTAGTAGTAGTAGTAGTAGTAGTAGTAGTAGTAGTAGTAGTAGTAGTAGTAGTAGTAGTAGTAGTAGTAGTAGTAGTAGTAGTAGTAGTAGTAGTAGTAGTAGTAGTAGTAGTAGTAGTAGTAGTAGTAGTAGTAGTAGTAGTAGTAGTAGTAGTAGTAGTAGTAGTAGTAGTAGTAGTAGTAGTAGTAGTAGTAGTAGTAGTAGTAGTAGTAGTAGTAGTAGTAGTAGTAGTAGTAGTAGTAGTAGTAGTAGTAGTAGTAGTAGTAGTAGTAGTAGTAGTAGTAGTAGTAGTAGTAGTAGTAGTAGTAGTAGTAGTAGTAGTAGTAGTAGTAGTAGTAGTAGTAGTAGTAGTAGTAGTAGTAGTAGTAGTAGTAGTAGTAGTAGTAGTAGTAGTAGTAGTAGTAGTGGTAATAGCAGTAGTAGTGGTGGTGTTAAAAAATAGTACGAGCAGTAATACTGGTAATGAGCGTGGCGTCTGTTGTTAGCAGTATTAGTTAGTTATTATTCGTCGTTCGAGTCACGATTGAAATTTTTATTGAGAATTGTAAGAAACATAAATCAACGTCACAACAGGAAATTATGACCAAACAGAAGTCAGGATATGATTGAAGTGGAGGTTATACAAGGCTATATGTACAGATTCTAAGTCAATTTTTCGGGCAACACATCGTTGAATATTGTAGCCTATTGTTCATAGAGGGACCTAATCATTACATGCCGCGGAAAATGACATGAATTTGAGAGGTTTAAATTAATTTTAAAACTAACATTGACGACACTCAATTGGAGAGGAGTTGATTCACCAGTTTTCCACCAAACTAGGAGTATTGGCCAATCTTGCTTTTAAAGTTCTTTCTGGTACCACAGATAAAACCGATTTTTTTTTCAAACAAATGACACCCACACTAACCATAGAAACAATTTGAGCAAAAAAGTAGTGAACATAGAAAAAAAGAACAAAACAACAGCCTATTCTAAAAATTTTAATGGAAATATTAGTTAAAATTTTTGTATTTAATTTGTATAGTCATAAGTTTTTTCATATAAATACTTTAAAGCTCAGTTTTTAAAATTATCTAAAATGACTCCTAGATGTTGCAAGCACATCTGACATTTTTTGGTTATGTTTGTGCAGCTACTATAGAGCAGTTCGTCAAAACATCATAGTTTGAAAACCATCGCCGCTCTAAAACGAAAAGGATATTCAATTAATCTGATAAATTACTTTTGCTCTCTTTAGTTATTATTAATGGTATCAATTGATAAAGAATGGGATCATAATCAAAATAAAAATGAACCCTGTGTCGAGGTTTGGACAAAAAATAATGTAAAATTAGCGGAAAAAAAACTTATTTAACCGTAAAGCGCCTGCATCTTTTAGCGTTGAATGCGCGAATTTTAGCGGTTTTTAGCCACAAAAAGTTTTTTTCGCCGGAGTCACTAGATTTCTTACAAAACATAAAATGCCCTTTAAGGGTTCGAAAGTCTCACCTCCTGCATGTGAACAGCTTGTTATTCCACTGCGCCATCTGTCACTCTATGCAATGATTTTTGCTGTAAATTTAAGATAAGCGTTCAAATTAACGCGGTGAATATTCCTAAGATTTGCAACTTTAGCCAGCAGAAAAACTGCTGGCTAAAATTGCAAATCTGCTGGTGGCGCTGAAAAAATTTTTTTCCATCGCATTCTGCAGGTCGAGGTGAATTTTTTTCCGCCGCTTGAGCTGTGAACGCAAATCTTACACTTTTACTCAAATTCACCGCGATTTTTAGCGGTGACACCTCGACCCGGGAAACACACGCCCTTTCGGTGAACAAAACTGAAATAATTCAACTTAGAATTATTAATTTTAAAGAAAGGACTCAGGCACGAGGTTCCATCAAAAAATTCACAAAACTATGAAAGATTGATGCTGAGGGCGTCAAATTGTTGGGTAGAATCATTGTTGTAAGAAAATTCTGCATTTTCTAGGAGTGTATTTTACCTAATTCAGGGTTCCAATACATAAAGTCTTACATAAATTCAACGCTTAGAATATCGGATTGATCTTAGGTAATTTATCGTTTAATGTAGCTTTCGGCAAACATTATTTCAAAACTTCATTTTTTGATTGAATTGATTAACATTTTTAATTTTGCACAGAAACGCTTAAAATTATTTATGATCTAATATAAAAACAATAAAAATAAGTAACATTTAGCCAGAGTTAAGCAAAACTGACAATGAGAAACACGTAAATCTTATACAAATGTAACGTTTCGCTCTGTAACGTTTCGATAACTGAACAACGACAAATTAGTTTTCTTAAGAGCTGTTATCTTTTTGAATTTGATTCGCAAGTAGTTAATAAAACTAACCTTTTAAGGTTTCTAAGCGTTGATTGTTTAAAGGCAAAGCTAAGTAAAATGTACGCTTAGTACCGCAATTTTCTGTAAGATCTCTTTACGATTAGATACCTAAAAGTATATAAGATCTACGCTTAGCACAGTTATGGATCATCTAAACTTATCAAATTAAAAAACTACACAAATTCAGTACCACGAATTTATGAAGCGCAGAGTTCTTAAGATAACAATTTATCGTGGTACATTGATAGAAGAAGCCACAAGAAACCAAGAAGTTATTATTTTGACACTCACAATTAGAAGAACAGGCCGTGATACAATGCAAGAGTAGCACATGGAAACGCAAAAATTATGTAAAATCTAGGCCTATAGGCACTAAAATCATTTAACGTTTACGCTTCGAAAATTAAAATTAAGCAAAATCTACTATCAAAAACGCAAATTTTTGTAAATTTATTGCCTCGAAACGCTACAAAAACGTGAGATTTACAAATTGAAATGCCAAAACTATGTGAGATACACGCTTAGAGATGGGCGATATTTTCTTTCGATGCCTTTAGCGTGCGTTTTACTTAGCTTCATCGCATTCACAGCCAATCTTTTTTTTTGCGGTTTTTAGCGTCAACTCCTTGATATTAAATTAACAATTATAAATTATGTTATATTTTTTTCTCCTTGAAATCGCTTTAGCTCGTTATTTACTTTCAATAAAATCCCAATCGCTGCAAACGGTTATTGAACGGTATTACTTCAATTTTACAAACAACTCGTCGCTTTTTACAACTTATTATACAATTTCCTGGCATTTCTAGTTGTGGGTCAGAAATAACTCTGCGTTTTCTAGCGTAGATTTTAAATAACTTAGCTCATCTAAGTGTTAATTGTACATAGTTTTGCGTTACTAAACGTAGATCGTACATATTATTGATGTTTCTAATTGTAGAGCTCACACAAATTTGGCGTTTCTGAGCGTATATCTCAATAACTCTAGCCTTTCTAGATATAGATCTCAATTATGTTCATCGTTTTATCATTAGCTTTAATCCTATATACTTTAGCGTTTTATTAAGAGTTAGGATTATTTAAATCAACACCTAAAATGACCCTAAACAAATAGCCTTCCACTTAGCTTTGATTTTAAATATTAGTATATATATTCAGTACTCAAAATTTGCATTCAGGGAGTTTTTTGGGTTCCATAGCCAATTGTTGAGCCTCATTAAATCGAGAGATTAATTTTTTGGAGACCAAAATTTATTAATTTATTGTCCCGATTCGGATATAAACGCTAGAGAGGTTCTGTTTATCCAAGTTCTCCTTCGAAAAAAGCAATGATACTTCAGAGCTTTAAGATTTGTTATATTGAAAACTTTTTTGTCGGCTTCAGAGTCGCGAGATTAATTTTATTGTGAAGTCTATATTTGTTAGGTCATTTTGGCGTTTTGCATATGTGATGATTGTTTTCCATAAAACAGTTTTTGCTCTAAATAAATCTGAGTAATTTAGGAATATTGGTCAAGTTTTGCAAGATAAAAAGGAAAGTTTTTCAGAAATTTTGGTATCTGTATTGCAAATATTTGAAAAACAAAAGAATTCAATCGCTTTTTTAGGTAAGATCAAACCGGTGTTCAATTAGGTAGAAATTAATTGTTCAATTAATGTGAGCTGAGAAGTAAATTAAACTCTAAGGTATTCGAGATCACCGCAACCATTTATGCTTCTATGTGTTGAGTTTTGGTAAGATCTACAATGGGAAACGCTAAGCTATGTAAAATCTAAGCCTAGATGCAAAAAAAATAGTTAAGATCAACGCATAAAAACTACAAAAATTATGTAAAGGTTTACCGTTAGAAATCTAAGATGTAAGTTCAACGCCTCGAAACGTATATTATGTAAGTTTGATGCCTCGAAACGTTAAAAAAAGTTATAATCTGCGATTGAGTTTGCTATAAATAGGAACAAATTACGTTTAGGAGCTGCAACATTTTCTTTTCAATGTGTTAGGAGCCGTTTTGTTAAATTTAACACAATCGCAGCCAATACTATTTGGTTTGTTGTTTTTAGTGCTGGCATCTCGGCCCTGGGTCCTTATTTCTTTGAATTACAATTCCAAATTACGTTTCCTCAATTACTTTTTCCTCGAAAAATTTTAATTTCGTTTTCTTTTAATAAAATCTCAATAGCAGTCAGCAGATTCTAGAAATACTAAAAATGAAAGCAAACAGATTTGTCAAAAAATGTCAAATTTGTTAAACCTAATCTTTGTTAGAAACGTATTATTTTGAGCCTCGATTATAATTTTACAGATATGCATTCTTTTCTGCTTACTGATATTTTTATTTATGAAGTCTTGCTTAAAACAAATTCAAACAACCTGTGGTATTATTGTACATTTTTAGTTTGGGGCTATTGTTTGGTGTAGCTAAATTGGTTCATTTTATGTTTAATTTAATTTAGTTCATTTCATCTACCTTTATTTTGTTCATTCATTTAGTTCTAGTTTTGAAGATCGAATCTTATGTTTTCATACTTGTAAATTTGCTTACATCCTGTGCATGATCTTTTGTCTGTTCACATTGTCTCGTGATTGCAAGTTGCCGCATTTAGAAATGTAATCTTATGAACAAATTGTTAATCAGTTTTGTTAATTTTATCTAAATTAAATCTCTTCATTTTCGCAATTCAAATTAGTTGACTCTCTCTTTAACTAGAATCCGATCCGCCAAAGTCTTAATTTAGACGAGTAAAAGTTTAGTAAATTTCGCTAAGCGAAATACACTATAAAAAATTGAAAGCAATTTCGCTACACCAAATCTGCCTAAATTCTGTAACCAGAATATTCAATTCACAAGCAACAAATAATAGCGTTAAATCGCACCACGAAATCACCACTAAATAGCCGCTGTAGAATAAGCTAATCGGTGCAGCGAATCAACTTATTCCTACAGATTGTAAATCTGTCCGACATGGCGCAGCCAGCTCGAGAATCTAGAAAAACACCGTTGTCGATAGAGCCATTTTGGGAACGACCAACTTCAGACCCACCAATCAGATGGGAGAAGTGAAGAATTCAAGTAAAACTAGCGATTCTCGCTCGAAAGAGTATCACTATAGACACACTGCTACAACCCAAGCCGACGACAGTCCTATTGCCAGTGGAACCGAAGTACGAGATGCCAATTAAAGATACAACTGAAGAAGCGGAGAGAGAGCGTCGAATTAGAAACAATCAGTTGAAATTGCAATGGGAACTAAAATGTCAAAAGATAACAGAAGCGGGAATACTATGCGGGGACGTCCATGGAATTTGTGTGACCAAAAATGCGTATCTCTGTTGTACCTAAGTATTGGTACTGAAGGAAGACGACTATTGACACAAAAATTTCTGCACGATAATATTTACGATTTGACTACCCTCAAACTCTGGGAAATGATGGAGATAGCATCTATCCGCCCAAGAAATATCACATTTGATCGATACGTATTATTCTCTCGGAAGCAGAAGAAGGGTGAAACTGTAGAACAATTCTACAGCATCTTGAAAGAATTGGCTGAAAATTGAGACATTAAAACCGTGAAGAAGCAATAATCAGGGATATTTTCATCACGAACATGTTGGATGATGACATTCAGCGAGAGCTTCTACGGAATACAGTTGAACCAGAGAAGGCACTCAGCATTGCAGTCAACATGGAAATGGGTAATCAGAATCAGCAGAGAATTTCATCTAATAACGGTGCAACTGGCAGTACAGTGAACGCAATACAACAATTCAATCGATTTCGTGGCGCGAGTGTACGTGGAAGTCAATCAAGCAGAGCAGTCGCCAACCGCGCATCCGTTGGACATTGTCGTGGTTGTGGTCAAATTTGGACACCAACACATCGTCAGGGTTGCTCTGCAATGGGTAAGAAATGTAATCACTGTGGTTTGCAAAATCATTTTGCTAAGGTATGTCGACGAAGACTTATTAATACAAGAAATACTCAACAAACCAATCGCATTAACACTGTAGAAACTGCTGAAACATCTAATCAAAATTCTAGTCAGGAAAATCAGAATGTCAATTATATCAATTATAATAAACAAATCAACTCAGACTATGATTCTCAGGATGATAATTACGTTGCAACAGTCGAAAATATTAGTTCACCAAATTTAGCACTGAAAAATTTGTCATTAACGATTGGAAACACAAACTGTGATTTACTTCTCGACTCCGGTAGTGGTTGTACCATTATTAATATGTCACTTGCAAGTGAAATAATGCTCAATTGTGCGCAATCACAATGGTCGGAGAAAAACCATTGGAATTGGAGTCTTTTTCTAACGATATTGTTCAACCTCTTGGCACTTTAAAAACGCCGGTAAAATGTAATGATTGGAACATTCAGAAGGCAAAAATAACAGTCGTAGCTGATGGGTTTCGGCCAATATTAGGACGAGATCTTTTTTGATCAGTTAGGCATCACAATTTCTCAGAAGCCTTGTCCGAAAACAGAGGTTAATAACATAGATCAACCTTGTGCAATAAAGAGATCACTTGCAAAGGAGTTTCCCGATTTGATAACGCGAATTGGAAAATCAAAAAAACCATACGTTCAATTCAAAATTCCACAAAAATTATCAAGTCATACATCAGAAAGGAAGAAAAGTGCCAATACATCTTCAACCGAAAGTGAAAATTGAATTAGAAAAACTATTAAATGAAGGACATATAGAAAAATTAAACAACTGTTCTGATCAATTTTTCATATCTCCGATTGTCATTACGGTAAAAAAGGACCGATCAATCAAATCAGCACTTGATTCAAAAATTCTAAATAAAGCTATTCATAAAAACAAGTATCAAATGCCCAATATAGATTCGCTAATTCAAACAATTTCGCAAACACTGTCAACGGCGCCGCATGAGACTGCTTATTTTACGACTCTTGATTTGCAGTACGCTTATAGTCAACTGAAGTTACACAGTGATACGGCCCGCCATTGTAACTTTAATATTGATAGCGGAGATATGACTGGCACATATCGATTTAAAACAGGATTTTACGGTTTAACGGATATGCCAGCTGAATTCCAAAAAGCTATTGATTGTACCCTTGCCGGTTTGGAAAATACTTTCTGTTTCTTGGATGATATTTTGATCGTAAGCAGAGGTGGAATCGAAAAACATCTGGATTTGGTACGAAAATGCCTAATAAAACTAGATCAAGAAAACTTACGCATAAATCTTGCAAAATGTCATTTCGCAAAAGAAACGATTGAATGGCTCGGACATAATATTACACAATCAAGTGTAACTCCACTTTCAAGTAAAACGGATGCAATTGGAAAATTATCAGCACCTACTAATCTTAAAAAACTTCGATCGTTTATGGGTTCAGTACACCATTTAGGAAAATTTATTCCAAATTTGTCACAATTATGTTACCCCCTTCAACCTTTGCTAAAGAAAAATTCAAAATTTCTTTGGACGGAAGAGCACGAAAAACAGTTCTCCCTAATAAAAGAACAAATTACGGAAACCACTGAAAATAAACAATTCAACCCGGAATTAGAAACACGAATTAAATGCGACGCCTCACGTAAAGGATTGGGATGCGCATTGGAACAACGAACACCTAATGGGTGGCATACAGTAGCATTTGCGTCTTGATTTTTGAACTCTGTTGAAGACAGATTTAGTATAAATGAATTAGAACTTCTGGGTGTTGTTTGGTCCGTGGAACATTTCAAGTTTTATTTATACGGCAAACCCTTTACTGTGATAACTGATCATAGAGCTCTTCTCTCAATCATGAGAGAAAACAGGTCTAACAAATCATATAATAGTAGACTGACACGTTGGGTAGATCGTTTACTACCATTTGATTTCTCAATTGACCACCTTCCTGGCGCAAAAATGGGATTCGTGGATTATATCTCTCGCGACCCGCACCAACAAGCTGTTAATATATCTGCATATGAAGAGCAATTTATTGTAGCTAAATTGGATGTAATTAAACGCATTGCCAAACGCTTCTTATTAAACGCCGAAAATTACGTCGATTTCGCAGCGCGAAATCCACCTACAAAAAGCGTCATAAATAATCAAAATTCCACTAATAATTTATGCAGTGAATTCGCACCGCGAAATCCAGAACATTCTACAAGTACGCAAATTGATAACCCAATTAGCGAATTAACAATAAATAATTTAAAATCCAACCCCAAAATCGAGACAACTAACATTCCTCACTCGCTTTTTGCCTTGAACCGACCCACTGAACAGTCGCTCTCTAATTTAAACAATTTTCAACGAATAGCCACGAAATTCAAAAACGTATACATGATGTCCCAATCAACCTCCGATGAAGAAACGCTGATGACAGTCAAACAATCGACCCCATCGAGAGTACGATTTGCAGAAGAGCAGCTCAAGCAGCACCCGCAACTCCAATAACGCCCACAACCGATACAACAGCCACTTCGCCGTCAGTAGACGACCTCTACTTGGACTCTTTCAACTTCGCGCTCTCCAAAATCTTCTCCAGCTCCCTAATGGCCAGCCCGACAACCAATGACGCAATTTTGAAAGAGATTCGCGACTGCATTCTTACGGACAACGAAGATAGATGTAAACAAATATCTCCTTACATCCATTCCTTCTGGAAAGACTTGCATGTAAAGAACGGGTGTGTCTGCATAGATGACAGGATTGCTCTGCCCCATGCGATCAAACATGCCTATGTAGACGCCATCCATGCAACTCATCCTGGCACATGGGGGATGCCCGATATGGCAACACACGCGTGGTGGCCATATATGCACAGGGACATAGCTACGAAAACTGCAAAGTGCAACCCCTGTGTCAAGATTGGTAAAAATTTAAAACCTATTATACCTGCAAATAAATGGGAACCAATAAAGTTATGTAAAATTCCAAATGAAGAAAAATTCCAAATTCAAATTGATTTTGGAGGACCCATCTATAATGAAAAAATCAAGAGATTTATTTTCTTGCATGTATTGATCGATTTTCGAAATTCCCAACAGCAGAAGTATTTGATAGAGCTAATGCAGATAATATTTCAAAATTCCTTCAAGAGAATGTTTTGCTACACGGTATACCCCGAGCAATTAGATTGGATCAAGCTCGATGCCAAACGGGGCAACAAATTAAAGCATTTTGTAGTCAAAATAACATACAGCTAATTGAAGCGCCAATACACGATCACAGAGCAATTGGTTTGGTTGAAGGGCTAATTCAAACAATCAAGAGTCGCTTAGCCTGTATTAAAACGGCGGCGAAAAATCAATTCAACGTGTAAGCTTCAATTAATTCAATAATTTATCAGCTACGAATATGTCGTCAAAAGACTATTAATATATCACCATTTGAGGCACATTTTG
This sequence comes from Convolutriloba macropyga, assembly GCF_964194025.1. Classification (NCBI taxonomy): domain Eukaryota; kingdom Metazoa; phylum Xenacoelomorpha; order Acoela; family Convolutidae; genus Convolutriloba; species Convolutriloba macropyga. The sequence continues at coordinate 37,988,219 of NC_134476.1, forward strand.
GTAGAAAAGCAAATACGCCATTAAGCAATATAACGACTAAACCAGACCCAAAAAATTTAACTTACAAAAACATTTTAAACAAATATTTAGATTTGGAGACTGTCACAGACGATAACTGGAACAACGATGAGCGTAGCGACATTGAGATAGAGGTGAATTAGAACAGACTGGGCAAAGAGGCGATGAAACGGCAAAAGGAGGACCCGAATAAGGAATCAGGATTGATTTCTCATCCAGATGTTGGACAATCTATACCCAGAACGGAAGCATCATTGGAGGTAAAGCTGGCGAAAAAGAGACCTCGCACGAAAAGATCGAAGAAAAGTCTCGATGGCTTATATGACGTCTTAGCACCAGGATCTTCAGTAATCAAAACAAACGAATATACTTCAGTCATTAAAGAACCTGGAAAGAGAGACGTGACAATCAGGAACTCGAATTTAGCAAAGTTTGGGACGAAGGCGGAACGTGACACAGAATTACAGGTGTGCGCTAACCGACGCCCAAAATTACCAACGGGCAAAACAACCGAGGAGCTCATAAACCATCACGCAAAAGAATCCAGAAAGAAGTTAGAAGGAGGAAAACGAATGAAGCATAGGAAAGTGGCAGGTGACGTCAGTACAGTGTCGTCAATTCATTCTAATGTTACACGCGCCCTCCGTGTAAGAATGCCAACAAAGCCCAAAAGACAACTGTCAACAGCGCCACCAAATCAACCCATCGAATTAAGTAACGATCCCGCGGTGCCAATGGAATTACCCACCACAAGCATTGTTATCGCGGAGCCACCTAGTAGGCCAAAGCGAAAAGCAGCTACAAAAGCATCAGTAGCATTAATTCCAACAAAACGAAAGCGCTCCACAGTATCGGTCACAGAATCGGATGAATCTGCGACTTCAGTACAAACTTGCCCTCCCACAACTTCAAGTACTGGAGCAATTGGAAAACATAAAATACGACAAAATATCAAGAAACAACAAATTGAGAATAAATCAATAATTTCTGCCATACAAACTGCCGCAGAACAATCTAATCAAGAGGAAACTAATTTTACAGTCGGCCCATGTTCTCCAACAACCTCATACCCTACCCAATTTTATGTCTCCCCCAATTACGGAGAACCAGAATTGTCGATTACAGTTGGCGAGGCTGAGACATATTAAGAAAGTGAGAGTGATTAAAGTACATTTCTCTAAAACTGTTGCGTTCAAAACTCTGATTAAAACATTACCGTATTAATTATTTTAACAAGTACATATGATTATTAATTTTCTGATAAATAACTTTGTTATTTATTTCCGCCAAGGGGGAAATGTGGTATAATGGTACATTTTTAGTTTGGGGCTATTGTTTGGTGTAGCTAAATTGGTTTATTTTATGTTTAATTTAATTTAGTTCATTTCATCTACCTTTATTTTGTTCCTTCATTTAGTTCTAGTTTTGAAGATCGAATCTTATGTTTTCATACTTGTAAATTTGTCTACATCCTGTGCATGATCTTTTGTCTGTTCACATTGTCTCGTGATTGTAAGTTGCCGCATTTAGAAATGTAATCTTATGAACAAATTGTTAATCAGTTTTGTTAATTTTATCTATATTCATTCTCTTCATTTTCGCAATTCGAATTAGTTGACTCTCTCTTTAACTAGAATCCGATCCGCCAAAGTCTTAATTTAGACGAGTAAAAGTTTAGTAAATTTCGCTAAGCGAAATACACTATAAACAATTGAAAGCGATTTCGCTACACCAAATCTGCCTAAATTCTGTAACCAGAATATTCAATTCACAAGCAACAAATAATAGCGTTGAATCGCACCACGAAATCACCACTAAATAGCCGCTGTAGAATAAGCTAATCGGTGCCGCGAATCAACTCATTCCTACAGATTGTAAATCTGTACGACAGAACCCCTCAACTTTAGTTTACGATACAGCATATTATAATGTGGAGAAAATTTGTCTGCACTCTGCTAATGTGTCGTGATTTTCTTAAAATCCAGTGAAAAAGTTTGCAGAAATCACAGACGTCATTAAGATTCGTATTGCAAGATCTAGAGCTGAGCTAAATTGGCAGCTTTAAAACAGAAGATATCCAAAAAATCTAACAATCCGAGAAAAGATTTCAGTGCCCAAACAGCAATTGGCTGTTTTTAAATTGTGTAATCTCTGCATCAGAGCAGTTGGCCATTGCAAAATTTCTTCTCGAAAAGCAGATGTCAGAAGCATATTGCAATGTTTACTTATTTTTATGCGGTTCGAAGCTGAATGTTCGTGCTATTAGTGCTAATCTTGTTTTATTCATGGGTTAGCACAACAACCCAAGTTGACACAAAATTCTGGCAATCAGATGTTGAATATATGGTGCTAATTTGACGTTCTGTTTTTATTCTCACATTAATTTTTAACGAATGGTTATATGCTTTTCCATAAATTGGTTTACTCTGTGACTACTCTGTGAAATCCATTAAAGAAGTATGCTCAGTGGACTATGTGAACCCATAATGATTGCTTAATCCAACTTACGGTTTTTTTCAAAAAGCTATCTTTCCGTACAGAAATTTCACTGTCCACCAATTGGACAATTAATTGTTGTTGGAAGTGCCAGTAAGGATCATATTGTAGTCGGTTGGACTGCGTAACCTCAATTTATCAATAGCCGGTATTTGTGGCCTAAAACTATAATAAGAAAAACTATTCCCTAAACTACTATAATAAGAAAAACCCTAAACTACTATGAAATATACCTTTATGGCTCCTGTGTAATGGTCATGAGACGGTCGTAATATCCGAAGATCGTCAATAAGTTGACAATGATGTGATTCAGAAATCACATCCGGAGTTAAATTGAGATTGTTCACAGAAATGGCAATGAGCCCGGAGTCAACCACAGCTACGCAATTGCCAAGAAGACTTGAAATCCTTAATGTCATTGGCTCTTGATTTTCAAGAAAGTTGAGGAGCGAAAGGGTTGAAGATGAACTTGCGAGGAGGAAAGAGGGTTTGGGATCTGAGATCAAGTTGAAATAGAGCAGTGCAAAACGGGGTGAGGTCGTGGAATTATGACTCGACAAAACGTCGTCTGGGGGGGGGGGGTGTCATTCCAGTGCGTAAAATACACGGACCCGGAAGAAGTTAATGACTGTTGGGTTATGGACTTTCGCAAGCGGAATAAAAAGCGTTTTTAACTGAGTAAAAGAATTAATTTCTCAAAAATGAGAGAATAACAAAATGATATTTTACAGTAGAATTTAGAGATTTACAGGAGAGATCTGATTATTAGATCAAGATGGTGATTTGAATTTGGGGATGAAAAAGGACTCAAAAATCAGCTGTATATATACCGATTATCAGTGTGAAAAAGTCAAGATACAAAACTAATCTTAGCACCGTGATTTATAGTGGGGGTTGCAAGGGTTACCCAATATGGTTTGCTTCTGCAAATCAGTCGCAATGGGAACCATAAATGGAATGCATTTGCACTTTTCTAAGAATTCATTCACACTTCTGGAGATATCATCATCATTTAATACATGCTGGGAAGATTTTACATCACTTAATCTAACTCTAATAATAGTTATCTAGATTCACCAATTTGAACCGAATATTGATTCTCAGCACCATTTCTTGACAATTCATTTATATAATTTCTTTGATCGAAGTCATATTGCTTGTCTTTCTAATCTGGTAAGTCAAACTTTCTTTCTAATTCTCACAAAGTTTAAGACTATAGTTTGATCGATATTCTAACACCCCCACTCAGACTTGTGCTGATTGCGTAGAATCTGCTCCCATCAAAACTGCTCTGAATGTTTCCACTTTCGAAACGGGTAAGGACTTTGTGAAGATGTCCGCTGCCATTTTGTCTGTAGGGACGTAATGAATTGAAATAGTCCCATCCTTCCACTTGTTTGAAGCCTTTCGCCACATAGCGCGCTTTGTATTTGTCCACTTGACCACTGGGTCCCAATTTGCCCGGTATGACGTCCCTGTCTGTGGGTGGTCTCACTAGGTTCCAAGTCTCGTTGTCTTGGAGTGCCTTGACCTCGTCCTTCATTGCCCGGTGCCACTGGTCCCAATCGTCACCTTGCTTGGCTTCGTAGACTGTTTTGGGCTCCACATAGTCGCCCTCAGTCACAGCAAGATGGGTCCTGACTTCTCCAAAAAATTGCGGAACATTCCTTGCTCGTGTCCCTCGTATGGGCTCTGCTCTGTCCGCGTGTTCCAGTGCATCTTCATTGAAGCCAACTGTCTCTAACTGTGAGAAGTCTTCTGTGTCACTGTCTTCCAGTGACACTGAGTCTCTGTAACTCCCTCTTGTTGCAGTAGATCCTTCATCTAGTGCTGTTTCTCCAACATCTGAGGCCTCTGGTCTCAGTGTTGTTTCTTGAGTATTCACGCTCCCTGCGTCATGCCACTCCTCCTTTATTGCAGTAGATGTGTCCTTTCGTTCTCTGTTGTCATCATCTTGATGACCATCATCTGGGTGCCAGATTCCCAGTTCCGGCCCATCATCTAGTAGGTCAGCCGTTTCTTTGTTGTCAGGGATTGAGCCCACTTCAGACTCCTTGATGATCTCATCTCGAACTGCCATCACCTTGCGTGTGTTGGGTATGTACACCAGGTATCCGTTTTCTCCTTCAGTGTAACCCACAAACTTTCCTTCCAATGGCTTGGGTTCAAGTTTGCTGACTTCTCTGTCCCTCTTCCTCATGAAGACTGTGCAACCAAAAAAAGATATTTTACTGATTGAAAGCTTAGGTTTTATACCTCTCATCAGCTCTGCTGGGCTTTTTTCTTCTCCTCGTCTCACAACCAAGTTTCTGATCCTTGCTGCGTGAAGAATTGCAGCTCCCCACATCATCTTGGGAAGTCCTGAGTCAATGAGCAAACATCTTGCCATCTCCAGCAGTGTCCTGTTGCACTTCTCAGCTAACCCATTCTGTTGTGGCGTCTCTGGTATGGTCTTTTCCTGTAGAATGCCTGCATCTAAGCAGTACGTCTTGAACTGTTCTGAGAGAAACTCCTTCGCGTTGTCTTGCCTCAGCCTCTTGGGCGTCCCCACACTGAGAACAAATTTCTTCAGGCTGGCCAGTGCTTCACTCTTTGCCTTAAGCAAGTCCACAAACACAAACTTCGTGTACTGGTCTGCAAACACTATGCAGAATCGGAACCCTGACAGTGACTCTACTCTGAAAGGTCCCATCACGTCTGTGAACACCCTCTCCAGCTTCTCTTCTGCTTGGGTCTCTGCCACTCTTGGTACTGAAGTCTTTGTGATCTTGGCCAATGCACACACATTGCATACATCATCGAGTTCCCCCACTGTCTCTGATGCCTTCTTGACCACATCCGCTTGATTCAAATGACCCAATTGTCTGTGCCACTTCCTTGCACTGTCAAGTTTCACGCTGTTGGAACTCATCTTGAATTCTAGAACGCTGCAGGGTAAGTAAAACAATTTTTTTTCTTGTGTTAGTTTTACCCGAGTTCCCCTCTGAAGTTTCATGCAGCTGTTTCCTCTCTCGAAAGTGAAGCCATGTCCCCACTCCGTGCATGTTGAGACTGATAGGAGGTTTGAAGAATAGTCCGGCACACACAGAACATTTTTGAGTTCGCATTGGAATTCCCCTTTGTTTTAGGGTATGCTGATCCTCACACAGCCTCTGCCCACCACTCTGGAAGCCTCTCCATTGGGATTTCTGACCACTGATTGAATGGACACAAAGTCCAGGAACGCATCGATGTTCGTCACTATGTGATCTGTACAACCACTGTCCACTAGCATGCCTGCTGTCTTCCACTGGGTAAGAGCTGCCCCGCATTCCTCGTCTGGTGTAGCCAATGTTGGATCCATTGCCACTGACTCATGTTTGCCTCCATCTCTTTGTCTCTTGCATGCCTTGTCTAGGTGACCCTTCTCACCACACTTGCTGCATTGTGCTGTCTCCTTCTTCCTGCAGTCCTTGGCAAAGTGTCCAGGGATCCCACACACAAAGCAGTTTCCTTTCTTGGGTCCCTCCTTGAGGTCACGCCTCACTGCCAGTGCCACTGAACCACTTTGTCCCTTGTGTCTCTGCACCGTGCTCTCATGAAAGTTCTGCAGCCTTTTCCTCAACTCTGTGAAGTTCGTTTCCGGGTTGAAGTTTTCCTATATAACAGAACTTTCATACCTCACTGGCAGACCATTGAGGACCAAGGCGTTGAAGAGGGTCTCTGAGACTGCTTCCTCTGCTTCTTGTAGCCTTTTGAGCAACTCCTGTCCTCTGATGAACAGGCTGTCCAAATCCTCAGAATCCTCGAGCTGCAGTCGAGCAAGCTGTGCCACTAAAGTCACCACTGTCGGTGTCTCCACACTCTGAAATCTCTCTTGCAAAAGCTTCCAAGCCTTTGCTCCATCTCCGATGCCGCCATCTCCCACACAGTCATGTCTCATCAGCATGAGGATTGTTGCATCTAGAGTCAGTGCCAAATGGCACCACACATTGTTCCGTTTCTCCTTGATGTCTGCAACTTCCTTCTCATATGCATCCTTCAGCACCTTGTGGTTCTTCTTCTCATCATTGGTTGCCCCATTGGCCAGTGGCGCAGGCTCATTGGGTTGCTCCTCTATCCCCAGTAGTGATTTGTAGAGTCCCTTCGTCTGCATCATCGCCACAATTCTTGTGCTCCAGATTGGAAAGTCCTGTGCCTTTCCTGTGTAGGTCAGCAGCTTCACTGTATGTTGATCCATTGAAGTTTGAGCAGGCAAAACAGTTGTGAAAAGAAAAGGTACTAAGCAGAAAAGGATTATGACTGTCAACAACAAATTAGTTTTGTTTTGGAAATTAATTTTATGACTTAGAAAATTGCTGGGCCCATAACCTGTTGGGTTATGGACTTTCGCAAGCGGAATAAAAAGCGTTTTTAACTAAGTAAAAGAATTAATTTCTCAAAAATGAGAGAATAACAAAATGATATTTTACAGTAGAATTTAGAGATTTACAGGAGAGATCTGATTATTAGATCAAGATGGTGATTTGAATTTGGGGATGAAAAAGGACTCAAAAATCAGCTGTATATATACCCATTATCAGTGTGAAAAAGTCAATATACAAAACTAATCTTAGCACCGTGATTTATAGTGGGGGTCGCAAGGGTTACCCAATATGGTTTGCTTCTGCAAATCAGTCGCAATGGGAACCATAAATGGTATGCATTTGCACTTTTCTAAGAATTCATTCACACTTCCGGAGATATCATCATCATTTAATACATGCTGGGAAGATTTTACATCACTTAATCTAACCCTAATAATAGTTATCTAGATTCACCAATTTGAACCGAATATTGATTCTCAGCACCATTTCTTGACGATTCATTTACATAATTTCTTTGATCGAAGTCATATTGCTTGTCTTTCTAATCTGGTAAGTCAAATTTTCTTTCTCATTCTCACTAAGTTTAAGACTATAGTTTGATCGATATTCTAACAATGACCCGCTAATTCGATTAATAAGTCTGGTATTTCGGAACTGTGACCCCGTCTTTCATGTTATTTGAAAGTGGTTTAAGTCTCAAACGTGTAAAAACAAAGCTAGATGTGAACTGCTGGATTATTTTCGCTCTAATTATGACGAAACAAGCTGTCACTGTCGGTGGAAAGGTTTTCTTGGATTTTCAGTTTGGTCAAAACCAACTTTTTGAGAAGTTTGTTGTTTGGTTCTTCAGCAAATTCAAACATCACAGTCGCAAACTGTCCTTCTAGGAAGCGTACACTTCTTGTTTTGCAGACATCAAATTTGTAGAAACTGAGGATTCTGCACAATGAAAATTGGCTAATTTATAAAATAGAGGTGGAACTTTGTACGGTTTTCGTTTTTGAGCCGAGGATTTTTTTTGCACCGTTTTTGACCCATTCACCGATATTCTTATATTTTTGCAAAAATTTCTGCGGTGATGAAATTTGGTAGTTTTAGCGGTGAACGTTTTTCACCGCATTGACCGCATTAAACGCTCAAAATCGCAAATTTTACATATTTTCACCGCATACAACGCAATTCTTACAATTTTTTAAAGCAATTTTTGCTTTCAAAACCTCGACCCGGGTAGGACGTAATTGACAAGGGCGTATATCCACACAGTTTAGCACAATCTCGCACAATTTTAGCCAAATTCGATTCATAAGTGGATTCGACAGTGACTCGAGTCACTGTCACACAATTTCTGATTTCACATTGGAACATGTTCGGGCTAATTAGCACAGTTTCGCACAATTTCAGACAAATTCGAATCATACTTTAATTACTGTATGGACTGACGAGTCATGGTTGTTTTGTGTCTGGATCATGTGGTTCATAAAAGGGATTTTCAGAGCACAAATTTGAGAAGAATTGAAACATTTTGAATTAATGTGAACAGCATAACTCTAAAAATGCTAAGACCAGTTCGAAACAAGAGAAAAAAATCAAACATTCATACCTCTATGAATCAATCTAACAAGCCTATGAACGCAGAGAAAGGCAGATCAAAGCAGTTGTTAAAGAGTCTCGACATTTCATGACTACTGCAAGTCAGGAAACACGTGACGTTGATCATAAAAGTAGAAAGATACCAAATAAAACTCAACCTCATCAGCAATTCTTCCCGTCACTCCCTCTGCAGATTTCCGGGCAGCTGTATCTTCGTGGCTATCCGAAAAGGTTTCCATAAAAAGGCCATAAAATGGCGTGGATCTTTTCAAGAAAATTTTTTCGACCGAATTAACAGTCAAAAAAAGGTAAAAAGAGAGCATTTGCCTACTATGCAAGTTTGTCATTGGTGGGCAGTAACATCTCAGGAAGCGTGCCGACTATTGAAAAACGCAAAAAAAGCGTGGGACAACGAAAAAACACAGGCTCTGTGATTCTGGATGAATAATATCAAAAATATATTGCAGAATAAATAAACAATTTTAACTGGAATGTCTCAGCACAGCAGAGACAATGGCGTCGACAGATTTTGATTAAAATGGAGTCCAGTGAATGGTTTTCACAAAAAGTGAACAGACGTTGTCAAAAACAGCAATTGAGCATTTCAAGGAAACGTTAAAGCACTTGGAAATTTTCTCATTTTGTCATGGATGCTCCTTTGCTCAATCTTCTGAATACAAATTGGGTTAGCTAGAGAAAACAACAATTGTCCTGTGCATGCGGCTAAAGATCATCACTATCCTGAAATATGAAAACATTCTACTAACAAAATTGCAGCAGCATCAGCTGTTTCAGTTGGATGATTTCCTGGTTTATCAGTATCAACATTTCTCAATTCTGGTGAAGATTATTGAGCAGTTTTGCGATCTGTAAAAATAACAAGGAGGCTCCGTAATGTGCGATCGCACACAAGGTTCCGACCCCACTCATCCTCAAATTTGGCATAATTGTCAAACAAATGAGGAACAGATAGAAAACCCCGAAAATCTCAAGTATTTTTCAAAAAAATGGTGTTTGAACCAAAAGATAGCCTCCAAGGCAAATAACTCAGTGAAGTAAAAAAAAATGACGCATTAGATTGATGAGATCAGCCATCAATACTTTATGCCCATTTTTAAACAAAAACTTAATAACAAAGTCAAAATTATGTCAGATAAAACTTAAACTGACTCAAAATAACTTATAGATTACTCAAAAAGATATGGGATCAGTCCATAATAAGGCTCGGTTACAATTAGACGAAAAAGAACAAAAACATAAAGTTTAAAAAATTCGCTTAACCTTTTTAAAAACAATTATGTTCAAAGTAATGAAAAGCATTAGAAATCAAAAGAAAACATCCCACAGGTTCATAATTACTTTTGTCTTCATATGAGGGTATTGATACCTGCCATTGTTTTTTTCATAGGGTTGCAAAGAGAACAATAAATAGACAACAACCAAAAAATCAAATGAAACTTTCCAGAAAATGCTGTCGAATGTGTAGAGCCAAAATTTGCCCCTCAGAAATCTGTTTGTTTGAGTCTTTTTCGGATGAATTTAATGTGATGTAAAACGTCTCTTTAATGAGACTAGGTAACAAGTAGGCAAAAAAGAAAAAAAGCCAAAATTAATTAATACTTTTGTTTTTTTTTATTTTAGAAAAAGTAATTATTTCCAAAGTCATGAAACCCATTAGATACAAAATCAAATATATAAAAAGATTCATTTACTCATCCAAAGGACTTCCTTGTGTCTTGTAATTATCCATAATATGTTTTATGTCTACAAAAATAACGTCAAAAATGACAAAAGTCAAAAACTATATTACTTTATTTGCGAAAAACCCATACTGGAGACAGGAAAGTTATGACGATTTTCTTTTAAAAAATTAGATTTGTGACACCAATACCTTGTGACTTGACACCGTTCTACGACAACAATAATGTCATTTTTGACCTGTAATTATCGAGACTGGGTAACAAATAGACAATAAAAGAAACAAAAATGTGACGATAAAAAAAGATTTTCAAAGTCATGAAAGCCATCAGCTATCCACCCAAATCAGAAAATCAATTCACCTTCTCTTCTATAAAAAAATGAAACTTACATTTTACAGGAAAACTCATGCGATTAAAATTACAAAGCAAAGACGACAGTTAAAGTCAAAATTTAAAAAATCATTTAAATTCATCAAGAAAGTGGTGTCGAAGCGGTTGAAACCGTAATCTATATATTCAACAAATTTGATAAAGTCAATTGTGTTTGGTTTTTAGGACCAATTTTGTGATATTTGAATTGTCAAAAATGTAATACAGTGACAAAACGACAAAACGTGAAAAATGGGCAAATGATTGAAAATCAAAACAAAAGTGTGAAATCTAGTAGTATCAAGGCAAGAAGACTATAACATAAAACGTAAAACCTCAATACAAATTAAATGCTAATTCAGTAAAAACAGGAAGAATTGTTTCTGCGCTGACACTAAACTACAAGTTGACCAAATCAAGAAAAAACTAGACGGAAATTTCAAAAATCCATGATTTATTTAAAAATCAAACATTTTCAAAATTCGAAAGGAATATAAACTGATAAGAAAGAAAACTATATGAAAAATTTAGTGCTGCTTAGGAAGCCAATTGGACCTATCAACGCTGAGCCTCGATTTGAAATGTTCTCTCCTTCAGTTAACATGAAAAATCTCAAAAGATTATCGACTGATTAAAATCCGAATTATTTTCGGATTGTAACAATCCAAGACTGGCAAAAATCTAGCCCAACTAATGCTGTCTATCCATTAGGAACACCTAATTTTTCAAATGATATAGATATAGATATTTTGGTAGTTTAAAAAATGCTGCGTTTTTGATAATCAACTAGTAAAATTAGAGAAAAATGGCAAAATTTTAATTACAGAGCACTCTCAATGAAAATGAAAATAAGGCTAGCCCCCTTTTGAGTTTACAAAGGTTGTCTTATTGGTTTTTGGGTGTGTACTTCAAGCAAAATTAATCAAACTGGCCTAAAGAAGCGTATTTCGTGCTATATATGGTTAAAAAGGCTGAATTTTGAAAACCTTAGCCAAAAAAATTAAATCAAAACAGTCAACAAAGTTTTTTGCCTTTAAAAATAAAATCAACAACACTATTTTTAAAAATGTTATCAAATTTTAGCGAAGTTCATGAAAAACGTGAATGCAAAAAGAATGTGAAAAAAATAGCGCAAATTGGTTTAGTATTCACAAAAAATAAACATCGATAACTCGCTCTAGAAAACAAAATTAATTAAAATCGTTTTAGTTCCCTATTCTAAGCTGGACGGGCTTTTTAATGATACCACTCACAGCTCTCTACGATGAATATATCGATCGGTCAATATTGTCTGAACAAAAAAAACTATTTGAGTATATAGTTCCTCCCCCCTCAAGAGGGGTCGGAACAATTATATCATAGTGGAACATATCATGTTTATCACTAGATCATCAATTATATAGATCCAACGCGTTGCAATTGTTATTGGTATGAAAATGGCTTGCTTTTGAAAACTGAAGTTGTGTTTTTGACAAAAAAGACTTAAGTCAGCATTCAGTCGACTAAATTTGTTAAAAGACAAAATGCCTCGGCTTCACAATAAGCTGTCGGAAAGGATTGTCGTAGGATCAGAATTTTAACGTAGGTTTGCCGGAATAATATTCGGCCTCAAGACCGTGCAAAGTCAAGCTCAAGAGCATACAATCATCACAAAATGAAGCAACGCTTTTCCAATTAAGAGCTCTTCCTGCTGGCTCACGTTCGCCAGAACCTCTTTGGAGGCAAAGAATTGATGATCCAGTTGACGTTCATCGACACTACGGACCTTTCACGAGAGCCAAAAATTTGCGAAAATGTACTAATTAAGCAATGCACAAAGTTGCCGACAAAAATTCTCCTTCAGATGAGAAGTGTACATCTCTGGTTATGCATGGACCTTTTTCTATGGACCTTTTTTATGGAACCCCTCACGGAGGGAGGGTCTGATCTGAAGACATGGTGCAGCCATATTGGGCTAGTGGACAGTTCGGGGAGCACAATCAAGGAACTAGAAGTGGAAACAATATCTTCATCCGTTCCCGGAATGAAACAGGATGTAGATACAAAATGAACGAAGATCTACAAACCAATCGGAGAAGAATGGATGTACCATAAAACATATTTTTACGCTTTTGATTTTAGCTTCCAACTTTTACACTCTCAGAATTGTTCACTTTTTATGATACCGGTGAGATTTCTTTAAGAGCACTTTGTCACGAAATCAACCAGCAGCACTCAAATAAATACTCACCTATATATTTCCGAAGTTGAACTACTGAAATCTTCACAACAGGAGTCAAACCCCAACTTCATCTTATAATTGGGAATTGGCAGCCCGAGAAAAAATAATGATGCTGAAACCCTTCGTTTGAAGACAGCAAAGTGAACATTAAAAGAGATCAAACTTAATTTAAACCGACATATGATTTTGATATTTGGGCTGTATTCTGAAAGTTGTATTCTAAACTGGGTAACAAAAGCAACATTGTGGGTATCCAAATCAATTTGCCAAGGGTTGTTGCAAAATATTGAAAAAAAAACAAAATCTAATCAACAAACACAAAGAGTAAGCAACATTGAAACTCAACTACTAGTAGATTCCGATGAAAGTAACGTTTGTCGGACAATGATTATGTAGCAATAATTAGCAACAATTCAACTAATGAAATCAGCCCACAAAATATGCAACTGAAAGTCGAAATAACAAATTGTTCTTCAATTTGAACTCCGGAAATGCGTTTTCAATCAAAAAATTGTCATTAGCGAAAGAGATAAATTTTTTTTTGTCCTGAATCTAAATGGTCAGAGAAAAAGTTCAACGAAATGCGAACTGAAAAACTTGAGATGTACGGTAGCCTAGAAGTTGTGAACTACGATTGCTAGTCGTACCTGACGGACTAATCCTTATTATTAGAAGAGATTTGTTAGATAGTCTTGGTATCCGATATACAAATCAACTTCTTCGAATAAATGATGTTAATTGCATCGCAAAGCAGTGCTCAATGAAATTGAAAATAACAAAAGATTTTCCACAGTTAAGTAGTGGAATGGGAAACTGAAAAAATCAGAGAAAATGTAAAATCGAAATTTCCACAAAAATTATACTGCACGTTGTCAAAAATACACAGCACGGGCATTTTTTATCATCACCATTTTCACCACATTCAGTGCTGAAAACTGCAATTCTTACACATATCCATACATTCAACCATCGCAATTCTTACTTTTTGAGCACATTTTTGCGTTGACACCTCAATCCGTGGTCGATTAAATTATTTGCTATCATTTCAGGCGTCTGAAACGGACTACTAGCAAACAAGATGAATCCAGTAACTAAAAATATACACAAAGTTGTCTTCCTTCTGCTGTAGTGAGTGTGTACACTCAGACGCAATTTCGCTAAGGGCTTTTGACGATGCAAGCCAAAAATTTTAATTTTTATCAAATTTTTTCCTCTATTTTTGTATAATCTGGGATGGGTGCTGAAATTATTTCAAATCTGGAGTTCTTTTGCGGAAAACATCTCGTTATATTGATTTTCTGCTTTTTTTTCTTACAAATTTTCTAAGGAAGTTTGGCCTTATAAGTCATTCGTTTGTTCAAGTGTTAAAATCTTTTCGTGAGCATTTCAAGTCATTTAAGCTCTCTATTGAAATATAATCCCTCTTTTCTCTGTATTTCGGTGTGAGCGCAGAGCGATTTTAAGTTTTTATTTTTGTGCTCAAATTGTTTAGTTGTCCTCACTTACTTCAATCTGTCATTCGGTTATAAGTTTAAATTTTCGGAGTTGGCTTTTAAATGCGAGTCTTTGACAAAGCTGGTAGACAAAGACGAATAGAGTTTGACGACAATTGTTACATCCAGCTTTTTCAATAAAAGCTTTTTAGAAAAAACATAAACGAAAAAGATTCCCACGCAAAAACGATAATCCTATCCTTTTAAAGTCTGGCTAGCACCGCTCGATTTTGTTGGTTAAATAAAATTAAAACCGCGCAAAGAAGCGTCCCTTGTTATAATTACTGAATCCTTAGAACTGGAAAACCATTCGGCGCCTAAGTTTTTTAGCTGACCCACTGCCTTTTGCCGGCATTGCTTTCTCCAATCAAACTGCTCTTTTTCCCCACATCTCTCAGGGTGTTGTGGTGTTGTGCTCACACCTTGAATTTTTGAATGATCTCAACATAATCTGACTTGAAATTCTCATGGAATAAATAAAATTATCAGCATTTGACAACTTCATTACTTATTTTGGTTTTTCATTCTTTTCAAAACTAAACTATAAAGATTCAAACTTTCTTCACAATACAGAATGTTAATGATAATGCCATTAAGATACCCAATGATAAAAGCTCTGAACTTCCTGCCATTAGAAATAATCCTTTGATATTAGAGGACTACCAGAAAAACAGTACGACTGAAATGGAAAAAAATGTGGCTTTTTCCAGTATAGCCCTACTTTTGAAAAAACACATACTTTTTCCTATATTAAATTATTCAAATTGTTATGTATAGTTTATTTAAAACTACTTTGCTAATGCTACGTTCTCAACTGAGCTCTCATTTGTTTTCAAACACGATATTGACTACAATCAACTGATTGGCTATGTAATGCTCTTGAGTTCTAAAGATTAATAAATTCGAGTATATTTTAATCTTTTGAGTTTCTAGACGAATTTTGACTTACAATGTCAATCATTTTTGTCTCCTGCTTAATTTTGTGCTTAATTGCGGATTTTATGCGAAATCGAGCGACATTGCGTGCGAAAAATCGATACATAAATTGAGCGGATGCGTGATACAACTCGCGCGAAAAATAGATTATTAAGTTTTTACTTGTATTTAGCGGCTAAAATTAGGACACTTTTGCGAACACGGGATACGATATTCCCTTCCATTTTGCTGGTTTCTGCTAAAGTAGCTATTTTCCGCAATATTGTTCCACTTTCAATGTATTAACATAGTAAAGACAAACACGAGATACACGCATCGGGCATATCTGCCCGTGACGATTTGGGTATACCTCTGCGTCGTAATGCGTAGCTCTTATTAGATCTGCACGAGGTGTTCTCATTTAAGAGAAATCTGCACGTCTGATGTCTTTTTTGAAAAACATTTCTTGATCTAATGACTTTATTCTTTTTCAGAGAGAAACAATGTATCATTTCAGCGCCTTTGATCTCTCTTTACGGATTGTTTATAATGCTTAAAAACACTTAGACAAGATAAAACTACAGATTAAGACGCCCTTCCAAATTTCAAGCAATTTTATTACACGTTCGGGTTTCAGAGATTCGAACTCCTTTTTTTCAATGTTTAATATTACTCAAATTTTGTGCTTGTTTTCATCGAAATATTTTTTTTCTAAGTTTTGTCACTGCTAGGGCATTTGGATGTTAAAATAAAAGTTTCTCAACTAACTGTCAACTGTTATTCAAAGTTTTTGAATTTGATGAAGAACGAGACATGAAATGATGATTCAGTTCAAGTAATACTTTCTCTGTGAAGATTTCATCAACTTTGCAAAAGGATATTTGAGCTGAATTGTTTTTCTTTGAAGTTCTTTTTTAAAATGATACTATTTTGGGGTGTTCACAATTTTAACTTTTCAGGAGTTTTAAAGCCAGTTCCCTGAACTTTAATAGTTTTTAGAAGAATGGCAAGTTCTTAAATTTTTATGGCAATGTTTTCGTCTTTTCCAACAGAGCTGAACTCGAGCTGTGACTGCCTATACCCCTCAACTGCATGGCAACTACTTTCACTCATTTCTTTTGTCACTTTGATTTAGCTGATTTGCTGATTAACGGTCTACAGTATTTGTTCGTGGTCATCTCTTGTATTCTCAGTAACTGTTATTTTTGATCAAGAAGTAATTTTGCATCTTGTTGTTCCGACCCCATTTGTGGGGGGGAAGAACTATACACTCAAATGGGTTTTTTGTTCAGACAATTTTGGCCGATCGACATATTCATTGTAGAGAAATGTCAGTGGTATCATTAAAAAGCTCGTCATGTGTATAGTTCGAAACTAAAACGATTTTTTTGAATTTCGTTTTTTTTTGAGGAGATATCGAGGATTGCGGTTTTGTGTGAACACGGGATAATTGGCATGATTTTGTTCACTTTTAGTGTAATTTTTTTTATCAAATGGAGATAATTTTTATCAAATTACAAATTCAAAATTGCATTAAATGCCACAAAATGAATCACTTTTGAGTTTCTTATAGATTAAAGGCGATAAAAAGACTATTTCTGGTCTAATAGGTAAGTTTACTATCAAAAATTTCGAATTCTATTTGAAAGCTCTTTTTTATAAAACTCTTCATTTTTGTTTTCTTGGGTCACCAAGACACTAGTCACTTTTCATATCTAGGTTACGTTAATGACAAACCTGATTTACAGTCAAATGAATCCAATGAACAAAAAATTTGTCTTAGATCAATCGCTCCTTTATTTTTTCTTCGACTCTGAGTTTTCGAAAACTGAAAAGAAAATTTGATTTTCTATTTGGTTTTACTGAATTTTTAGAGTCCGTTGGCATAATTTCGATGACTTAATGTGCAAGCGTTTTGTAATGAGCATTAAGTGAACCTATCTAGAGCTTTCAGTGGACAGCTAATGGCTGTTACAACTTGATTTTTCGAAAAAATTTTTTCACATTAACCGATCACATAATTATTTTCGTGAGTTTAAGGTCTTTCTCAGTAACGTAAGGACCCCTTTCTACTTTAACCCAAATTAATTTGGTTAGCGGTTTTATTTTCTAACTATTTGTTAGAGGACTTTAATGCAACAAGATTTTCAAAAAATTTCTAAAAAGTTTTTGGATATTTTCCTATTATTGGTGCCTCTTGAAATCTTATAACATTATCCTGAGATTGATAACTCCCTTCCTCTTAAAAAACATTCAGTGGATCATGTATAGAGTTTGCAGAAAAAAACTTATGGTTTAAATGGCTTCGACACTTTCTTCTCGCACTTGTCCACTGAATTTTTGGTTTTTGCCTGTATTTGTTGTTGTTTCCATACTCATAAAACTTATTTAGATATCATATTGATTACCTATGCATGACATATATTCTTGTCCTTCAATCGACACATACGCTTCATTGGAGCGTATTTACTGAGTTCCGTTTAAATTTATTGAATTTAATGAGTGTTAAATATTTAAAAACATTTTTTCGAAATTTACCGAAAATTAACCATTCTTAAATTTGTTTTCGCATTTCGTGAACAGTAAGTCAGTCTCAGTAATGAATGAAATCCATTTTTTTCTGATTCAAAAATAGTTAATCTATTTAAAAAAAATATCTTATAACTGTTGGTGTTATGACTTCGATGCACGAGTTTTCATATATTTTTTTAACTTTTGGATATCTTTTTCGTATTTTTGGTTCCCTATGGAGTCTTCACACCTTCTTATCCTATCATTAATAGTTGCATTGGCTGAGAAATTGCGTTCAGTAGATCACACAGGAAATTTTCACAGAAAAATTAATGGTTAAAATGGCTTCGACATCTTATTCTCGCACTTTTCTAATAAATTTTTAATTTTGCCTGTATTTGTTGTTGTTATTATAATCAATTATTTATTGTAATTGTAATGTCATATTGATGACTTAAGAATGACAAACTTCCTTGTTGGCTCATCAGAGCATAACTTGGCGTATTTATTAGCTTCCGTTGAAAGCCGTTGATACTACGGGTTTTCTCAAAAATATCGTGATTTTTATGTATTTGTTCATGTATGTTTTTAACTGAAAAGTTGTACTGAAAAGTCGGTTTTTAAGGGCTTCGACACTTTTCTCACTCAAATTTTTTGTGTTGCTATTTTTGCTTTTCATTCTTTAGGAAGCCATAAAATGCTCACCGGTCCCATAAACCTGTAATTGAGGATTTATTGAATGATGTTAGCCGAAGCAGTCAGTTTGTTGCAAGTAGATTTAATGATTATGATATTATATGTTTTTAAAATTTTTAGATACTTTTGAAAATTTTCAGTTTTTGTTGTATTTTTCGACAACTTGTAACTTATTCTCATCATTCCGATACAATTCCCAGTTTTTTTCTTAACATTCTTACTGATATTATGATGTATCTGATGTTTTGTTTGTTAGATAATATGCGTTTTCAGTTAATATGTGTGGTGTATTTTGTTTCCTTTTCTTGTCCTGTAATACAATTGCGTAATAACAGATCCCAAAGATTTTGAAATGTGGCCAGATTAAACTTAAATATTCATTTATTATAAATGAAATAAAAATACATACCATTCAGATGAAAGCTAATGATTTTAGTGGCTTCACTAATTTGTGTTTTTGCAATGTTTGTAATTTTTTGTTCAATTTTTTTGAGTTTTTTCGGCATCTTTAGTCCTTTTCTATGGCTTACTCTAACCAAAGACACGTCCTATTGGTTTCATTGTAACTTTTTTGTAAACCTATCGAGAATTATTTTGTTAAAAGTTAAGTATTTTTAAGACCTTTGATTTTATTTGGTTTAAAAAGTGTTGATTGGTTTTTGAATTTCTCCTCATTATTTCTTCTTGTCAACTTGTTAGCTAGTCTCATTAAAGAAAAATCCCATCCGATGTGTAGTTAGAAAAAAGTAATTTTATGTCGTTAGGGATTTGTCTCATTGTAGTTTGACGTTGTTACTAGGTTCTTTTAAACTAAGATATTGAGGTTTTGCCGTGAAATTTTTTGTTTTTGCTTTTTTTGTTGTTGTTGTTTTTTCTTGTAGTCTTTTTAATGGCAGATCTCCTTGTTATGAGGCATTGCATTATTTAATTTAATTGTCAGTTTGGTTGTGTAACGATTTTTTAAAACTCAAACATCTATTTTTGATTATCTCTTTGTCAAAAATGTAAGACAAAAGGCAGTTAAACCAAAAATGAAGGCGGGTCGGAACATCATGTGCGAACGCACATTAACGAGCCTCCTTGGTGTTTTAGAACCTCAGAGCAGATAGCAATCGGCGGATTGTTAACCGAAATTGGTATTCTGGTTTTACCTGGGAGCAATAGTATTATTTGAAGTGTTGATAATCCCGTGGTCAGTTTGCGACGCTTTAGAGAAAGACCCGAAGCGCGAAAACTATTTGTTTTTCAAATAATTGTTTCTCAAAATTTGCTTTGTCAGCAAATGAATTCTTTATAAAAGAACCACTTTTTATGTTTTATCTTTTTGTAGAAGTTCCGTGTCAGTTCTCACCAGTATGATTTGCCTTGCGCATCACGGGGGCACCAGACCAACAAGACCAGAATCGGTTCAGATCAGGCCAACTGGAACCACGAACGGGTTATCAGACTCACATGGGTCGCCCACTGATTTGCCAAACTATTTTCGATTGCCAAATGGTGGTGCCAGACACATTTAGGTCGCACACTAGGGGTTTCCTCACCTGCACCTATAACCGTCGAAGTAGCAAAAGTCATTGGTATGTTGTACTTTTTTCAGAAAACTAACGTTGTTTTATGTGCTTGAGCTCATCAGTTTAAAAAACTGTTCCGAAAAAAACATTAAGCTCAGTAGGAATGATCAAAACTTAGATTTTAGCGTGGTCTTTGCATTCATCAAGTAAATTGGGAAGTGCTCCTCATCAAACAGTCAAATCATCTGGTTAAATATCGTTTCCTTTTTCCGGAGAAAAAACGGATTATAGCGATTTATACGGGGACAATGCCATTTTTTTTGTTCAACCTGAGGACTTGATTCACGAGAATGCCTAATGCTGTCACCAATCCTAATTCATTGCTGAAGACGAGGTAAAAGGAGAACTCTTAAAAACCAACGCAATGAATGTCACCGAAGTTTCACGCAAAACAAGTCGAGCAGCTAGCCAGCCAACAAAACTATTACGTGTGATTACCGAAACAAATTATCAATATAGCGCAGCTCAAAAACATGTCAAAAAAGTTGGCAACTATACAGATGTGAAGCAAGCCGGGATCGAACACGTGCAATGCAACGTTTTATATGTCAACATTTGGCCGGTCAAAAGGGGGAATGCAGTAATGCAATTCAAAGTCTTCACTGCTTGCAAGATCATAGTTGTGTAGAGAAGGCACCGTTTCAAAAGCAAATGCTTAATTTGCAAACTGTGGAGGTGCTCATGCGATAGTTTATCGAGGCTGCCAAGCATATCAGCACAAGTTATCTGAGGCTTCGAAATAGATAAATGAGAATAAGTTCTCAGCCGTAGCCAACAACTTCAGGCCTCAAGCGACCACTTAACTACCACCATTATCTGAAAAAATGCTGTTCTAATAGCTAAAGTTTTAAGCACAATACGAACAATTCCTTACAGCATGTCTCTCGGTAACATAATATTTACTGTTCCTAACAGCGCCTCACGCAATTTCATTAAAAAAATTGATGGTCAAAGAATACATGACAACTTTAAAAGCGAAAATACAGCTCCTGTTTTTTGAGTTAGGACCAACAACCTAGCTAACTGTCAAACATTTTGCAAAATGGATGAGCTCGATGTTTTTCAATATTTGTCGCGGAATAAACAACAAATTAGGCGATTTGATTTTATTTTCAGCAGAAGAAGACATAGATGTGATTCAGTTGAATAAAGCTAAAAACTGGAAACAATCAACTCCCCTCAACAGCTAAATCCTAGCGACGGAAACCTGCACTAACGGTTGTCACCGCTCTGCTATCTTAGTAAAAAAAAGAGCATTAATTTAAAAGCGAAAAGAAACAATTGAAGAAACAAAAGAAACAACTGGTAGCAATAGACGAACTCTAGAAATACAAAACTTGACTTAAGTTGCCATCTTTTAAGATCTTTGAATACCATCTGTTCACACTTCACCTGGAAAACCGATACTGACCAAGAGTATTTCTTTTAAAAAAATTATAAATGTACTTGTATGTGGCGACATCAGGACTCCCCAACAAGAACTAAACTGTTCATATGATTCTGAAAATGGAGAAAAGCTCCGATAAATTTTTAACGAGAAACGAGATATATTTTGGCGTCTTTAAGCTGCTCAACAGCAGCAATCACACCTGTCAGTCATCTGATGGAAATTGCAGAAATTTGATAGATTTGCAACTTTGTGATAATTCACTTTTTACGCATTCTAACATTTTGTCAAGTATCAGAAGATCTAAGCAGCGATCACAAAATCACAATTATCAAAATGATTCTCAGAAAAAGCCAAGCATTTCAATTTGAAATTGAAAACAAACTAACAAAGGTTCAGAGAAATCGCACAAAAATCATACAAATCTTCAAATCTCTGGTCTGCGCAGTATCCGCAAAAGATGAATTAAAAATTTTAACAGCAGTTTAGTTGAACCAAAAGACCCCTCCATCCACAAGGAAGAGTGATCCACTGTGATAAGGGCAGCAAGTTTTCTGGAGAACGAAAAAAGAACTAACGAGCAAAAATGAGCCCACAAAAAAACGGCAGAATATTTAAAATTATTCTAGAGAAATTGCAAGCTGGTCGCAAACAAGCAACAAAGTGATATATTCAGCTGCAGAGAAATGAAAAATCATGAAACAGGATTATCAATAATTTCCAAATTAAAAGCAATGATAAATACAAACGGAGGTTTTGAAGAGTTTGCCATCTTGGTTACAACAGAAGAATTTGACGTAATTATGAAATTGTCGAGCAAAACATGCCCTGAGCCTGACAAATATTGCTACAAAAGCCTGAAAATATCAAGCAAAACAGGTCTTGGTCCGGACAAATAAGGCTTCAAAATCCTAACAAAAGTACCTAAAATTGTTGAAGCCTTTGCCTGTTTTCTCATATTTAGATTCATAGACAAAATGTATGTTCCAGTTAATTACAGTGAGACCTAAATTAAAATTATTTAAAAACAAGACAAAAATCAACCGATAGCCGAAAATGCCAGAAATAGTCTTAATAATTACCAAGCTAGAAGTTGTAGAACTATGAGAAAAAACATCGTTATGGAACATTGCAAAAATCAAAATATTTTTGATGAGACACAGAGTGCTTACAGGAAACGCAGCTGCACACAAGACAACCTTTTTTAGTTAATTCAGCATGTTAGTGAAACCTTCCAGTGGTCCAAATTAGTTGTTTTCGTATGCTTAGATGTCAAAAGAGCGTTCGATGCTGTATGGCACCTAGAACATTTTCAAAAATTAAAAGCAATTGGGCTAAATAGTTTAGTCATAAGGTGGTTAGACTTTTTTTATTATAAAGAAATGTTTTTGTGAATATGAAAGCGATGGTGAGTTACGGTATCAGCAGGGTAGCTCAAGTACCTCATGGGAGCGTTATTACTGCTATTCTCCTTCTCATATACGTCAATCGTTTGCCTTAATTAAAAGCCCAAATCTCACAGTTCTCTGGAAAATTTGCCCCCTATTATAGGTCATGATCCACTAACTCAATTCAAAAATATCTACAATCATCATTGAGCAGCCTAAAACATGGATGTGGCTCACTAAAATTGAAATTGACCCAAATAAAAATCACAACTTGATCTTTGAAAACGCCTAAAAACAATTTTTACATGAACTCGACATAAAAGGAGTATCCACTAGGAAGACGTAATTGATAAGAAATTCTGTGTATCACGTTAAATCCACAGCTCATGTTAAATAAACATGGCAAAAACTTAGTGCAAATAGCATACATCGGACTATTTTAACTGTGGAAGCTAAGTAATCTAATCTAATCAATAACGAATAAATTCTGATTTTTGTTAACAAACCTTGGATCTGAGCTCCTTGTCTGTATTCGTTTTCTGCAAATTTGCCTTGAAAATATAAGATGGTGCCAGATTCAATAGCTCCACGAAGAGGCAAACTTGAATTCAGTCAAATTAAACAAGCCAACGGGTATACTTAAAGGGTAATAAAAGACAACATACTGTCTGTAACTGAACTTTTATGTATGAAACGGCGTTTCCAGCTAAATACTTTTATGTATGAAACGGCGTTTCCAGCAGAATCACTTTTGTCCATCTCTAATACTAAAACTTTAGTCCGCATACACAATAGACTAGTGGCTATTTTTTTCGCCAAAATTAGTGATCAGCAGGACAAAAGGAGGATCAATCCCAGTTCAAACCCAGTCACTCAATAACAAAGAACATAGTCTTTCAAACAACAGTTGTGGACAAACAACAAAGACAAACAACAGAGACAAAGAAAAAGCGAGAACTGAGAACAAAAAAAGGAAAATTAAGGAAACAGGGAAAAAGACGAAGTACAGCAACAAAAAAAACTGAGAGAAGCAAACAGAGCAACTGAAACGCTGGCAGCTTGATAAACACAAGTTGTAATAGAATGGCACAGTTGTCAAGTGCACAAAAATGGTTGAACTAAGAATACACAACAACTGTTCGAGTTTAACTCAACACAAATTTACACAAATTTCAATGCAGCGTTTCTTCAATCAAATTAAATTCCAACAATTTTCTAACGTGTAAAAGAGGAGGAATGTGTTGTAGTGGTCAACAAAGCATGAAAAAATAAACGGAGAAGAACAATTTTTCTGCGACGTTCAGCTAAGTGATCTCCAAAAATACGTTTTATTTCTTTCTTGCTTTACTACAAAAAAAACAATATCAAAAACAACGGAACAGTCATACATGTTAAAAGTATTTGGCCAGCTGCTCGACCGGTTAATTTGGGGCAACTACAAATCAATTCCCGTCATTTTCTGTCCATCTCATTCCATTGTTTTTCTCTGTTCAGTCAGCCAATGGCCTAATCAATTCAGGGCTCAAATCACAGCCGCGATCATATCTTTATGCGTAACAGTTATGAACCAACAGTTGCGCTTTTCTTCGATGCATTTCATTTCTACTTTCTATTACTACTTTTTTCCTCAACAATCCATTTATTTAATAATACATCGGTCAGATTAAAAAACAAACAAGAACATTCATTACAGCGCAGCGCGTGGATTTGTTTAAGTGATCTTATGGTCTAGGTTAGCGAAGCACATTTATTTATCAATTTGTTATTTTTGTTTTTTAATGTCTTTTCCACACAGATACCACACTTTTCTTTATTTTTTTCTCCCCCTTTCTATACTATCCCTAACCGTCCTTCTTTCCTCCTCAATCTGATTTGAACAGTTTTAAATTTTTCCAATCCTATCAATTTTGTTTTAATTATAATACTTATCTAAGGAAATTTTCAAACGCCATTTTTATTTGTATACGTCAAATTCAACCTATGGAAGTCGTCCATGGTACCTGAAATGTCTGAGTGTTAACAAGAACTACTTTCCCCCAACGGTTACTTTTAAACTCAAACTCTTCTTATTGTGTATTTAACTTCTTTCACCTCTGGTTGTACCTAAATTGTTAAGTTGTATATATATATATATATATATATATATATATATATATATATATGGATTTATATATATATATATATATATATATATATATATAGATATACGTGTATATATATATATATATATATATATATATATATATATATATATATATATATATGTATATATATATATATATATATATATATATAACAAATGTTGTTAAAGGCATGTTTATGCTCTTCGGCCTAAGTCTTGCATACCAAGACAAATTTTCATTAAAATCTGTATTTCTGAAAGTCGCAACTATGGTAGCAAATCAAGCTCTATAAATACATCATAATTCGAGCCATTGGCACACAAGTTATGGTCAAAAACGGGAAATCCCTTACTATAAATAATATTGAAAGTGAACGTCAACCACTTCTGACTTCTTCAATAAAATCAACATATAAAAAGCTTCAACGAAAATAGGTTGGGGGAATGAAAATCATGAAATGAAAGGGTTTTGGAGGACGAAAGTGTAGGTGGGGGGAGGAAAATGAGGGTGTGGGTGGAGATAAAATATAAAGGAACATGGTTCCTTTACACTCCCGGCAACAAAAGCAAGCATTTGATATGAAAATGTAAACACAAAAAAGCAAAAAGTTTTCATTCCGACATTGAGTTTTGTGTGTGTGTGTGTGTGTGTGAGTGTGTGTGTGTTTCGATGAACTTGTTTCAGTGACCCTCCGGCGCACCTGACGATTGTGGGAACACACGGCTTAGGGTTACTGCTGGTCTTTGTACCATTCCTGTAGCCGTCTGGATGTCGAAAATCCTGGCTATCCCGTCTGAACCTCTGTGTGCTTTCACAATCTTCCCAAGAGGCCAGATGCCTCTGGGTGTGAACTCCTTGAGCACCCACACAATGTCACCTTCATCCAGCTCATCATGTGATCTTTGCCACTTCGTTCTCTTGTTGAGCTCAGGAACATATTCCTTCAGCAACCTGCTCCAGTAGTGATCAGGTAGTGTCTGCGTCAACTTGAAGTCCTTAGTGGAGAACCGCTGGTTGCTGTTCACAAGAGGTTTCAAACACATGTGAGGTCAGCGAAGGAGGAAGTGATTCGGAGTAAGTGGTCCCTCATCTGAGATGCTGCAGCCCACATGAGTTAATGGCCTGGAGTTCAAAATTGCCTCGGCCTCTGCCACAACTGTCTGGAAAATTGAGAGTGTTAGTTTCCGACTGCCCAGCACTATTAGTAGACTCCTCTTCGCGGTCTGTATCAGCCTCTCCCAGACTCCTCCGAAGTGTGGTGCCAATGGAGAGTTGAAAGTCCACTGAATGTTCTGTTGAGCCAATTGCAGTCTGATGTACTCATTGTCTGGCTTGTAGCTTCTCTGGAACTTTAACTTCATTGCTTGGTTGGCTCCAATGAAGTTTTTGCCATTGTCACTCACAATGAGGTCAGGGTATCCACGTCGTGAGACAAATCAGCGGATTGTCATGAGAAGACAATCAGTTGAGAGGTCATGGCATACTTCTAGGTGGACAGCTCTGGTGACCAGGCATGTGAACAGGCAGACGTAGTGCATCTGGTTGCCCCCTCTCTTGTCCTCAATGTAGAAAGGTCCAAACATGTCCATTCCTGTGTTGACGAAAGGGTACTGCTTGTTTGCATCTGGAAATCTGAATTCAGGAAGATCGGCCATCTTCGGTCTCACATTGTCTGCCCTCCATCGTCTGCAAATGAAACAGTATTTCCCCAGACTTCGCAGCACTTTTCTTAATCCAATCATCAAGAAACTCTGTTGCAGGTGAGCCTTCACATGTTCCACACCCTGATGGCCACAGTCATGGTGCGCCTTTTCAATCAACAGTCTTGCAATTTTGCTCCTGCTATGGAGAAGAAGCGGATGTTTTGCATTGTAGGTTAGAGGTGCCTTGTTGAGTCTTCCTCCTACCCTCGAGAGTCCGGGTTCATCTAGAAAGGGTGTGAAGGGCATCAGCTTGTCTCCTTTCTCAAGATTGCCTCCCTTCAACAGTGCAGAAATTGTTCCTGAGAACAACTCGTTTTGGGACAATTTGATGAGGTAGTTCCTTGCCCTGTTCTCATCTGATGCAAAAATGTTAGTGTTGGATGTCTCAGGTGATTCGTTTTGTCTTCTAGTTCGAACTTTTGCCCTGAAGCGTCTTATTGCCTGGAACACCATTCTAGTGGAGTTGAGCAGTCGACTCCATGTTGAAAATTTGTCAACCTCAATGACCGGCGTCTGAAGTTGTGTCGCTTGTGTGGCGCATATGTGGGGATCACTGTCCTCGGCAAAATTCCAAGAGTCTTGAGGTTTGCTCAGAAAGTTCGGTGGTTGGAGCCACAGCTTTGGTATGTCTGATGGGGTGAGGCCTCGTGTTCCATGGTCAGCGGGATTCATCTTTCCAGGGATGTGTCTCCAATTCTCTTGGTTGGAATTCTCGTGAATTTTGGTTAATCTGTTGGCAATGTACATTTTCTGTCTTTGCTTGGATTGGATCCAACCAAGTGTAGCGGTGCTGTCTGTCCAAAAGTGTTTTGAACTTATTGTAGTTGTCATCTCGCTCTCACGGAACCCAGCTAGCTCTGCTCCAAGTGTTGCAGCTTCTAATTCCAGTTTTGGAATGCTCAACTGCTTGATCGGTGCCACTTTTGTTTTACTGATCACATATCTGGATGCGAAGATCCATCGGCGTTCGTTGTCCTCACAAAAACTATGGCAGCAATTGCACTCATTGAGGCATCAGTGAACGTGTGAAGTTGATGGGTTCCATTGGTGCTGGGAATCAAGCATCTAGGAATTTCAATTGAAGTCATGTTGTCGAACTCATCCATCCACTCCTGTAGTTCCTGTTGGTAGCATTCTGACACAGGTTGATCCCAGTTTCTTCCCTCTTTAATGAATCTTTGGAGGCTGCATCTAATTCTGATGGCAAAGGGTGGTATCAGTCCGATTGGATCAAACAGAGAAGCTGCCATTGAAAAAACCTTTCTTTGAGTCATCTGTTGTCCTGTGTAGAGAAACTTCGGTTTTGCAAACATCAACTTGTCAGTTTTGGGGTCCCACGTCTGACCAAGGATTCGTTGGGCTTTCATTTCCGCCTTGTCTGCTTCCAGTAGGTTCTCTAATGCGGCTGGTCTGTTGCTCAAGAACTTCGTCAGATTGAATCCTCCTGTATGTAAAACAGTTTTGATCTCCTCTGCACTTCTGCGGGCGTCCTCTTCAAAAGGGTAGGTCTGCATGAAATCATCCATGTAGAACTGCGTCATGATTGATGTGTAGGCCTCTGGATGTTCTTGTTTGTGGTCATTTGCACACTTCTGCAGAACAAATATCGCACAAGAAGGTGAGCATGTGTTTCCAAAAATGAGTCGATTGTATTTGAAGATCTTTTCATTGCCAGCCTCTGTCCAGAGAAAACGAGATAGTCTTGGTCTTTTGGTTGAATGCCAATCTGCAAGAACATTGCCTCGATTTCCGCTGTGATTGCCACTGAGTACTGTCTGAAGCGGAGAAGAAGGCCATGCAGGTTGCAGAGTAGATCCGGCCCTGTCAGCAATGCATCATTGAGTGAGAGTCCCTTATATTTGGAAGCAGCGTTTGTGACTCTGCGGATTTTGTCTGGTTTCTGTTTGTTGATCACTGGGTGATGGGGAAGGTACCAGACAGAGTGTCTGCAACTGGGGTCTGCAGTTGTGATGTAGTTTTTATCCAAATCTTTTTTGATTGTTTCCTCATAGCGGTCTCTCAAGTTTGTGTCCCTCTCCAACCTCTGCTGCAGAGCGTGCCACTGAACTTTGGCCATGAAGTAGTTGTTAGGTAGTGTGATGTCCTTCTTCCATGGAAGTCCAATCTGGTATCTGTCACCAATGTGTCTTATGGTATCATTGAGGATGGAAACCGCCTCCTTGTCATCTGAAGACTGTCCCTTTGAAGAACACTGATTGAAGTTCACTCCTTCAATTGTCCAGAAGAGCTGGAGAAGATCTTCATCTGGATCGTCTTGCCGTCTCTTGATATGATTGAAAAATGTTATGTTTGTGCTGTTTGACCGTCCGACCCTCTTCTGTGTGTACCTCTGAGGAATGGGCCCTGTCAGTGTCCAGCCAAGCAGAGTGTTGACTCCGTATGGTGTACCAGTGGGTCCCGTTCTGAACTGTCTGGGAACTGTGCTGTGAATGCGTCTGCTCCAATCAGTATTCCGATCCGGTTGTCCCTAATTGTTGGAAATCTTATGCTATGGAGGTGAGAATGGTCTCTGCAGATCTCATTCAACATTTCAATTTGAACTCTTGGCATGCGAAACTCGTCCATCGCTGTTGCGTACACAGGGATTCTGATCACAGGACAACTGCTGTACAAAGCTCCTATGCCGATCATGACATCTGCTGTTTTGACCGAGTGTTCACCATGAAGTGAAGCTAGTGGTAGTGTTATGTCTTTTGGTTGTTGAACTTGAAGTGCATCAGCAACCTTCTGTGTTATTTGAGTATTGTCACTGCCACTGTCCAGCAATGCGTAGATTTCAATGCAAAGATCTCTGTTGAAAAGTGTTACTGGTATTGTCTGCAACTGAATCTGCGGTCTGATCCAAGAAGTCTCCTGCTGGTTGCTGCAGGTGTAGTTTTGTTGCGGAGTAGTTGCCCTGCTGCTGAGCCACAGTGCGTTGATTGCTACTCTGCTGTCTGTTGTTGTTGTCGTTCTGCGTGTTCATCGGCTGAGGGTGAAAACCATTTTTGTTCCAGTTGCCCCTGTGTGAAGTACTGCTGTTAGATCCACCATGTCTGTTTTGAGTTCCACTCTGTTGGTTGTAGTTTGAACTCGTCTGCTGCCTTTGGTTTTCATTGTTAAATTTACGTCCATAGTTTGACTGGTTTTGGTTGGTTTGGGGTCTGAAGTTATTTTGTGAGTTTTGGTTCCAGTTCCCATTTGATTGTGCATATTGTTGCATCTGCCTTGCATCTGTCCTATGGTGTGTTGAGTGATGGAAGCCATTGCATCTGTCCGCAAGGCACCTTGTTTTTGATTGCCAGAGACCCTTTTCATGACCTCTTAGACAGTTAGGGCAGAGATTGAACCTTCTCACACAACACTGTCGGTCATACACTGACTTTTCCAAGTATTCGGGACATCGACCAAGGTTGTGGTTTTGTGAGCAGAGTTGACATGACACATCTGGTGGCCCCCTTTCTAGAAGAACTGTTCACTCTGGTTCTCTGGTTCCGTTGTGGGGAGATGTCCTCACACGCCTCTGCGTAGGAGTCAATCCAATCAGCAAAGTGGTTAAGGTTAGGTTGCAGCAAGGCTTGGCTTCTTGTGTGTTGATTCCATCTGATTATCATGGTAGCGTTCAGTTTTTCTCTGGCCATTCTCAGGACGGCTGAAGACTTGAGGTCAGCTTCAAAGTTGTGAAGACTGAATGTTTGTACCAGTCTCCTCAAGAAGGATGAAAAGCTCACAAAAGTGTTTGGTTCGTCCAGTCTGGATTTCGGCCACTTCTCCAATTGATCTAGGTATGCAGCGACAATATGCTGTGGTTTGCCAAACTTTCTGGTCAGTTCAGCGATAGCTTCATGGTAGTAGTCCCCATTGTATGAGTATCCACTTATGGAATCTCTTGCCTTATGTGTTACAGAGTTTTAGAGGTATGTCATTTTTTGAGCGTCTGAGAGGCCACTGTTATTGTGAATGGTCGCTTTGAAGAAGCTGAACCACTGGTGCCATTTCAAAGAATCACCTGTGAAGTTATCAATTGATATCTTGGGCAAACTCATTGTGTTCTGTATCATCAGTGCCTGGTGTTGCATCCAGTCTGGTGGAGAACTCGGGAAACTCGGGAAGCCATTGTATAGGTTGTTGCTAGAGCCATTGTTATTGTGTACTTCATGCCAGGTACAACTGTTCAGTGGTTGTTGATTTTGTGTTCTGTAACTATGGCTCATTGTAGGACCAGCTTGGCTATTGATGTGAAAAGAAAGTGGTTGTTGCAAATGCCCAGCTCTATCCTCACTCTCATGTTGGTTCTGTCCTCGAACATGGTTCTCTTCTCTCGATCGAATTGAATTTTGCCAGCCCTCGTCTATTTTCAATTCCCCTGTGAGAAATTTTTGTTCCTTCATCTCTCTTCAATGTTAAAAACGGGTTGAGAATTATCAGGGTCTTCTGAGTCGGACGAGTCAGCGTTGTTTGTTTCCTGATTGTTGCGGCTTGCCAACTGATGTTTCATTTGTTTCATTGCTCTATTGCGTAAAGGGTACTGTTTTCTCAGTAGATTAGGGGGAGGCGCTGCTGATGTGTTGAAAGCAGATTCAGTGTCACTTGCATCCGTTCTGTGTGCTTTTGCTCTCTGTTTGCATTTCAGCATGGTTATGTTTCTTTCAGCAGATTCATTAGCAAGTGTTGTCAACTCTTCACTTGTTAGCTGTAGCTTCATGAGTTCACTGCAACTTATGTCCAACTGCTCTTTTTGAGACCTCAAAAGTTCCAAAGTTTCACGTAGTATGCTTAGACCTTCGTTACTATTGCTTTGTTCTTCGAAGAGGTCTTTTACTGCGTTCCACTCTATCGCTTTCAGCTGAAGTTGTTGCTTGAGGATGTTCTTTGCTGTTGATGATGCTTTGGACTTGTTTGGCATGTTGATTGTGTTAGAAGACTTTTCTTATTTTACAAAGTTTGTACTGCACTGTTACTGCACTATGTTTCCTTGTAACAGCCCTATTCTAGTTTTTGTTATGTTAAACCTACTATTTAAATGAGGCTGTTGCTTACTGTGCTTAGCTAATGCTTTTGTTTAATGTTTGATTGCTATGTTTATGCTTGTCGCTATCACTAAGTGATGTTTGATACAGATATGATGCTAATCAGAAGTTGCATAGAGTTAAACTTTTCCACTAATCAGTGAAATTCTTACAAACTTAGATAAATTAGATGTTTGTCTGGTTGCCTATTTGATTCTCGAGCGCGACAGAAGGAACCCTAACCTGTGGTGGTTAACTTTCGACTATTGTGTGTGTCTACTGACACTGGTGGGGGATAACTTCACGTTCCTATAAACCTTAAGGTAGCAAGGGCATACCAGGCCTTGCAACTAATCCTAAGTCAATGTGTGTGTTAGTGGTGCTTTAAATTTCACATAGAGGAGGCCCTACTCCTTTCAGAACTAATGCGGAAAGATACTATTGATCCAACGATAACTAGACGCCTATTAAAATCCAACTTTCGAAATGAAGACTTTCAATTCTGCAAGTAAGGCTAGCCCATCTGTCGTGACTAGGCATCCCACGCAAGCATCCTTCTCAGGAGAAATCTCAAATCAGTCTTCACTTCTAGAGCCAGATTAAAAATCAGTTGGATCTTTTGTGATTGTGATGTTTTTGATTAAAAATTGTGAAGTTATCAAAACCAGAGCATAAAGTGTGCTAAGTGTCAAATGCCTAAGTTCCCCCCTATAAAATCAAAAATTCCCCAGTCTGAGTCGAGCAAGTTTCAAAGGTCCTTTTTTGACCCTAGGATACGCCAGAAATGTTTATGCTCTTCGGCCTAAGTCTTGCATACCAAGACAACTTTTCATTAATATTTGTATTTCTGAAAGTCGCAACTATGGTAGCAAATCAAGCTCTATAAATACATCATAATTCGCGCCATTGGCACACAAGTTATGGTCAAAAACGGGAAATCCCTTACTATAAATAATATTGAAAGTGAACGTCAACCACTTCTGACTTCTTCAATAAAATCAACATATAAAAAGCTTCAACGAAAATAGGTTGGGGGAATGAAAATCATGAAATGAAAGGGTTTTGGAGGACCAAAGTGTAGGTGGGGGGAGGAAAATGAGGGTGTGGGGGGAGATATAATATAAAGGAACTTGGTTCCTTTACAAGGCATATTTATAACAGACCTGCCCGAGACTGATTTAAACAACTTAAGCAAAAAATTTTGACAATTTGATTCTATCCTATATTCAAAGCTAATGCAGACCAACATTGGTGGAATCAGCAACTTTGGTTGATGTTAAAAAACTGCCATAAGTTAGAAGAAGCGTGCATTCTTTTGCTCTGATATAATTAATTCTTCCGCAGCAGTCAATCAGTTTGTTCGAAAATCAATTTCTTCTCTATAAAATAACAAAAAAATCCAACAGCAATTTTTATTTCATTTATCATTGCAGTGAAAATAGAATATTTTGTAATACTGAGGCTTTATCAATCATTTTGGGAGCAACAGTGACACTAATTTTTCACATACTTTCGATTTACATCCTTGCTGTGTGAAAATTGAAAAAAAAATTGATAAGAGTTACAAAGAGATTCAAACTGTTTTGAACGATTTTGCGTGGTTGTAACTGTTATTAAACCTGACCATTTGAAGGGAAATTATTCGATAAATTGTACTTTTTGCACCGTAACGATCGGTTTCAGCATTTTTGTGTTAAATTAGTTATGGTAAAAATCAATGGCATTCATTAGTTATAGTAAACGGCATTTTCTTAGAAACCATAAAACTCATCGGCTGATCAGCGTAATTTATTTAAATGTTTATCATTGTCTAAAAAATTAAGCAAGCTAAGTTGCTGTTACAATTAGCACACTTCGATTATATTAAAGACAATTAAAGACAAATTAAAATCGCGAATGATAATGTGGTGCAAAGGTAAAAATATGTTAGCGTGCTTGAGTCCACGTTTGAGAGCTTAAAAAATGTAATGCAAGGCTTGAAATGCCACTTAGAAGCAAGCAGGGGCAACAGCACAATAGTATTAAAAAAACACGGGTTAAAAACGCAAAGGAATTCATTTTCTGCAAATCATTGTACACAAAAATTGTACACAAACTCGAGGAGTTCATAATAAAGCCATAAGAATTGAATTGAATTGAATTGATTGATTCTTGATTTTTTAGGTACCCACTTTAAAATACATTGGAACTTAGAAATTAGTATTGTAACTTGATTTGTCTCAGTTGGCTACGTAATGGTTAAGTGACTCTGCTTGAAGTCACTGAGAACTTCTGGCGTTTATCGAGAACCACCAAGCGGTTTGAGATATTAAATCATAATTTCGAAGTGACTTCTGCAGAGTCACTTAACCATGCTTAAAACACGAAACGCGCACGTTTTAAAATGACGAAAATCGACGAAATACAACTTCTGGCTAAGAAGCAACTTCTTGCATTTTGACTTCTGGCACTGAAGACTTTCGGCATTTTAAAATGTGCACGTGCGTGTTTTAATTAAATATTCTGGTGTCATCATAACTGAATTAAAAATATCAGTACAACAGAACATTCGTTTGTCTTTCTCTTCTGTTTAGAATGATATATAGTTATGTATAAGTTATTGATAAGATAAAAAACTATTATATTAATCAATTAAAAGATTGCATTCCTCAAATAAGTAATTTATAGAAATTACTAGATTTAAAAATGTTTGTTAATATCGAGGGCTTTTTTACAACAAACTTAAACAGAAATGAATGCCAATAAATTTCTTAAAAAGGCAATAAGAACAAGATTTTGCTTGATGTTGGCAATATATGCATTGCATTATTACTACGAACGGATTAATTTCAAACTTCTTTTCTGTTAATATTTATTAGTATTTTCTAAATGTATATTCACACGTATTCACACGTAACGTTTCAAATACATACACTGTGTTCAAACATATGCCATTGGGGTTCGCTGAATTTATTGGGGATGGGGAGGTGCTAGGTGAAAAGTTCCAAATACATTACTAATTGCATTTTCAAAGCAACAAAATTTTGTTGGTTGTTTAGATTTTGAAAAAAAGAACATTTATATACCCTGACTAAAAAGTAGTTTATAATTTGGGTTAAATTAAGATTCAAAGTAAGTCTGCCAGAAAGCTGGAGAACTAAAGTTATAACCTATCAATAGTAGTTCTCCTGCATTTGATAATTAGCCTCCTAAATTCACTCCTCCTAAATTTAGTTTTTTGTTTGCATGGCTAAAACTTTCATGCCTACAGCCTGCCTAGAATTTGCACGTTTTTTCAATAAAGAAATTATCTGCAAAATGAAATTTCTCAGGTAAAGTTCTAGGAGGGTAACACTGCAATTTCTAGGTACGTTGCAGGCAAGTTTACATAGAATTGCAGGTAGTTTAAGGAAGCATATACCCACATTGGATCTTTTCAACAGCTGCCCCCCCCCCCCCCCTGCAAAAGGGGAACTATTCTTGAATAGAATTTAGGCCAGCTATTTATTAACCGCAATCAGAGATGACTAATAAGTTTCCATGCATGCACATACTATGTTAAATTGAATAAAATACACCGTGGTATGACAACTAGCCGAACCGGAAGACATAGCAAAAAGAATTTCCGACTGGCGGGTCGGTGGGCGCGCTTCACACGCGTCGCGGGTTCGCCGCGATAACCGACCCGGATTACATCCCACAGCGCATAAGAGGCATGACCGTGAACAGCGGTCCGCAATTGCGCTTAAACTAATTTTCGGTTAAACTGTAGGCCAAGAAATATTGTGGTGAAGTATAGCACAGAAGGGGTGGCGATTCTCTTGTAGGTACCAAAGGGGGGCAATTGTTGAAAAGATCCACCCCCATTCCTTAACTCTATGAGTCTCTCTTAAAGTTGGGGCCTGGACTGGAAATTTGCAGGTAGAGAGTGAAATTATTCTAATTGATTTAAAAAGTTGTGAAGTACTGGTTTTATGTAAATTAATCGACGCTCAATTACTCTAAAGCTAAAAAGTTGAAAAAAGGTTCAATTTTTCACAATCAGACTACTGCGTTTGAAGTCTGATCAGAACAACATTAACTGTGGATAAACTTTCAGTATCCGTGTATAGTTTTTGTCACATCATTGGTAGAACCGTTCAATTGCCAAATCAGACCGCGTTAGTACTGTTGGCATTTGGCAGAACCAGCAACTTTTAATCAAACTATAAACAAAAATGTTCAACTTGAAAAAAATTCCGGGTTCTGATGAGACAATAAGACCGACATCGGCTCCAAACCGTCTCTCTCAGGCCCAATTACTGGCGGCCGGCTGAGTCTGACTAGAGCCCGGGCCGAGGTTTCACCCCTTGTTCAAGCACAAGCTTGATATAGCATTTCACCCGAATACATTTATATTTACTCTTCCACTCTTATTTTTTAAAATTACACTTTTAAATTACACTCTTCCACACTTAATTAAGCGGAGAAATATGGGTGTAATTTTTACCCTCTTTTTCCCGTTATTTTTGGGGAAAATCTTCGCCCCGGGAGGTGTTTTCGATCTGGGACCTATCTGCAGGGGTTGACAAAAATGTGCGGGTTTTTTTTCATGATTAGCAGAAACCTGCCCACAGCCAATCCAAACCTTCTAATAATACTGTGCCTAATGCTAATACTTACTCAGACTTTTTAAAAATTGGTTCGAAAGAACGTGCCCGTCAATATATTTTTGGTTAGCATTGTTAGTGCTTGTTTATGGGTAACTACTATTGCTTATAATGTTCGGTTTCGTGCATTTTGTCGGCTAAATAATAAGAAAAGAACTATCATAATTGAGTCCGTTTAATTGCGACAGAACAAAGCAACGAACTAAACGAACACAAACTGCGCTGCCCCAATACAATTACACACTATAGTATCAATTGTCTCAATTCAAAGGACATTTAAGCCCAAATTGTGAGACAATAAAGTATTCAGCCTTCAGAGTTATAGGGCTTTCTTTCAATAAACACATCACTCGCAGAATCAGACTACGTTATCTTCAATACAGAAGAGTTTGTATAATGCATAAGCGCGCATCTACGCACTGGTTTGTGCATACATACACTAAACTGTAAACACATCACACAATCTATCTTCATATGGTTAACTATGGCTAACAATTGTATCGTTTGATTTACGTTTAATACTCAAATCTTGAAATTGGATTTGTATAACTTCAGTTTTGAGAAAATTGAAGGTTATTCGCTTTCAACTTGTTATCATTTCCCATTTTGCGGTTGTTTATACGCTTAATCAAATTCCTTTTGCAAATTGAGTTGTTTAAAAATGAAAACTGTTAAATTTACGTGGAACAAAAAGACGTTGACCGTCTTTTGTAAGTTTATACATTCATTTTACCTCTTAATATTTGAACTTTAGTGACCTGTGAAATATGTTTAACGAACTTTATATATTTTGACCCACAAGTATCGAAGGGTACCCCGAAGGATATAATGAATTTTGACTTGATAGGTGGACTTGATAGGGGCGGTGTCTTTTTTGTGCTTTGGTGTTTTTTATAGACGCCAGAATTGTTTGAATCCCGCAGCGCGTTAGGTTACAACACTTTATTAAAATAAATTCCTGGTCAAAAGAGCTGATTAATTTTAAAGTAAATTTTATGTTGTTAATCTTTACTCTACTACCCAGAGGCGTCCGTGAAAAAGTTCAACATTCTGACTTTTAAAAAAAACAACAATTTTTCAATAAAAACTATATAGTTTTTTGTGAACAACAATACCATTTTGTACCAGAGGCCATAAAAAGTGCGTTTGCGCAATATTCCGACCTCACTCATCTGTTAAAGAGCTTCCTCAAAAGCAAGACATGAGTACCATATAGAGGTGACTTAATTCTTATAACACGAAAAAAACAGCTGGTAGGGAAACTGGAATTGAACTTATTATTTTGAAAAATATCAAGACGAGTTAGTCAGACGCTTAGTAAAACCAGTTTTCAAATCAAGCAAATGACCAGATCACAGAAACCGAACATTCCAAAAAATAATTTGTTTGAACATCACCGCAATTGCAACTCCAAGAATTATTTTTCAATTTTTTTTTTCAAAATTGGAGATTATATATATGCAAGGCCCCGACTTTAGTCGAAAAAGGGGAGCTGTATTAAAAAATTGAAAGGAAAACAGGAAAAGCAAACAGGAAGCGTTTTTGAGGGGTGCGGGCGTTGAGGAAGGTATTAAAGTATTAAATTATTTTAATATAAGTTCTAAAAATTGGTAGTAAATTATATAACTATAATTATATTCGATTATGCAATGTTTTCGAAAACAAGTAAACAGAAGATTACCTTGTAAAAATTAAGTATTCAGAAGACGAAAACTGGCAACAATGACTGTCTCTTTTTACCCGGCGCAACCTCTTTCTCTTCTTAATACCCATTTCAGGATTTCCCCCTTTTTATAGCTCAATTGATTTCGATTTATCCAGAACAAGGCAGAAAACTTCATAGAACATGGGAGTCGAATAGTTCCGATAAAAAATTATAAATTTGAACAAGAAAAAGAAAACATTTAATTTCTTTTTTCTCTGAAATATTGAATTCATTTTTAATATAACTTTTTGCCTTATGTTTACTTTCTGATTGCATTTGCCGGAAGTCAATTCCAAATGAACAACTGGGGTACTTCTTATCTACAGGAGAACTACAGATATTAGTTTTTCCAGGGAAAAACGAGAAACAAAACGAAATAAAAAAATTCGTTTATCTCATTGCTGTTTTCTCAAACCAATTTTGAATATTTTTGTTTTGGCAGGTCTTAGACACACATCTTTGTCTTCGATTTGTTTCACTATAGAATTGAACTGGTATACATATAGAGATCCTTTATTGTGTGATCTGTTGCAATTCAGTCAATTTCGATACTGAAAAAAACTAAGAGAAGCAAATAGTCATCAATGATTTTGTAATGCAACGGTAAGAATATAGCGGATGTAAAGTTAAAAAAGCAAACTGCAAAAACAAAATTTCCGGACAAATTTTGAACCGCTGAAACGAACTGGGTGGTGTAGAGCTTACTGACGAGTCAATTCGAAAAGGGGAATTCAGTGGTGGGGGGTTGAATAGCGAAACCCGACAGAAGCAACAAGAACGGAATCGATTGTTACTAGACATACTTGACAAGAAAATACAAATTTATATAGAAGAATTTAAATCTAAGCAGAGACTTGGCTACCAAATAATTGAAGATTCGGATCGGCCAAGAAAACTTATCATTGTTTACGAACAAACTATTATCCTCTCACAGGAGGAACTGCCCAAGCAATTGCAGCCTCGTTACAAACTCAAACCATTTCCACAAAACTTTCTTGAAAAGGAAAGACGATCAGCAAAAGAGTTCAAAGAAACTATTGACAAAAATTAGCTTGATTTTTTAAACAAGGCTACGCATTCAAAAGGGATTATTGGCTCAGTCAACGCTAACAGGGAAGCCAACAACAACGAGGGTAACAACATTCCACCAACTGGAGAATAATCCTCACAAACTGATCAAAAACAACGCACTAATGAACGATCGAGACACCGAGAAGGCCTCTGAGTCTTCTTCATCGAAACAAAGATGAGATGAAAAGTTATAGGCAATTTTTCACTGATAGGCAATTTTGACGTAGACGAAACAAATCTGCAACTTGAGCGAGCACGATTCGATCGGGAAAAGTTAGAGTTAGAGCTGAAGATGAAAGAGCTGGAAGTGCGACAACATCTTCTCGAAGAGGAGCGTGAGTTCGAGCGCAAATTAATAAAAACGGCACTGGAGAACGATGACCGACGTTCTTTTCTCAGCCAGCCAGTTTGCGTGACAAGTCACCCCTCAACTGGGAGTCTAAAAGGGAAAATGTCTCAGACTGGGCCGAGAAAATGACCGCAGTGAGACCAAAATCCAACGTTTACGGCAGCCCAGCGATGAATCAACAGAGACGTAATGCACGAATCAGATGCGAGCGTGATTTTTCTTCTAGCTGCGAGAACCGAGACGTTTCTCACGAAAGTGGATCCAGTTACACTTATAGGCAATCTAGCAGCAGTCAACACCCAAAATTGAAATTGAGTAGCTCCGATGGAAACCTAATGAGTCGTCGTCTAGCATGTTTACCGCAACAGTAGCTAAACTCACGATTCCTGATTCCAGACAAAATGAATCACTTGAAGACGCTACTTACAAAGCAAAATCTGCAATCTCGGGAATGGGGTATTCTGGAAAGTTGTACAGGGCCGCCTGAAGTTTTTAAGAAAGAAATTTTGGAAGACAGTATGTAATTATCGACTCGCAGCTCGAGAGCCTTTGAAAATCAATTCAAGTGAAGCCTCATAACTCAGCAAGCATGATTCAGTTTTCTGTTTGTTTCTAACTTTGTGAACGTACTCAAGGAGTACAAAGAAGTTGGTGACTGCAGTCAGGTTCAAAACTGTATATAGCAGTTGACAGGCGACCATTTTCTCAAAGAGAAATGGTGGCTTTACGATGAGGAGGAGGACTGGCCTCATCTGTTCATGTTTGATAAAAATACCATCAAGAATGGCATTCATGCATGAAGGATTCTCAGCGTTTAAAGCTGAGCTCGAAGAAGAAGACAGGTCAAATACTAAAAGAAATTCGATTCGGTTCTCGAAGACATCAATTTTTAGTGCGGGTTCCATCGTTAGAGAAACGAAGCCAACGCAAAGCAATCAATGTCCGCTAGTTGATGGCATCTATATTTTTTGGAACTTCCCATTCTTCATGAATATTATCGATTGATACGTGGCAGTAAGGAAGCAACCCTTATGTTTTGGGTGATTGGAAAAAGGACATGCAATCAATAATTGCAAAGTGAATGCGTGCGGATGTACCAAAAAGCGCAACCGATTGCTTCACTTAGAAAACCAAATGGATGAGGGCACTCACGCAGTCGATGTAAGCGCTGCGACAATAAATCAAAGTGACGAAGTTATAAGATTTGTTCAGATAGATTTGGTCTCAATCCAAAGTGGATGCCACTGACTGAATACTTGTTTTCCTCGTCAGTAGTTCAACGGTATCATTCATCGATCAAAGCGTGCAATAGAAGTTCAGGCCCAAGGCACGGAGGTAACGCTAAATATAGCCGCCATACACGGAGCAAGGGATCTGAAGACAGAAAATTTTCCTGTAACAATAACGTGCCTGCATCACAGCTGCATTCGCTTGAGGCGTTTGCGCACCCTTGTGATTTCTTTGGGAAATACAAACTGAAACGGTGTTTCAACCACCTGAGTGTACTTCCAAACGGAAGTTCCAGTTTAATGGAAGTTGGCATCATTCTAGGTCAAGATACATATGAACTACAAAAGGCAATACACAACTTAATAAGAACACGAAGTGAACCTGTCGCTGTCCTGACGGAATTAGGATAGGTAGTCTTAGGACCCATAAGGGGCAGGAGAGGACAAAATTTCATAGGGGATGTAAGTCAATCGAAGAAATTGCAACAAGCTTAGAGTTTCTTAGAGAGCTCGACTATGTATACCGGTGAGTTGTACGAAGTGGACGTGCTATGGAGTGAACTAGAGTCCAATCATAAGAACAACTACGGCTCAGCTTTAGGTCACTTCTACTCACTAGAACAAAAATTCCAACGAGACCCAAATTTAAAAGAATTGTTTTAACGGTCATTTGATACAGATGCTGAAATAGGATTCGTTAAATTGGAAGTCAAACGCACTTTCGGAAAGGAATGGTGTTTGCCACATCATCCATGAGTGATCCCAAACTAGCCTGGTAACGTCCGCCGTATTTGCAACGCTGCAGCAAAATACAATGATGTGTGCCTAAATGGCAAGTTGTGAGTCGGACCCTATCAACTACAGGGATTAATCGGAACAATTTTAAGATTTCTAGAAGGACGAATAACCATAACCGCGGAAATTGAACCTATGTTTTCGCAAGCGCAGGTTACTGAACGAGATAAAAGTTCCCTCAGATTCCTTTGGTGACCGACAATGAACAAAACTATGCAAACTTACGATTATCAACGTCATGTTTTTAGTGCAGAGAATTCACCAAATTTTGCAAAAGGCGCTCTGAAGTAAGTGGCGACCGACAACGCGGACAAGTCTCCAATTGCACTAAAACCAATTCAAAACAGCTTCTACATGGACGATTTAATCAAGTCCTGAAACGGCTGAAGAGGCAATCAATATCTTCAAGCAACTGCAACCTCTTCTATCACAGCTTGTATTTGAACTGAACAAGTGGCTCACCAACAGCAGTACAGTGACCGAAGAAATACCAGAGGACTTGAAATCAAACAGCAACACAAAGCAAGTGGAAGTAGAACCCAGTAAGACGAGTTCGTCCCTGCTTGGACTTCATTGGACTGTTGGGGAAGATAGTCTGCAAGTTTTCAGAGGTACTAACAAAGTAGTTGAAACACCAATCACCCACAGGGAGTTTTTCTTCAGTGTTCAATTATCTTGAACTGTTGTATCATTCAGTGTTCACAAGATTACTAAAGAGAATATGTACCAAAAGCGGTCATCATTGAGACAACTCAATGGAACAATGGAACCTAACGAAGAAGATGTGTTCCTGAAATGATAAAAAACAGAACTTGAGAAACCAGCATGGGTAGAAGATACTTCAGCACAGGCAAGAATAAAGTGGAACTTCATGTCTTCCCATCCGCATTAGAAGACACAATTTGTACTGTGGCATTTCTATGTTCACAGCTCAAGGAAAACTCAGCGGACTTGGCGTTTGTAACCGGAATAGTCGGAAAGTGCTGAGCCGAACCGATGCGACACCTTTTGATACCAAGGTTAGAACTACAAGTGGCAGTCATGGCAGTGAGACTGAAGGAACAGATAGTTAAAGAAAACGAATTTATGATTCAAAATAGCAATTTTTTCGTAGACTCCAATACTGCTGTAATAGATACGCAGCTTTCACCGCAAACAAGTGTTTGTAATGAGCCTAGTTGCGGAGATATTGGATAAAACTGACGCTTCACAGTGGAATCATGTGAGTGGTATCAACAATACAGCTGACTTCAGGACAAGAGTCATCAATGTTGATGAACTCAAGAGAAATGAATGGATCTCTGGGCCGGCCTGGTGGAGACAATCACATAACTAATGGCTTGAGCAGGTGGATTTGACCTTCGTTTCAACGAACAAAACGGACATACGCCCTCAATATCAACAATCGAAGAAAAAACCAATGGTTCAATTGGAAACCTTCAGCAATTTCAACCGGCTGGTAAATACAGTGGCATATGTGCAGCGGTCTTTGAGTAAAACCAAGCCGGCAACAAAAGTAATTCGTATTGAGCAAAATTGCTAAAGCAACAGTATTCAAGTCTCTACGGCAAGAACAGTTTGCTGAAGAGATGAAGTCTCCTTAAGTTGAAAAGGAAATTTTGAAAAGATTAGTAAGATTCTGCTGCAGTTTTTACCATTCCTGGATGAAGAAGGACAACGGCTGAATAGGCGAAAGTCATTTGGACTTTAATGCAAAGCATCCAATTTTGTTATATTGGAAACATCACGTTGTCGAATTACTTCTGCGTAAAGAGCACAAGGACAACAACCATGAGGGGTTTGAACTTGTCGGAAACAACAACGCTTCTGGATATTGGGCGTGAGAAATGCCTTGCGTTCAATAGAGAATAAATTTATCACGTGTCAAAGAAGCAGAGCACAAGCAATGGATCTGGTAATGACATCGCTACATACAAAATGGCTTTTTGCTTCAACATATTTTGCAATTGTTGGAGCATACTACTTTGGCCCCTTTACAGTAAAATGTGGTCGTAGAAATAAATAACGATGGTGTTTTGTTGGCTTTTATAACAGTACGAGCCGTGCATATAGAGGTAGTCCCAAAGATGGATACTGATAGTTGTATGAGCGCAATTATGCGGTTCATAGTTCGAAGAGCAAAACTGGTATTTTTGTGGCTGCATTTCTTTTATTGGTTCACTAATGGATGTAATCACGTAATTAAGCAGGTAATTGGTACAAATCTTTGAGTTATACTGCTCTTAAACATCGATTGCTTACAGTAAAAACCTAAATTGATCAAAATTAAGTATTAATACTTCAAATCTTATCAATGTTCACTACATATTTTAAACCTCAAAACTCCTTGAAGACAATTTTTTTTATAAAATTCCACGCTTGAAAGCCACTCCTTTGATTCCACTAACAAATCTGCTATTTGTATGTCGATCCGCCGAAATTGACTGAACAAGAAGCGGTTGAGCATATAGTTGCTCTCCCCAACTAAGTCGGGATCGCCACAATTGAGCCATCTAAATTTAGAAATTTGGAAAAAAATTGGAAACAGTTTTAATTTCTTAGGGGCAATGGAACGAGAAATATTTGACAATCAACCAAAAAACTCTGAAACTCTGTAATAACAACTTGCAATTAGTTTTAATATTTCGTTTCGAAACTAAGTTTTGATTCAAAATATTTTGGCGTTATTTCTTCTTATACACTAATGGTTAAATTTGTATTGGATTTGCCTTTGAATGAGAAGCGATTGTGAATGATACCCATTTTATGGGTTTTTCTGGTCCCTTTTCAGCAAGTCTTCTCAAAAGGGATTGGCGAAATCGTGGTAATTTAAAATTATCTCTCTCACAATTGATGATATATTAGTGCAGCAAATGTTTTTGTTAATTACGTGAACAGGCTTTCCAGTATTTCTGAAAAGTGAAGCATTTGAGATTAAGATGAAACAAAAAATTATATACAAACTATTTGTAGTGAAGCTCCTTATCGCAAAAGTTTGTGTGTTTTTTTCTTTATTTTGACAAGAATTCAATTTTTTTTTTGTTTTTATTGAAATTTGTCTACCCTGACTTTTGTTGAGCTTCTTTGACGTCTGTGTTTTTCGCAGCTTCTCTAGCTAGTAACAGATGTGCGGTGTCCCGCCTTCAGTTAAATTGAACGTGTGGTGTTGGTGGTGCTGTGGCTTGACGTCAGAGAACCAAGCTAATGAGCTTGCTTCACTGACGCTAGTGTTGGTGGTGTTTCACAAAATACCATAGCACTCAAGTTCCTTTTGGCACGATATGCCTGGGTAACCTTTACCCACCCACTGTTGTTTCTTGGCTACAGCTATGATGTTTCGTAGGACTTGCGTTACAAATCTTCTTTTGCTGCCTAGAAAAAGTCATCTATTTCCTCCTGTCACACGTGCTGATAGATATTGATATTTAAATATTGGATGCGAGTTTCAGCCTCAAAAAATATTTTGATGCGATTCTATTTCAGCCGCTTACGACTTCGCGAGTGACCAAATCGTGAACATTTCGCCCTCTGCTACAAACGGGACTCTTGGATCTTCATCTCTTCTAAATGTGAAGAAGTTTGACCAGATTGAGGTGAGCTATGAGTATCTGCAACTGGGCAC
This sequence comes from Convolutriloba macropyga, assembly GCF_964194025.1. Lineage (NCBI taxonomy): Eukaryota > Metazoa > Xenacoelomorpha > Acoela > Convolutidae > Convolutriloba > Convolutriloba macropyga. The sequence continues at coordinate 38,033,154 of NC_134476.1, forward strand.
TCCAAATGAACCCGTGTGGTATTATGGACATGTTGTGTCATCCGATGAAAACTCGTTCCCAGCCGTGCCAAAAATGGTTAGATAGTACTAATGAATATTTTCATATATTAAGTTGAACTAACTCTCCCCTCCCCCCTAGGAACAAACTACCTTAGATTCTAAATTGTTCGTTTCGAAGTTTCTACAAATGCATTTCTTCTACCTAATTTAATAGAGAAAAGAATCTAGCACCAATATAGTGTGTCAGATTTTGAAAACTGTGATTTTTGTTCAAAATTTTTTTAGGAATGAAAAAAATTGATTTGAAATTTTTTGCGTATAAAAACTCTGATAACTGAATCAATTTATAAAATCGCCCTACAGTACTTCATCTCGCTGTGCGATCTTTTTTAATTAAGTAATAAGATAGCCTTCTATGGAACCTTAGCTTGAAACTTAGAATTAGCTGTAAAAACTATAACCAGTTAATCAAAATTGAATATTTGATGTTGTGTTTCAGGGTCTCATACCAGTGTCTTACGTCATCGAAAACAGCGAGAGGTTCGTCATTTGTTTTTTCCCCTAAAATATCAGTAATTTTGTGACAAAAGAAAAATTTGTGGCCATTAATCACATTGGACTGATTGGGTTATTGAGAAATTCGTGAACGGTTTTCTTTCTGCAGGTACATTATAACAGTCTGCAACTGATTTATTTGCTCCTGCTTATAAAAGAAAAAACGAAAAGAAGAACTTTATTAACCATAGCAGTCGTAAAAAAAGAGAGAAAACAATTGTTACAAAACTGCCTGGAGTGTAGTTATTTAGCTAAGTGAAATTAAATTAATTAATTCTTAGCTCGACCAAAGAATATTGAATTTTTCCTAAAACGAGGTTGAGTAAAAATTTTAAATCTGATAATCTTCCAGCTAACAGTCCTATAAGTCGTGTAATTCTTGTTATCCAAAAAAAGTTTAAGGTAAAAGTTTTGCAGGTATTTTTCTTTTCGAGACTTTTTAGTTCTCTAGGAATTGAATTCCAGTCATTTGATGCTGGTTTCATAATTGAACGTTCTAATTTTAGAGTGTGACATATAGAATTTAAAAATATATCTCAGCTTCTAATGTTCTCGTTGATGCACCAAGTGGGCAAAGCGGATGCAAATGTCTCAGAACATGCGTTCAGAACTGTTCTCAATAGAAACGTTGATATCCGATTACGAAGTGTATAGATAGTTTCAATGTCGCACGCTTTTTGCCTCAAAAGATGTTTCACTCTGTCTTCGAAAATACGATTTTTGTCAATGTGTACCCCTAGATACTTGACGCATTTTGACTATTTGATAATTTTTTTCCCAATTTCAATTGATTCAGATACGTTGATACCTCTTTGTTTTGATACCGTGATTTTTTTGGGCTAGAGAAAGATCCGGCTAATTTGATCACTAGAAGTAAGATGGAAGGGGGTTATTACAGGAAATGTCCCATACGGATACCTTACGCCTTTATTGTTCCAACATTTATTTCAAAATCAGGGAATGTAGGCAACTTTTTTCGTCAGTCAAAAACCACGTTTTAATTATGCATTGTAGCGAAAAGAGAAATGCCATTTCATACCTTTTAGGGGCTATTTATGATTTTTATTCAAAATAATAAGTTTTATGGTAGGTTGAAAAAAGCTATTTAAAAAAGTGGAAGAAAAACAAAACATAATTGTTATAAACTTTTTATTAAATTACATTACAGAAATTGTATTGAATTATAAAAATTTTGTGAAATTAAAACAAAATAAATAGTTATAACTTTATAAAAGTACTCAAATGAGAGGACCAAAAATAACATTCTTTCGTTTCCTCAAGGTTTTAACATTTTTTGGTAATAAACAATCGATTTCCGATTTAATCAAAACAGAAAAAATTCATGAAACATGGCCCCTGAAAAAACTTAGAGGACACTAAATTTTTGATAAAAGAATTGAGAAGAAAAGAAAGTCATTCATTTTTTTTCCATGAACTCTAAACTAATTCTTCAAAGAACACAGTCCCTTGTTGCTAATTTTTGTAAATTTTTTGCCCAAAAAAATGAAATAAAACTGCCGATTTTAGCTAGAACTAAGTCTCTCGGGTTATTAGGCGCTACATTTGACTTTTACTTCATTTTCGCACATTTGGGAACATTTTAACAACTTAAAATTGATTGTGTAAAAAACTTAAAAAGGTGACTTTTCAGCACTACTTCCCTCTTCACAACTGTCATGTGTTTGCATTTTAAACATAATTTCTCCAATTTTTCTAAAATTAATTGAGCAATGAAATCATCTTAGAGCAGAGTTCACAAGCGTGAGGTAATTGATCTACTAAAAACGTCAGTTTTTGTAGAGAAATATAGTAAAAACTTTAACTTCATACTTTTTCTTCAATTTAAGATTCTGGTTTTTGATTAGGTATCCTAACAAGGGGAAAACAATAGTGCCCCGATCTCACATTTAGAAAAGTTTGTTTCGCTGGTTCTTCTTAACTATAGAATTCTCGTACTGTGCGCTTGGCTGTCAACAATTGTTGATGACAAAAACGCTTAACTTTAGATTTAATAACAAAATAACAGCAATTCAATAAGCATCACGTAACTTGCGGTTCAACATTGAACGAACTAACCATAACGTAACTAAGTTTGACTAAATTACCCACAAACTTGAAACAACAATTTACTAACTTAAACTTTTCTCAAATCAGTCCCTCATACAGCTGGAAATATTCTCCAGCTAATAACCGTCTCATAAGCCCTAGTCAAACGGCTATAAATACGAGCCTCGCACGTAATCGGTCAGGCAAAATAACTCAGCAGGGACGCTAGATAACGGTTAACAGAGCCTCTTGCTCAACAATACCGGCTAACTATGACAGACAATCAGTTTTTAAGTCCCTAACAGTTTAAAATTTCTGCGCTGCACTTATAGTGAAAGCCACTTTTATACTGAGCCGAGCAAGAACGAATCGTTCGCGCAAACAAAAGGATTGTCACTTTGGCTCAAGGATTTCAGCCTTCTCTAATCTTATTAGTTTGTGTATTTAATTCCAACAATGTCAATGCAGTAATACTGTGGCCTGTTGGATGCACATACGTGTTTAGTAAATGTCATTCACGATGGCCGAGATTCTTGGGCCAGAAAAATATTTATCCGAGTAAAATGCTTTTCCGGGGTTTGTGTTTCCATAGGCTGGTTTGGGAGTACGATTAGTTTCCGGCCTATTCAGGCGTTTGTTCAGTCTTTACATACACACTATAATACGCCGTGTTCATAGAACTTGAAATGAGCGATTTCGGAGTTTACCCAAAACATTAATACTTCTCCCTTCATTAGTAATAATAGATACCCTCCCTGTAATGCTGACACTAGCAATTCTTGCATACCTTTAGCATAGGCGTGCTTTAGTGTGACCACAATCTCACTTGGGTTTCAGCGTTTTGGTTTTCCAGAATGGGAGGGGCGTGGTCAATTTTCAACAAGCTACCAGCAGATTGTAGCAGCCTACAATCAAATAAAGAAACTCATGTAAATCTCTGTAAATGCCCCAGGTCTGTGTTTCACTATAATTGGTTCTTCAATTTAATTACTCAGCCATTACTTTTTTCCTTTGCGCGTGTCGAACATCTTGGGAGGTAGGATTTTTTACTTTATATTTTACGAAAGTTAGAAACAAATAGCTTTTTTTGCCTGTGCAGCTACTTTCTTGATAGAACTGCTCTCATGACTTTTATGGTAACAGTTCAATAATGACAGTGTTCATGATTCCTTTTATGTTAAAACAACACATGTGATAGCAGAATACGCCAGGGTTCCATCAACAGCCAGTTAGTGCATTCCAAGTCGTTGATAGAATATCCGCGATGGCTTAGAGGTCAGGTGTAAAACCATATTGATTAATTGTTTTGGTTTACGTTTCTCGTTAACTGCATTGCTGAGCTTAATGATCTTGACTGTCTAGAGTTTTATTTATTCTGGAAGGCTGCCGGATATTCACAGTTAAAATGTTTCTATTTAGAACGCCTAATTTTGGAGTCGGCCAAATTAAATCTCATGTCTAAACTATCAATCGCTGTGGTTTGAGCTCATAAGTTACGATTTTACATTCAATTTCAAAAGTAAACCTTGAAAAGAAAAGACAACATTCCTGTTAACTTCTCGCCAATAAGAAAAAAAAAGGGAAGGTTCAGTGTTCTACTTGTTCGTGATGTAAAGCTAATCAATAAGTTCATGTGAAGTCTTGTATTACTTTGCTGTGTTTTGGTTGTAATCCATTCGCAGCAATCTGTTTTGCAAATGACTGCCTGTTTCTTCAAATTAAGTTTTGCTTCAACTGTTCTCTACTTTGAAAGTTTGCTTTATATTGCAAAATATTTTAATTTGTTAAAAAATATAGTGTTTTTCTTTTATCGTTATGAAAAGTCGTAGTCAACGTTACTGCGGAAAAAAACTTTGATTTGATCTGCGAAAAAAATTAGACACAGACGGATTTGAAACCTATGCTAACTCAATGAAAAATAAGACCAAGATCATAAAAATGATTTTGTTAGGGAAATTCAAGGTTCAGCTTGTTGATTTTGTAAACGATTGTGTAATGGTCTTGTCAGAAACCCTGTTGGTTCATTTAAAAGCGGATGCAGTAAAAAATTGAAATTTGTTGCCGAAGAAATTGAATTTGTTTTCAATTTTTTTGACGCCTACTGCTTATGATGAACTTTGAACAAGCTAGAGTCTCAATTAAAAACGCTGTTTAGCGAGACGTTGCAATAAAATTCGCCTTTATTTGTTAAAATTTTCTAAACTGAAGAAAAACTTTAAATATAATCTTGTGTCAATTTGTTTCTCGTTTTGCAAATTTTTCGTTCTTGAGTTTTCCGTTTCAAAACAAAGAGGAGTTTTTTTTGACAAACTTGAGACTTATATTGGAATATTCTGTGCTGCGCACAGTATTTCACAAGCCGTCTTGGTTTAATAAGTATTTCAACGCCTAGTCCAAGACATTACTAGTTTTTGCTGCAAGTTCACAAATTATCTGAGAATGTTTAAAATTTGTGCCTGCCTACTAAGTTACTCTGCAGCCGGGCTTTTCTTTATCAACATGGTTTGCAAATAAGAAATTTTCCTATTAGATCAGAAATATCTTGACAATGTCTTTATCAATTCTTTATTGCTCATTTCTTTTTTATCTGCTTTTTTTCAGCAAGAGACCAAAATGTACCCTCCCATGTTCTACTAATCTAATAGCCTTAGCTGTTTGTTTTTTCTTGAATATTAGTAAGCTTTAGTTTTTTTGGATAACATTTTTACGGTAATGTTTAATATGATAAAATTTCTCTGTTATGAGGATTTGAGAAACATGCTATCTAAAATAATAACAAGCAAGTGAAGATTAAATTTATTCAGTTACAAAATTTGAGTTTTTAGGTTTTATTGGAAATGATGCAACTAGTTGACTTTTACAGCAAATGATTGTGTAATAATCTCGTGGAAATCCTTGGTGGTTCAATTGGAGTGGGTGGAGTAAATTGAATTTAGTTTTGAATATTTCTTTGACGTTTTCTTTTGCTTTTAATGAGTTTTTAACACGCTAGATTCTCAATTGAAACGTTTTATAACAAATCTTTACAATGCAATTTTGGGGTTCTTAAAATCTCATATATGTCATTGATATATTTGCGATAACGGTAACTAAGAGGAGATCTCTTCGCAATTTTTTGTTTTTTGTCACGATTTTTTTGCAACTATATGAATCACGCTCACTTCAAACCAGCTTTTTTCATTCATGCGTGCAATTATTTGACTGGTTTGCCTTCGTGACGTCGTATATCCAATTATTGCAGCGACTTTTCTTGTATATTCACCTGAATAGTTTTTGGTTGAAATGACCCTTCCTCTCTCTTAGATTGATTTTTTGCTAACTTTAATTAGAGGAAGTGAGGTCAATTGAGTATATTTTGATATGTCCATATTAATTGCAGACTTCTTATTTTTTTTTTCAGATTTATTTGGGTCCTATTTTTTACATTTGGGTTTTGGGTTTTGAGACTACAGGTCTATGAAGATACGCATCTGTTTGGTAATAATATTTCAGTTATGTTCATATGAGAAAAAAAGCCCTATTTTTCACAAAATTGATTTCGAAAATTTATTGTTTTAAACAAAAATAGAATAAAAGTGTAAACTATTGAGTGGAACAATACGTAGTCGGTTTTTCTAATGAGTTCTATGAAGATCAATTTCTTCTGGCAACTGTTTAAGAAGCGTTTTTGTCAAATTTCTATGTTTTGTGATGATCTTTCGGCTCGGATATTTGAAAAATTGGAAATTTTGCGATTTGAATATCATTTTAAGTAAAATTTTATTCAGAGATAAATTGTCTATTTTTTCTTGACACTGTTCGAATGAATTGTGGGCATAAATTTCTTGCGAAATTTTTGCTTTGAAAGTAGTTTCGATCTCAAAAGTATGAAGTCAGTGCGAATAATTAAATATATTGCTCTATTTTTTGCCTATTTCATGTCCTTTGCTTCATTTTTAAGAGCATTCTTTTTTGATGTTTCGATCACTGCGGGAGCGCTCTGTTTTTTGAATCATTCTTCTGTGACCATTCTCTCACGAAGGAGTAAACCTCTTCAAGTTGACGTTTCAATTTTCATGCCATCATCATCTTTATCTTTGTTGTACATATAAATGCAATCTATAATGACAACGATGTTTGCCTTAGTGTTTCATACCATAGTGTGTCAACTGTTGTTTCAGGGACATTGAGTTTCCTTCAGAGGACATCCTGTTCAAGTCGGACCTGGTCTCTCTCAGTTGTGTGTGGCCATCTCTAGTCCACAAGGAACTCGCGAGTTCAGTAAGTATAAACTAATTATTATTTACTATCAGTACTTATTATTTTTGTCAGTAAAAACGGAAAATACTGATTGAGGTGTAGCTTTAAGGTGTTTCAAGTGGTTATAAATCTAGAGGTTTTTAATACTTTATATTACCACACATAACAGCTGTATTGTTGTCATTAAAATTACAGGTGGATAGTCCTTTTGGCCAAATGCTCGCATGGTACTCCAGTCCTTCTAGACCCGCCGTATCAATATATTTTAAGTTTTTGCGTTTTTTAACGACGTTTAATGTTCAATGAGATTTTCATGAGTTCAATCAAGCTTGGTTTCATAGCAGAACAAAACACATTTTGCCTTCAGTGTCAAAAACAAAGCATCGTGTACATACGATCAAAGCAGAAAAACCGCAAAAACGGATCCATGAGCGCTACTGCTAAGAATAAATTTGAAGGTTGATTTCTAATTTTGTGCTCTAGCTGGTCTTTGTGAGTTTAACATGGGGCAAGAACTTCAAGAAATGTACGTCCACACCAATTTGTCATAATTATTGTGGAATTGTTTTCAACTTGATACTGATTAGATAGTGTCCTTTGATATATCTAGATGGACCATAAATAGCTGCGTTGTTGCGTCTACTCTTGAGGAATCACATATAAACCATCTGTAAAACTTTTGACAAATTTGCTCCTTCTTATGCAACAGCTACAAACAAATAAATTGTCAATGAGTATTATGTCTTCGTCACATTTTTGAGATGTTTTTTAATTAACGCATTCATCGTAAATTCGCCCTTTCTGTCGCTGTCTTGATTGAGAACGGAAGAACGGTTTTCGTTGAAGTCTTTTGCTTTGTTATCAAGCCAGATACCTCGTGTCTATTTTTCAGTTTGTCTGTATTTGCCTGATTTCCCCGAGTTACTTTTAACCTATCAATTTTGCTTTTTATTGTCTGAGACAACTACAATTGATCTCTCGAAAGCATTGTTTTTTGTGTTTTATGGACTCTCGGCTCCTCTGAACTTACTCATCTCAAACTGAATAATAAAAGAGGACTTTTAATGCAGTTCGTGCCTTTGCTTTCCTGTGGTTGATTAACGAGACGGCGTCATGAGACGGGAAAGCTCAGTTTCAAATAGAAACGGTACCCTATATTTTTAATTTTATCCTTTGATCATAAGCAGAATGCGAAATAAAGACTGACGTCTTATCCAGTTTGCTTTACTAAATTTGAAATTTGAGTTTTCGGAATTATTGTTGGTTTTGCTTTCTAAACTAAAATATCAGCGATAAGGGCTTTATCGACTGACATAGTTAAACCCTTCCGCTCTTTCTTCTGCAGGCATCATTCTGACTACAAAGGAAAGTTGTTTAATAAGAACGATGAGTATTTTATATATCAAAACCTATCAGTAATTGACACTCATCAGGGCAGTAAATAAGTAAATACATAGAGTAGTTCAATCCTCTCCTTTGAAATTGTTATTTCTTTTTACAGTATAACAGACTTTTGTTTCATGAAGTAAATGCTGGCGCTAGCGAAAACGAGAGGCGTATCAAAATATAGAATTTTTATTGCTGGCCAATCAGAATAGAGAAAATGTTGATACTGCTTTCTAATTGGCTGATTGCTCCATAATGCACTCAACAAATTTTCATGTTTTAAAATAGGATATGAACATTAACATATGCTCAAAAATGGAGTTAATCCGGAAGAGAAGAAATATAAATTGTGGTGAACGCAAAGTCAGCCGAAGTAAAAGTAAGCCGACATAAAAGCAAACCGAAAGTTATATTATAATTATGTAATCTATCAGAAATAATAAATTGTTAACCGTTCTAATTAACAGTGCGCATAGTATTATAGTGGATAATGTATTCCAATGCACCAAAGAAACAAAAATACGCCAAATTTTAGACAGCGGGTACGAGACTCAGCGGACCGCTGTCCACGGCCACGTCCGCTGTGGGATGTAATTCGGAAACCGCGTGCCGGTTATGACGGCAAAGCCGCGAAGCGCGCGCGCCAAGGGCAACTTAAAATACAGGTATCTAAAAATTTTTCGGCTTAAGTGACCTCATTTTCAAAATTCGGCTTGCTTGCCTATCGGCTTGCTTGTCTATCGGTTTTCGTGACCGCCACCGTAAATTTTCTGGGGGAAACTGATCTCACGTTTAGTTGTGAAAGATTCATATCAAGTACAACCCCACGGATGCATGGTCATGGCCAATGAGACATGTTCACATGCGGTAAAATATAGCATCTAGAAATGAGCTATGTCGAACTTTGGTAAATTAAATGGACAATGTTAGCGTCTTATATTTCTCGAACAATCAGGATCGTTACATTCTATATTTTTGCAGATATATTCGTTATGGCGCATCCCTAAATTCTATACACCTTTGCTGACATTTGCTAATGCGCCACTGGTGAAGAGTTTTCAAATAGACATGTATCGATCTAGAAAACACTATGTTGAATTTTATGAAGAAGGATTCTGTTATCCGAAAATCAACAAAGCATAATTTAATTTGCAGTGATTTATAGCATTCAGCCATGACCATGCCTCTTTGGACCGTGAGATTTTTTATGATTCTGTCGCTAACAATAATGAGACTAACTTACCCAAAATTTGCTCGTTTCTAGTTTCGACTTAACGTTTTTTTTGTTATTTTTCACATCCTGTTTTAAACAAGAGGAAATTTAGTTATGAGCTACAGAGCTATGAACAAATCAAAATAGCGAATGAAAGTTTCCTAAACGTTGATTGGCTAGTAGCGAAAACTACATTTATACGCGTCCGTCTGTTTACCTAGGGCTGGTGGCGCTATTGAATTTTGAAGACAAATTAAAGAGACAGATGAAGTTGTGATCACAAAAAATAGCTCATCGTTTTGAAGTCTTTTTTTTTGCATGAACTGCTCATAGATCTTTTTTGTAGAGTTGACGATTCGCTTCGTTCAAGTCAAAGCCATTCTAAATCAGGTTCTTGTTCTGTATGGCCCATTTTTTTAGGTTGTTCAAAAGTTCGGGTTGTTTACCCCTAGTTGTTCGTTCCAATTTCAGTTCCGATTTTTTCAAGTATTGGTGGTTCTCCTTGTAACTCGCTGGTCGCAAATTTTACGCAGTTCAGTTTTAGATTTCCATAAATCCGAGAATTCCAAAAAAAACTTTGCAAGTTTTGGCTTCCATCCTGCCGATTTTTGATTGATTTTTGACAATAAATGAACGCAAATGTGACGTCCGTTTCTTGTGTAATGATGTCAGACGTATCTCTTGAAATTTTCGCTAAATGTAATTGGTGTAAGGTGCACTTGGTATAAGGGAGCCAGCACCGTAATTTAGTTGAATAACAAAATCCTGGGAAATGGCCGAAATAACACTTTTTTCATGATCTATGATTATAAATTCTTGTTACCATTTTTTTGAATCTTCAAAGTTTCACTTTTTTGTAAATTTTAACGGTTTTTTGGAACCGTGGAAAGCCCAAATAACGGGTATTTTCAAGTTTTCTTGGGTTCTATTCGAAACATATATTTATAAGAACCGTGCGGGCGCTGTCTTAAGATAACCTTCCGCCATTTGAAAAAATATTGGGACCAACACGTGAATGGCAAATATAACAATCCCAGTCTCTTGATGAAGTAAAAAAAGTTACGGTCAACTTTTTGTCCAAGACTTTTCAATGACTACATTGTTCCAATTTTAGGTATTGGTGGTACAGTTAGAGATGATATTCTATTTAGAATGCCCCAGAGGTTTTTCATGACGAGGTGGGACGAAATCCGTGTCATTATCAATAAATTTCCTTCAAAGCTCTTATTGTGCTTTGTCGAGACGGTAATTTTATTTGAAGAACTGGCAGTTTTATAATGTGTTGTTCACGGGTCTGAAAGTTAAGTCACTATTCACTCGAATGTCCAATAGTCTTGTTCTTAATTTATTAAAGGTATTTATAAATATTAATGGCTCTTCACATCATTTGGTCCAGAGGAATTTTGAATTCACGAAAAGTTCCATCATAACGGAACTATTGTTCGTGGTTATAAAAAATAAATTGTAGTAGATACTATTATGCGCGGGAAGACACAGCTTCCCCTCGCTGGCGTCGAAAACAAAATTGATTTATTTATATTGTAGGACGATCTGAGTATGAAGACGCAGCTGCTCAAATCACAGCTTGCAGATATAACAAATGAAGTGAACAACTCTGTCGCCAACATGGAGGGGAGCTATGACAGACGGAGTCATCAAGAGGTCAATGACCTCTCACTTAGGGTAAATTAAATGGGTTTTGCATTTTTCGTTTAGTCCATCTCCCAGCTTTGTTAATTTGTGCACTTTGCCACCCAAAGACGCACGTGCTATTTTAGAACGATTTCTAGTATTTCGGGCAAGAATGGAAAAATTCGACTTTCTCTTGAGCTCCAGTCTCGAACAAATACTCTTTTGTGGGAAGTGCTTTTGTGCTCCGCAGCTATTACTTGTGACAATTATGATGTATTTACACCTCTTCACACACTCAGACAGATGTGGGAAAATTTCAATTGGCGTAGCAGTAGAGGTGCATTTTGGGGAGCTTTTTGAAAGTATCCAAGTTTTCCTCTGCGGAGATACTGAGGCAATCTGTTCGATTTTTTGGGCCCACTGACCGAAAAGGTTGTCCTCCAATCGTTGTCTTGTGTTTAGGCATATGAAGTAAACCTTTTTCTTCAGAAATTGAGTCTTTGGCAACTGAACAACTCAATCCAATTACTTCGGTGCAAGATTGTGCTGAATTTTAAACAAACAACGCAAATTTGTACTGCAGTCTTTCTGTAATTGGAAACGAGTGTAGTCTTTTGTAGAAGTTCTCGGGCATTTGCGAAACATCCAGATCAGAAAATAAACATGGCAGCTGTGTTTTGCAGAGGTTGAAATTTTCTAATGAGCTAGGCAGAAAGGTTACAATACAGTGAAGCACAATAATCTAAAGGCGATGTTAAAAAGCAGGTTACGAGTGGCTTCTTCAGTTCAAAATTGAGATGACATTGCGAATACCGCTTTTGTATCTGCAGAAAGGCCAGTCGACTGACCTTATTTACTTTAATTTGCTGTGCAATATTTCCAAGTTTTAATTCTAATCGTTTTCACTCCGCTTATTAGAAAAAACTATTTTATCGGTCTTCTCCTGGCTTGAGTTTAAGCTTTAAGTTTTTCTATAATCGATCTAATGTTTTCTTCTCAAAAGGAATCCAAAAAATGACCTTCATTAGCGTAAAAATGATGAACAACATAAATAGAGTGAACAACTTCCCTTAGACGAACAGTTCTTTTTATCTTTGTCATAATACTGTCTTAAGGAATATGCGGAAACTGCATCTTGCAGGGCCGACGAAAGGGACAAATCTGACAGAAGTTTTGTAGCAATGAAAAATTCAATCTAGTAAAACCTGCGACTAATTTTCTTGAATGTGGTAATTTCAAGCCTGTTTATATTGCTTAAAAGACAGAAATAAGATTCTTAGGTTAAGTAGAATTGACGACTTCTGATATTTCAATAGATGCTGCTAATTAATACTAATGATTCTGTTAAGCGTTACAATGTTAGAAAGTTGAAATGAGGAACTATTTTAGCCGGAAAAATTTTTGTCTTCGTTTTTCGGACTGTTTTGCTGTTGAGTGCCATTAAATTTATGTGGTATAATTGTTCCGACCCCTCTCGAGGGGGGGAGGAACTATATACTCAAATGGGTTTTTTTTGTACAGTCAATTTTGGCCGATCGATATATTCATCGTAGAGAGTTGAGACTGGTATCATTAGAAAGCTTGTCCAGCGTAGAATATGGAAATAAAAAGATTTTTTTGAATTTTGTTTTTGACAGGGAGATATCGAGGTTTAAACTTTCGAGAAAATAGAGTGAATTCCGTTGATTTCATTCACCTTTTTTCGGAAATTTTGACTAAAACTTCGCCAATTTTCATAAAATTCAATAAAATTTTTCAAGAAAATGTTGTTCAATTTACGTTTAAAGACAAAATACATTGTCGGCTATTTTCATTGAATTTTTGTTGTCACAAATTCCGGCTAAATAATTCACAAAATTCAGACTTTGTCATCAAAAACAGCACGAAATAGGTTCCTTTAGTCCACCCTGATTAATTTTGCAGGAAGTGCAAACCCAAAAACCATTAACACAATATTTGTAGATTAAAAGTTGAGAGTGCTCTGTAAATAAAACTTTGCCAATTTTTGCTAACTTTATTCGTTCAATATCAAAAACGCAGCATTTATTTTTGATTTTTTTAACTAACAAAATATCTATATCAATGACATTCCAAAAATTAAATAATCCTAATGGACAATCAGCATTAGCAGGACCAGTTCTGTACCTATCTTGGACCGTTACAATCCGAAAATAATTCGGATTGTCGTCAGTCAGTTTTTTAAAAAAATTCAATCTTTTTTATATTAATTAAATAACAGAACATTTCATATCAAAGCTTACTAGTGATAGGTCCTATTGGCTCCCTAATTAGCTCGAAATTAATTTATCTAGTTGATTGCTTGAAAGCTTATGGTTGTTTTGACTTTTAAAATATTTGATTTTTAAATAAAAAATGGCTTTTTGAACGTTGCCTCCATTTTTCTCTTAAGTTGGTCAACTTGTAGCTTAGTGTCAGCAATCAAAGAGTGCTCCTTCTTTCTGCTGAATTCAAATTTATTCTTTATTGTGGTTTTACGCCTTAAGTTATGGTGTTCTGGCTTTGATACTACTAGATTTCACAATTTTTTTTTAATTTTTAGGTATTTGCCCATTTTTCATGTTTTCTAGATTTGTCAAATTATCACGTTATTTTAAGTTCATATATAACATTTTTCTTGTTCAAAATAACTCACAATTGATAAAATTTAAACCCTTAAACATATTGATTGTGGTTCTTTACCGCTTCGACAGTACTTTCTCGAAGAATTTGATTGAATTTTTTAATTTTGTCTCGAACTGTCGTTTTTACTTTGTCTTTTTAGTCGGTTTTCATTTCCTGTACAATGACCCGGTTTGATTGGCTTTTCCGGGAGGATTAGATGAGCCGATGTACTGATATTAGAAGATAGATAATGGCTTTCATGACTTTGAAAACAATTGTTTTCCAAAATAAAAAAAATCGCAATTTCGCAATTTTGTTCTTTTTATTGTCTGTTTGTTATCTGGTCTCGTTAATTAAAGGTTAAAGATGACATTTTTTTGTCAGGGGAAGGTGTCAAAAGGGATTGGTGTCACAAAATCTAATGTTTTTAAAGAATTCGTTATGACTTTACTGGCTTCGACACGGGTTTTTCACAAAAAAAAGTAAGTTAAAATTTGATTTTTGTCATATTTGACGTTCTTTTTGTAGGCATAAGACTTGTTCTGGATAGTTGCAGGTTTCAAGGGCTTCCTTTGGAAGAATAAATGACTTTATTCAATTTTTTTAATTTGCAATTAATGGCTTTCATGTCTTTGGAAATAAATTTTTTTCGATAAAAACAAGTATTACATAATCTTGCTTTTTTCTTTTTGGTCTAATTAATACCTAGTTTGATTAATGAGAGTTCACATAATACATTACAAACAATTGTTTTCCAAAATAAAAAAAATCGCAATTTCGCAATTTTGTTCTTTTTATTGTCTGTTTGTTATCAGGTCTCGTTAAATAAAGGTTAAAGATGACATTTTTTTGTCAGGGGAAGGTGTCAAAAGGGATTGGTGTCACAAAGTCTAATTTTTAAGAGAATTCGTTATGACTTCACTGGCTTCCACACGGGTTTTTCACAAAAAAAAATTAAATGAATTTTTGATTTTTGTCATATTTGACGTTTTTTTTGTAGACGTAAGACATATTCTTGATAATTGAAGGTCTTATGGGCTTCCTGTGGAAGAATGGACGAACCTTTTCAAATTTTTCATTTTATAATTAATGGCTTTTATGTCTTTGGAAATAAATTTTTGTCGAAAGAAACAAGTATTACATAATTTTGCATTTTTTTCTTTTTTGTCTAATTGTTGCTTATTTTCCTAAATGAGCGGCCACATAATACATTATTGGTGTTGGTCGAAGGTGCAATCGAACATGTTTTGGGGGCCAAAGTATGGCTATACGGCTTCCAAAGCACTTTCTGGCAAGTTTTAATTGATTTTAAGTTTATTTGTTGTTCTTTTTGTAATTGCATAAAAAATTGAATACCAAGAGTTCTTAATTCATTTCTTTTGAAGCATTGGTAATTGTTAACCTATGGGACATTTTAGTTGATTCCTGATGGTTTTCATTACTTTGAAATTGATTGTTTTTTAAAAAATGAACTGGTGAATAACCATTTGTTTCCGATGAATTACAAGTTATTTTGTTTATTTTCAGTTTTATCTGACGACATTTTGAATTTGTTTTTTAAGTTTTTTTTAAAACGGACATAAATTTTTTGTTTGTTTTATAAATAATGTTTGTTGTGGTTGTTTGATTTTGCCGTTCGTCTTCGTTCGCTTTCTTAATTGGTCAACTTGTAGCTTAGTGTCAGCAATCAAAGAGTTCTCCTTCTTTCTGCTGAATTCAAATTTATTCTTTATTGTGGTTTTACGCCTTAAGTTATGGTGTTCTGGCTTTGATACTACTAGATTTCACAAGTTTTTTTTTAATTTTTAGGTATTTGCCCATTTTTAATGTTTGCTAGTTTTTTCAAATTATCACATTATTTTCAGTTCATATATAACATTTTTCTTGTTCAAAATAACTCACAATTGATAAAATTTAAATCCTTAAACATATAGATTGTGGTTCTTTTTCTTTACCGCTTCGACAGTACTTTCTCGAAGAATTTAATTGAATTTTTTAATTTTGTCTCGAACTGTCGTTTTTACTTTGTCTTTTTAGTCGTATTTCATTTCCTGTACAATGACCCGGTTTGATTGGCTTTTCCAGGAGGAGTAGATGAGCCGATGTACTGATATTAAAAGATAGATAATGGCTTTCATGACTTTGAAAACAATTATTTTCCAAAATAAGAAAAAAATCGCAATTTCGCAATTTTGTTCTTTTTATTGTCTGTTTGTTATCTGGTCTCGTTAATTAAAGGTTAAAGATGAATTTTTTTTGTCAGGGGAAGGTGTCAAAAGGGATTGGTGTCACAAAATCTAATGTTTTTAAAGAATTCGTTATGACTTTCCTGGCTTCGACACGGGTTTTTCACAAAAAAAAGTAAATTAAATTTTGATTTTGGTCATATTTGACGTTCTTTTTGTAGACATAAGACTTGTTCTGGATAGTTGCAGGTTTCAAGGGCTTCCTTTGGAAGAATAAATGAACCTATTCAATTTTGTCAAATTGTAATTAATGGCTTTCATGTCTTTGGAAATAAATTTTTTTCGATAAAAACAAGTATTACATAATTTTGCTTTTTTCTTTTTGGTCTAATTAATACCTAGTTTCATTAATGAGAGTTCACATAATACATTTCAAGGGAAGGTGTCAAAAGGGATTGGTGCCACAAAATCTAATTTTTTAAGAGAATTCTTTATGACTTTACTGGCTTCCACACGGGTTTTTCACAAAAAAAAATTAAATGAATTTTTGATTTTTGTCATATTTGACGTTCTTTTTGTATACGTAAGACAGATTCCTGATAATTGAAGGTCTCATGGGCTTCCTGTGGAAGAATGGACGAATCTCTCAAATTTTCATTATGTAATTAATGTTTTTTATGTCTTTGGAAATAAATTTTTGTCGAAAAAAAACAAGTATTACATAATTTTGCATTTTTTTTCTTTTTTTGTTTAATTGTTGCTTATTTTCATAAATGAGCGGCCACGTAATACATTATTGGTGTTTGTCGAAGGTGCAATCGAACATATTTTGAGGGCCAAAGTATGGCTATACGGCTTCCAAAGCACTTTCTGGCAAGTTTTAATTGATTTTAAGTTTATTTGTTGTTCTTTTTGTAACTGCATAAAAAATTGAATACCAAGAGTTCTTAATTCATTTCTTTTGAAGCATTGGTAATTGTTAACCTATGGGATATTTTAGTGGATTCCTGATGGTTTTAATTACTTTGAAATTGATTGTTTTTTTTACAAATTCAGCGAATTTTCTCACTCTAAAGTTTGTGTTCTGTTTTGTCTAATTGTTACCAAGCTTTATTATGAACTGGTGAATAACCATTTGTTTCTGATGAATTACAAGTTATATTTTTTTTTTCAATTTTATCGGAAGACATTTTGAATTTGTTTTTAAGTTTTTTTTTAAAACGGACATAAATTTTTTGTTTGTTGTATAAATAATGTTTGTTGTTGTTGTTTGATTTTGCCGTTCGTCTTCGTTCGCTTTCTCAATATCGGCATATCTCATCAATCTAATGAATCATTTTTTACTCCACTGAGTTATTTGCTTTGGAGGCTATCTTTTCTTTCATACACCAGTTTTTTTTGAAAAACACTTGAGTTTTTTGTGTTTTTCGATCTGTTCCTCATTTGGTAGACAATTAGGCCAAAATTGTGGATGAGCGGGGTCGGAACCTTATGTGCAATCGCACATTACCGAGCCGCCTTGTTTAAATGATGTTTCAAAGGCGAAGCAGCTATTTGTGTCTAGCAGTTTGGTAACACTCTATACTAGAGTTTAAAGATGGTTTTCGAGCTGTATCCCTTATTTGATTGTTTTCTCTGAAATATTGTAATGTGTTTTTCACTTCTCTTTTTGATTTTTTTGAAATAGAAAACGAAAAACCCGTATTTCCCTTTGATTTTATAGGCAACGTATTTCAACTGAAATGTTTTTTAACAGATAAAACAACAGACAGCAGAAATGTGGGAAATGTGTCTAAACTTGTTTTTACTGTACAGCGAAGTATCCGTTTTTTTATTAACTAAAGCTCCGGAAAGGTTTCCAAGTCAAGTTAAGATTCCATGAATCAATGTTCAATCAATCTGCCTGAAATTGTTTTTTATTCTGATTTTGGCGATAAACAACAGTGAACGCGTTGTTATGGAAAAGGTTAAAAATTTATTCTTCAAAAATTTTCAGTTTTTCTGATCAATGTCTATTTTGAGAACACTTTTTTAGACCTTTTTTATGCAAACAAATTTTTCAAATTGCAATTTTTCCCTGTCAAAATAATATTGCGGTTCCGCTATTTCTTTATCTGTAAGCTGCCGAGTGAAACTACTCGAAAATCCGCAAGCACTGCCGGGAAGTTCTTTGGCCCTAGCATTGCACCAAGATTTTTTCGCGCGTAATTTGCTATAATTTGCAAATGTAAATTTCGATGTTAAAGTGTACTTAGAACAAAAAAACCTACTTGAATTTTTTTCTTGTTACAATTTTTCATACTTTTAATTGCTCTCAAAGAAATCGTTTGGATGATGCTGATATTTTAGGTTTTTTTTCGCTTGATTCGATTTCTTCTTTGACGCCTTTAACGAGATAAACTAGTTAAATTAGAGGGATTTATGTGTCTGTCAGTGCTCTTAAAGCTCTTCTATTCTCTAAGCTCTTCTATTCTCTAAGCTGCTGAGGAATATAATTGCATAATAAGGTCAATTTTGAGAGGCGTGGACGCCTTCCCTCGTCATCAGTTTAAGAGCAATTCTTCTGGCGTTAGTCAGTTGCGTTTTAAAATGGAAACTCAATTGCCTCTAGTTTTTATATTCCCTCGTTTGTGGGCAAAGTTTAAAGTGCTGCGTCTCCGTTATACTCACTATTATTTTTTTGAGATCAGAGCTCTCGTCCAATCGCTCCCTGTTTTTGGTGCATGCAGTTAGGAGTTCTTATGGCTATTCATACTTTTTTCTGGAAGTGTACGTTAATTTTTTCTAACCCATGAGGGAAAAACAGATTTTGTGTCTTTAGTAGTTTTAAGTTCTCTTAAAACGTTTTGCAGGAATTTTCAGCGACATTAAGTTGAAGCATCGTGTTTTCTCCCCAATATATTTTTGATGGGTCAAAATTGACAGAGAGTAGGAATTTTGTATGAGAACAAGGAGGCTCGTTAATGTGCGTTCGCACATGATGTTCCGACCCGAGCTCATTTACATTTTTGACTTAATTGTCAACCGAATGAAGAGATAACAAAAACAGAAGTTTGAAATTAAAAAATTGTTACGAAACCTAGCTACTTATTGATTTACATAATGCCATGCCCCATTACAACAATCACGAGTTTTGCCATTAAAAAGACTACGAGAAAAAAAAACAAAATAAGCAAAAACAAAAAATTCAAGGCAAAAACTCAATATCTAAATTTAAAAGCACCTAGTAACAACGTCCGAATGCAATCAGATAAAACTTTAACTACGCAAAGTTACTATTTACTAACTATACAGCAGATGAAAACTTTCCATAATCAGACTAGGTAACAAGTCGACAAAGAGAAGAAATAATGAGGCAAAATTCAATAATCGATCAACATTTTTTAAACCAAATAATTTCAAAAGTCTTAAGAAACATTAGCTTATAACAAAATAATTCTGGGCAAAATTAGTAACAGTCATTACGAAAGCAATTGGACCTGTCTTTGGTTAGACTAAGCCATGGAAACGGACTAAAGTTACAGAAAACTCAAAAAATTACAAACAATTTGCGAAAACACAAATTATTGAAGCCATTAAAATCATTAGCTATTATCTGAATAATATGTATTTTTCTTTCATTTTTTGTTTATTCTAATTCAACTAGAATTATACTGAAAAAAGTTAATTTGGGCCACATTTTGAAAATCATTGGGATATGTTATTAACCGATTGTTCTAAAGGAAGAGAAAAAGAAACAAATACACCACTCGCATAACTTTTTATAAAAACGCATATTGTCCTACAAACAAAACAACAGTTACGTCACAATACCAATTAACATGTTAATTTTTAAAATACAAGGAATCGTATGGGACCTCTCGATGATGAGAATCAATTACAAGTTGACGAAAAGAACAACAAAAACTAAAAAAAATTGAAAAATTTTCGAAAAAGTATAATATCAAGAACTTTATGACTATTCGCTATAAACTGACTGCTTCGAGTAACACAATTCATTCAATGTTTAGTTACAATCTTATGAGATAGATCGCATTTTACGGCTCCAAAAAGAATAGAAAAAAGAGGCAAAAACAGCAAATTAAAAAAAATGAGCGAGAAAAGTGTTGAGTGAAAAGCCATTTGAGAAAAACTCAAAAAATTACAAACAATTTGCGAAAACACAAATTATTGAAGCCATTAAAATCATTAGCTATTATCTGAATAATATGTATTTTTCTTTCATTTTTTGTTTATACTAATTCAATTAGAATTATACTGAAAAAATGTTCATTTGGGCCACATTTTGAAAATCATTGGGATCTGTTATTACGCGACTGTTCTAAAGGAAGAGAAAAAGAAACAAATACACCACTCGCATAACTTTTTATAAAAACGCATATTGTCCTACAAACAAAACAGCATTTACGTCACAATACCAATAAACTTGCTAATTTTTAAAATACAAGGAATCGTATGGGACCTCTCGATGATGAGAATCAATTACAAGTTGACGAAAAGAACAACAAAAACTAAGAAAAAATTGAAAAATTTTCGAAAAAGTCTAAAATCAAGAACTTTATGACTAATCGCTATAAACTGACTGCTTCGAGTAACACAATTCATTCAATGTTTAGTTACAAACTTATGAGATAGATTGCATTTTACGGCTCCAAAAAGAATAGAAAAGAGGCAAAAACAGCAAATTAAAAAAAATGAGCGAGAAAAGTGTTGAGCGAGAAAAAGCCATTGCATAACTGAAAGTTTCAGTAAAAAATTTCCCAGTTTCAATTAATTCTTTGACAGCAATTAAATTCTTCTTTCTTAACAATATGCCTTTAAAAAATCAAAAGATACGAACAAATACATTAAACCCAGGAAATTTTTGAGAAAACCCGTAGTATCAACGCATTAAACTCAATAGATTTCAAAGGAAGCCAATAAATACCCTAAATTATTCCTCGATGGGACAACACCAATGTTTGTCATCCAAAAAGCATCAATAAGAAATTACAACAAATCACTGACTATGAAAACAACAACAAATACAGTCAAAATCCAAAAATTCAGTGGAAAAGTGCGAGAAATTGTCGAAGCCATTTACACCATGAGATTTTCTCTGAAATGTTTATCTATGATCCAATGAACGTCTTCTTTGGGTCAATGGGAGCTATTGATATTAAGATAATGTGATAAGATTTCAAGAGGAACCAGGATTACGAAAAAAATATACCAAAATTAAAAAAAATATGAACACTCATGCATGGAAGTCATACAACCAATAATTAGAAGATAAAACCAATAACTGGACAAAATGTGGCTGAAGTAGATAGGAAAAGAGACATGATATTACTGAGACTGACTGGCAGTTCACGAAAATAAGTTTACAATTGGTAATGTTCAAAAAAATTTTCGAAAAATATTTTCGAAGTCTTTGACAGCCATTAAATTCAATAGCTTTCAACGGATTTCAATAAATACGCTCAGATACGCCTCGATGGGAGGACAAAGATGTTTGCTAAGTATACCTAATAATGAAAGTCAAAATTTCAATTAAAATTACGAAAATCGGAGTCAAAGCAAAAAAAACATGAGCGATTCCTTGAAAACGAATTCTTTTAATCATTGGGTATCATTTGACTGTAAATAACTTTTTTTAAACTGAACCTCGATGTGAAAAGTGACTAGTCTCAGAGTGACTAAAAAAACAAAGAAAGGAAAAGTTTTCAAAAAAAACTGCACTTGAATTGAATTCGAGTTTTTTTTATAGTAAACTTCGTTATCAGACCAGAACTAGCCTGTTTATCGTCTTTCGTTTATTAGTAACTCAAAATTGTTGCATATTGTAGCCTGAAATATAATTTTGAATTAAATATTTTTAATAGAGAAAAGATCTAAATTTACATTAAAATTACACTAAAAGTGAACGAAATCATGCAAATATGCCGTTTTCACACAAAACTTTAAACCTCGATAACTCCTCGAAAATTACGAAATTAAAAAAAATCTTCTTAATTTCGAATTCTACGCTGGACGAGCTTTTTAATGATACCACGAGCATTTCTCTACGATGAGTTTATCGATCGGCCAAAATTGACTGAACAAAAAAAAACCCATTTGAGTATATAGTTCCTCCCCCCACAAGTGGGGTCGGAACAATTAAGAATACGAGATAAGACAGATTTTTTGCGTTTCTTGAAAGAATATTGTTTGTTCATTTTTGTTGTGAATTGTTATCAAGTATGGCCGATGAAATTCTTCTGTACATAATTTGCAGCTGCACATTACAGCCCCTCCTCCGTGAATCTACTATTTTCTTTCTTTTTCTTGAGTATGCCCGAAAACAATGGCTGAAAACGTTTTAGACCGAAAGGCGTGTTTAGTGAACAAGACTCGAATCGTCTAGATACATGATAAATCGTAATAACAGGCGCTTTTTGGTTAAATTTGATGAGGAAATTGCGAGACAATAACCTGTGTTGTTTAGTTATGTAATTTCTTATTTGTTTTCGTTTTCCGCATACTTAGTTACACTTTTGATATTTACTTGTTGCAAGATCTCGGAGATGAATATTTTTCCGTGGAATTCACCGTTAAATCTTGGGTAATCATGTGAGAAATCGTATTTAATATACAGGGGGCTTTGCACGGTATGTTAGTAAAGTTATAATTATTATTACAAGATTACTATTTGGCAATATCTGCTTATTTGATTTGATTTGATTGGGGCTCAGGTGAACTTTAATCGGTTTAGTCGCTTACAGTTAGGGTTATATTATTAATATTGGGGGTATATGCCTTGCGATTCCAAAAAATCTCACTTGTCTATATAGGTGGACAAATTCATCCGTGAGATCAACTTCAAGGATGTTTTGGTGCGAAATGAAGACATGAGTTTGTGCTACAAGTCCGGAAATATGACTGATTACCACGAAAAGGCAAGCTACACTTAAAGTATTCATTGAGCTAGTTAGTTGAATTCGGCTATGGCAACGAAATGTGCTTTTCAATCGAAAAAGCTTCTTATTCTGTTCTGAACTTCATATCCTGGCGAGAGATGTAAGTGCCCATTTTTTAATTT
Organism: Convolutriloba macropyga; assembly: GCF_964194025.1. Classification (NCBI taxonomy): domain Eukaryota; kingdom Metazoa; phylum Xenacoelomorpha; order Acoela; family Convolutidae; genus Convolutriloba; species Convolutriloba macropyga. The sequence continues at coordinate 38,056,093 of NC_134476.1, forward strand.
TTCTATGATTAATTTAAAGATTCAGATCTGAATGCCAATAAACTGGACGGGCATCTATGATTAAGATGTAAGAGCTCAGCCAAAAACTTACCCCTCGAACGTACTGGTATCTGTAAACATATTTCGGATAACAATGGTTGTATCTAAACGCATTTTGGAGAAAATATTTACAAGTTATTTAAAGTTTCTCCGAAATAATTGAATACTATTTTTTAGGTAATTGAGAGGCGTGACCGTCTGGCGATTGAAAATCCTTTCAGACCGAGAGCTTCAACAGTAACAGGAACCCCAACGACACCAGGGGTTATTATTAGCTCCTCATCTTACGCTGAGATTAAACCACAACAGTTCAGTCTCTTTCTCAAACTCGAGTCGCTCAAGTTCAAGGTGACGCCCAACAAAAAACACTGGCTGCGTGTTTGCGTCTACCCTGTTGACGGAACTCAGTAAGTGTTCGTTAGGATCAAATCTTTGGAATTTCATATTAATTTTAAGCGCCTCAGACTTCATATATAGCCGGCAGTTTAGTCAATAAGATCGACATAGAGGATCTTTTAAAAATAAATTATTTTTTTCCAAAACTAATTAATTGAAATTGATTTCTTTGATAAATAATTGGATATAAATACAGTGTCTAACTGATTTTTTTTACTGAGAAGAAAATGAACAGTGGTTCCAATAAGCGTGCTCATAAAGTAAATTTGATTATTCGGTTTTCTGCTATCTTGTTTTGTCGTATTTCGCTTTTGTTGTTGTATCGACACAGTGGATCAGTAATGTGCGTTTGTACATAAATTTTCAACCCGTCATATACCAATAATTTTATAGATTAAAAATAAATTATGGACTTTACCAGGATTCAAACCTACAGCATTCTGATACTTTTGAAGATGACGTGACATTTTCAATGTAAGGTTTTTTTTACTTAACATTTCTACGAAAATGATGTTTCGATCAAAATCAAAAACTGTTTTTTCCGCCAATGCAAGATTTGAGCTACAGTCGGCAAAGTGCTCTCCAAGGAAAACAACAAATAAAATATTTTTTTAGGAGAAATAACAATCAGCTTTTCTGGATGAAAGTGTTGAAAGAAGACTTGTTGCTCCATAACGAATTCTCATAGAGTTTTCAGATTACCGGTGCCAAGCGTAGAGGTACAAAAAAAGCCGTGAAAAACTGGAGGAATTTGTTAAAACCCAGGTGGAATATATCATGGTAAAACAAGATAGCCGTCTTATATTTACTTTTTAACTGCGGCTGAATTTTCGGTAAAGTAATGACAATATGGACTTTTTTAAGCGTTTAAGACTACCCAAGAGACTACACTGCCTTTCCCTTATGAGTATTTGAACATAGGAAGGGAGTTCATAGTTTTCAATTGATCATAAAACTGAACGAATTTTTCAATAAGTCACGTAGCTATGTAAACAGCACACTGATTTACAGTTCGTAGATACTCGTTAATGATTACTTCACTCGGCCTAATCGCTTCATATCACTCTTGCTAACGATATATATGATTTCTTCTGTTTGCAGCAAAGGAAACGAGAGACCTGTCGATGTAAAGCACGATGCGTTTATGATTCCGATCCAGATATACAGGCTGAACATAAACGCAGATGGTTCGACCAGTGAGCCAGTTGCAGAGAAAGAGGACATTGTCAAATACTTGAATCCCTTCACGTCTTCATGCTTGTTTGAGGTATTTTGGCTGAGACTGTTGCTCTTTCTTTTTTTAATGAACAGTACAATTTAATTTACTAACCTCGCTTTCACTCACATTTCCAATTCCCTTGCGAGAGGTTGAATTTAAATTTCAAATGTGGTTGTTGATGTATTATCATGAACACAGTAACCTTTCCAGAAGGTAGCGAAACATTATTAGGTGTGGGGTGCCTAAATTTTGGCTATATAGGACTGGGGGGGGGGGGGGGGGTTTGCGCTAGCGGCAAAGATCTGATCATTCAGCAGAGGTTTCAAATCAGTAATCAGTTTTGAAATCTACACTGTTAGGAATCGACGCACAATCAGCTATCAGTAATAAAATTTAGTGTTATACTTTTTTTTAATGAACCGATTATCTATCCTTATGTATTCTAGAGATTAGAATGTAAATATCTCTGCTGTACGGTTCCTTCATGAAAATGAGTTTTTACAGGAGTTTAAGCTGATGCAGAGTTCTTTTTCTAGCTTGCCAATCAACTATGAGACTTAAATTTTTTCAACTTGATCTTAGTCTTCTCTGTGTCCTCTCGAGTTCAATGAGTTCTGTTCCCTCTTGAATGCTGTTCTTTTTTGCTCCGACCCGAACTTATTTGGAGGAGGAACTTTATGCTGAACTGGTTTTTTCCTTCAGTCAATTTTGGCCGATCAATATATTGATCGTTGAGTGTTGTGAGTGGTATCATTAGAAGGCCCGTGAAACGTATAATATGTAATTTGAAAGTTTTTTTTCCAATTTATCTTTGTTTCGAGGAGTTATCGGGGCTTAAACTTTTAGTAAACATTGGGTGATTTTTACCTTTTTTCACCTTTTTTTTAACTGTTCGGCTGTTTTATTCTGCCAAAGAATGACAACGATACTTTCATTTTTCTACGTCAAGAGAGGGCTGCTGAATTTTTTCTTCCATATTTTATGAAACTTTCGTCTAATTTTTTAAACATCATAATTTTTTTTAAACCAAACCAACAAATCAAGATAATTGGGACAACAATTTTGACACTTTTGCTCGACCAAAGCCGCGAAACCCTTGGCTGCTTATTATTGATTTCATAATGGTGGTCTACAATCCTAAAATTTTGATTTTTTTGGTTCCTCTCGTTTTTTAATATTTGTGAAAATTTTTACGACCTTTTGATATCAGTCAGTGGTTAAATTTGAAGGTGACAAAGTGAGTAGTTCGAAAGCTGAATTTTTTTTCACGTGCCACGCTTCTGTTTTTGATGTTTTTTGTTGATCTGCCCCCGAATTCAAGAAGAGCTGATATTTGTTCTACTGGTGCATTTACGCTATTGTTGAAAGCGATCAACGGCGCTATTTATGTTTTGGACTTTGACACAATGTTTTCTTAAAAGCGTTTATGAAAATTTGAGTTTTGCCCATTTTTTTTAATTTCTGTTATCTTATCATAAAGTTTCAGAATTGGCAAGTCCGGCTGAAATTTTATTGAAATTACGTTCAGTGCGTTTTTTGTTTCTAGTTAATGACTAGTTTTTTTTCCTCGACGCTATTCGTGTGCTCATCTCTATTTTGGGCTCTTTAGTGGCAGGTCTCATTAGTTTTTTAATTAGGCTTGCGTTGATACTTACTAGGATTTCAGTTGATAGTTAAAAAGTTATACGACTTAAATTTCGTTCGTTTTTCGGAATTAATAAATTTTCAGTTTCGCCAATATTACTGGTTCATTTTGTAGAAATGTAATTAATTTAGTCTCAATAAATACCGGTTCCAGCTTGTTGAAAAATCGTGAATGTTGAATTTTGCCGTAAACATGGGTTTTTTTTTGGTCTCTAAATATTGTTTAAATCTCAATTATGACAGATATCATCTGCTCTCTGATCTTGCATTTTAAATTTGATTAGCTGGTTTGTGCCTATTATTTTACACAGGGAGATCATTTTTCCAACATTCAAGATTTTTTAACGTTGCCTTCTTGTTTTTCGTTCGTCCTATTTTATTTTCGTTTTGTCCCTGAATGTAAATAGGAAACAGTGTTTAGTGCACTCTAACTTGAATTGTTGTAAAATGGCAGACGGTTTTGATATATGGTTACGTTGTCTATTAAATTTGATGCCATTGATTTCCAAAACATGAGTTTTGACAAATGTACATTATTTGTCGTTTTCCCATTTTCTTTGACAATATTTTCTCAACAAAACTGGTTTGTGATTTGGTTATAAATCGCTTTGTGAATTCTTTCAGCATGATCTGATTGGATGATTTTAATTGTGTGAGCTTTCAAAAACAATGTAATATAAGTTCTTCATCTTTTGTTTCTTTTACGTATGTAGTGCCATAAGCTTTGTTGACAATCAAAGGCTGTTTTTTATTTTAGACAAGTTAACAGTTTTCGCATTCCTGTCCAGTTTGTTGCAATCATGTGACCGCCCGGCAAGAAATTAAAGGCCCACTATTTCGTTATCTTCCACGCAGTAGATTAATTTTTAAGCATTAGGTCAATTCTTACGGTATGCTATATGAGGTTTTTTTGTATGTTGTGCGGTTAGTTTTTGAGCTTGTTTGAATTACTTCTTTTAGTCAAAATGAATGCTGCACCAATTCCAAATCCAAACTGAGATTGTAAATTTTTGTCGACTTTTAATTCAGTTGCATAAATGAGATGGCATGTGCTTTCCAGCAAAATTTTATTGAATCTATGAAATGTTCATAGTTTTCATCTAGTTGTTATAAGACTTTTATAATTCTTGTTATTAATAGCCGCCCTCATCTTCTCAGCCGGCTATTATAGCGCTCCTATTTTTTTTTTTACTTCGTCGAATAAAAAGATGTTTCGCTTTACCTCATTTTGCCGCCTTTTCAACATTTTGCGTGAAATCTTTTTGACTTCTCTAGGCTAGCTTCTCTCTTCTCTCATTCTGCTAAAAGTGATTTTGAACATCAGTTGCTCAGCAAAGCAATTCAAAATGAACAGAGTCAGTATAAAAAATTGAAGTCAGAAATAGAAACGGGATAAACCCATAAAGCCCAATTTTAGATGCCCGCTATTTGAACGTCATTCCTATAAGTATTAGTTACCTCTCTCTAATGCTTATTGTTATTGGTAGTAGCCCCTGTAGCCTCTCTCTAAGAAACAGAAGTATGTTCAACTACGAAATGCCATCAAAATAAATCGGACTTAAAAAATGTTTTTGTACAAAAATCTTTTTTTTTTCAATATCTTCTGTTATTTCAATCCCAATCATGCTTATTGGAATCAATGGCGGCTATTTTCCGGCAATCTGCCGGGTATGTTTGAAAAATAGTGAGTTTTATCTTTCACCATTAGCTGTTGGTTTTTTGTTCTCTCACTTAAACAGGTTTCAGTTTAAAAAAAACAAATCTCATTCGGTCTTATGTGGTATTTTTGTCTCGCTTAGTGGTTTCAGTTCATATGTAGTATTCTACTGCGGGACATTTATTTCCGAACAGTTTTTGTTATTTACTGGATCTGCATCTTCTTTTTAAATCTAATTTGTGACTGTAAATTTTTATCGACTTTTTGTTTACTCTTAATGAAAAGTCTTATATGCATTCTAACAAAATGTTTTTTTTGCTGCCTGTTAACGAAGAATGACATGAATTGATTAATGTTTTTGATATATGGTTACATGTAACCTGAACGCCACTAATTTGCAAAAACATTTTGAGCTCTGTCTTTTTTGATTGTTTTCAGTTTTTCATTCAGCGCTGTTGCTGTGTGTTCTGCGAACTTGTATTGCCGTTTTCATTGGCACATTGTAGCTGGTATTTGATTAGTTTAAGGACACTAGTTTTTGAAGAAAAAGTTCTTGATCTTTTTGTTAACTAGAAGTCAAAATCACATTTTTTGTTTTTTGGCACAATTTGGTTTTCACTTAGAGTTGTACTTTCTCCTTCAGAAATTTTGTTAGTGAGATTTCTATCACATACCAAGGCTTTTTCCCAGTTCAATTTTTGTCCATGTTTGTGCAGAAAAAAAGAACTAACCTCAATGGTACTTAAAACGAGATGATGGGTATTGATGATTTTAACAGTATTAGCTTTCGAAAAAGGTAATTTCAGTTCTGAATCTTCTTTTGTTTTTAATAGCCAAGAAGCGATAGCTGATGCTATTATTGGCCTGCTCTTGGTTTTTTATTTATTTCGTTGTCACGATTTTTGTTACCACCATATGACGTCACAACCACATCAAATCTGCTTTTTGTTCATTCGTTCATACAATTTCAACTGAATTGCGTGCTCTCGCTCTTGGTGGAGTGAGTTTTTTTGTTCAGTCGCGTGATTAATATTTTGGTCACACTTGACTTACCTCACTCTCAAAAATGACTTCCTCACATTGAATTTGACTTTTATTTTAATTCAAAAAGATAAGGACAAATGGGTGTGTGTCAATCTAAATGAAGGTTATTTGTGCGCAACTAATAGAGGCAGCAAAAACTTATACAGATTTGTAATGAAAATATAACATATCAGCCTTCTATGAAAAGACGAATTGTTTTGGTCGGTCTTTTCTACTATTTTTTTAAACTGCAGATCTACGAAGCTATTGCGGCTATTTTCTGGCAATTTGACGGCTATGTTTTTATATATAGGTATATATAGGTATATAAGCTTTGTTGACAATCAAAGGCTGTAATGTTCATAGACAGCTTTCCCAGTACATCGTGTGGCAACTGAAGACTGGTCATCAAGGTTTTGTTGTCCTCATAACGTCGTTTTTCTCAATATATGTTGCAATCATCTGACCTCGCGGCAAGAAGTCAAAGACCTACTTTTTTGGTTATATCTTCCTCGCAGCAGCTGAATTTGGAAGCGTTAGTTTAATTTTTACGCTATGCTTCAAGGGGTTTTTTGAGTTGCGTTGTATTTTTTTGAGCTCATTTTAACTACCTCATTTATTCAAATTGAATGCCGCAACCATTTTCTAAATCCAAATGGGAACTTTCCTTTGACTTTTATTTTAGTCGAACATGAGAAGCCATCTGCTGTTCAATAAATTATCATTGAATTAATGATGTGGTCATAGTTTTCATCTGGATAATATTTGTTTGTTCACAATTCTTATTACTGAAAAATAGTGAATTTTATATTTCATCTTTAATTATTGATTTTTTTCTCAGGTGAACAAGTTCAAAAAACATAATTTTTGGGTTCGGACAGATTCAAACCTGCAATTTGTATCAAATATTAACTAATTTTTGTTTTTGATTTATCATTTTTGCGCTCTGACTCTATTTGTGTCTATCTTTTGAAAGAACTGATTCTCTTATACTAACTCTTTTTCTCTCTCTATTGCACACTCATGAAACACACAAACTCACATATACTTACACCCACACAAGTACTCGCGCACACAAACACAAACAAAACCCCGACACCAAAAAATTTTACAAAGGATTATTCGGCAATTGATTTCTACCCATGGTTTGTCATCGCTCATTTAAGTTGCATAAATGAGATGGCATCTGCTTTCCAGCAAAATTTTATGGAATTTGTCAAATGTTCATAGTTTTCATCTAGCTGTTATTAGAATTTTTTAATTCCTGTTTTTGAAAAATAGTGAGTTTTATATTTCATCAATAATTGTTGGTTTTTTGTTCTCTCACTTAAACAGGTTTCAGTTTGAAAAAAAAAACAAATCTCATCCGCTCTTATGTGGTGTTTTTGTCTCGCTTAGTGGTGTCAGTTTATATTTTGTCTTCTACTGCGGGACATTTATTTCCGGACAGTTTTTGTTATTCATTCAGCGCTGTTGCTGTGTGTTCTGCGAACTTGTATTGCCGTTTTCATTGACATATTGTAGCTGGTATTTGATGAGTTTAAGGACACTAGCTTTTGAAGAAAAATTTCTTGATGGTTTTGTGTATTTAGAACTAGAAGTCAAAATCACAATTTTTGTTTTTGGCACAATTTGGTTGTCACTTAAGAGTTGTATTTTCTGCTTCAGAAATTTTGTTAGTGAGATTCCTATCTCTTACCAAGGCTTTTTCCTAGTTCTATTTTTGCCCATGCTTGTGCAGAAAAAAACTAACCTCAATGGTACTTAAAACGAGATTTTGGGTACTGACAATTTCAACAGTACTAGCTTTCGAAAATGTAATTTAAGTTCTGAATCTTCTTTTTTCTATATGTAGGTATATATAGGTATATAAGCTTTGTTGACAATCAAAAGTTGTATTTCTCATAGACAAGATATTAGCTTTCCCAGTAAATCGTGTGGCAATTGAAGACTGGTCAAGGTTTTGTTGTCCTCATTACGTCGTTTTTCTCAATATATGTTGCAATCATTGGACCGGCAAGAAATTGAAGACCCACTTTTGAGCTTGTTTGAACTCTCTCATTTATTCAAATTGAATGCCGCAACCATTTTCTAAATCCCAATGGGAGCTTTCCGCCGACTTTTATTTAAGTCGAACACATGAGAAGCCGTCTGCTGGTCAACAAATAATAATTGAATCAATGATGTAGTCATACTTTTCATCTGGATAATATTTGTTTTTTCATAATTCTTATTATTGAAAAATAGTGAATTTTAGATTTCATCTTTAATTTTTGATTTTTTAATCTCTCAGTTAAACAAGTTTAAAAAACAATTTTGGGCTCAGGCAGGTTTAAAGCTGCAATTTGTATCAAATAATAACTTTTTTTTTTGTTTTTGATTAATCCTTTTTGCGCACTGACTCTATTTGTGTCTATCTTTTGAAAGAACTGATTCTCTTACACTAACTTTTTCTCTCTCTCTATTGCACACTCATGAAACACAAACTCACATATACTTACACCCACACAAGTACTCGCGCACACAAACACAAACAAAACCCCGACACCAAAAAATTTTACAAAGGATTATTCGGCAATTGGTCTCTACCCATGGTTCGTCATCGCTCATTTAAGTCTTCTTTGCTTTATTTGGAAACTAGTGTGATTTTCTGAGGCAATTGGATTGGTAATTGTAAACGAGAATATAATTTTGACAATTTTGCTGTTTCATGAGCATAATAGGCAAATTCGTTTTTCTAAAATCTCGCAGATATGTTACCAGCCAGACTGATAAAACAAGCTTTTTATCTTTAATTATTTTTTGAAACATTTCACATAACAAGTTTGTTTTTGGTACTAGGAGTTTCACTGTCAACGACGTATTTAGTTTGTCATATTACATGAACGTCCACAGATCTAAAAAAATCAACTCGAGGAGCAATTCCATATAAGGAGAAGTGAAAATCAATGTTTTTCTTTATTTCAAAAAAATATTTTATTTAAATTTTTTCAACCTGGCGATCCATAAACTCTCTAGCTCTCAAAGTCTCTTCTATTGAATTGTGCTAGAGAAGGTTAGTTCGAATGATATGCTCTGATTACATAGGGAATTAAAGTTTAATAAAAATGTGAAGAAAAAATTTCCATCTTTTTTTCAATAATAAGTTTGATTAATTTGATTTTCCTTCGAGGAAACCGTTTTTCTACTCTGTGTGGTTTTGAAAATAATTAGATGGTTGACTCTGATGATAAAGGAAGAAGTGTTTGCTAAAACAACTCTAGAATTTAGAAAAGGATACCCATGGTTCGTCATCGCTCATTTAAGTTGCATAAATGAGATGGCATCTGCTTTCCAGCTAAATTTTATGAAATATATGAAATGTCCGTAGTTTTCATGTAGCTGTTATTAGAATTTTATAATTCTTGTTATTCAAAAATAATGAGTTTTAGGTTTCATCATTAATTGTTGGTTTTTTCTCTCACTTAAACAGGTTTCAGTTTGAAAAAAAAAAACAAATCTCATCCGCTCTCGTGTGGTTTTTTTGTCTCGCTTAGTGGTTTCAGTTTATATATAGTCTTCTACTGCGGGACATTTATTTCCGAACAGTTTTTGTTATTTACTGGATCTGCATCTTCTTTTTAAATCTAATTTGTGTCTGTAAATATGCGATTCGAGCTTCCGCTTGGGTACTTGTAACATTTAATTTGAGTAGCAAGTCGTAATCCTTGAGCTAAATGGGCTTTGTGGTAATTTCCTAAAAACTAGCTTTTCCTAAGAGTATGTATACTACTACTAAACTGATGTAACCAGATGTGAACTTTTTGTTTTAACCCACAAACAATACTTTGATAGTTCTTCTAACACAGGTAGCATTCTTAATTCATATATTTTAAAGTTGATTGTCAAAGGAAGCCGGTGGAAGTGAAGGAGTTTGTTTTGATGGTATTTGTGTTTAGCACCTCATGCTCAAGAACCAAGATGGACGCCTTTTGATCTTCTGTGATTTGATGGTACAGAACAAGGCACTTGACGTCATCGCAACAACCAAGGAGCCAAGTTAGTCATTCAGAATTCAGTGGTGACGACAAGTCTACGTATAATAGGATATCATGATACCGTTTTAATGAGAAATAACAGATTGCCAGTTCATTACCCGGACCTGGGTAAAAATGTTGTTTTCTTAAGTCTCTTTGTAAATAAGTGTACGTTTTTCATTTATTGCGAGTCATATGAGCTAATATTCATTCGCACATGCTGTTAGGGCCCTCGCGCTCATCCAAAAATTTTTTACCATTTTTTGAATCCAAATTGAAATTTTTTGACTTAAAACTGAATAATAATTTGCAATATCGAAATTAAATCTAATTAGCTCTCAACTGAGTATCAGAACTTTTTTATCATTCAAAGATTTATGTCAAAATTTTGAACAACCCTCCCACGGCTCACGATCAAATCAATTACGAAAAATGCAACCCAATTATAGAGCGTCAGTTCTTTTATTTCTGAAATTATCAGAAATTTTTGAAACAAGACAAATTCGACATGTGAAATTTGAACAAAAATGCATGTATTTAGTCGTTAGATCACATGAAAAGTTCTACATTCAACCTGTAAAGGAACCAAGTTCCTTTATATTTTATCCCCCCACACCCTCATTCTCTTCCCCCCACCTACACTTTCGTCCTCCAAAACCCATTCATTTCCTGATTTCCATTCCCCCAACCTATTTCCATTGAAGCTATTTATTTAAGTTGATTTTATTGAAGAAGTCAGAAGTGTTTGACATTCATTTTCAATATAGGGATTTCCCGTTTTTAACCACAACTTGTGTGCCAATGGCGCGAATTATGATGTATTTATAGAGGTTGATTTGCTACCATGGTTGCGACTTTCAGAAATACAAATATTAATGAAAAGTTGTCTTGGTATGCAAGACTTAGGCCGAAGAGCATAAACATTTCTGGCGTATCCTAGGGTCAAAAAAGGACCTTTGAAACTTGCTCGACTCAGACTGGGGAATTTTTGATTTTATAGGGGGGAACTTAGGCATTTGACACTTAGCACACTTTATGCTCTGGTTTTGATAACTTCACAATTTTTAATCAAAAACATCACAATCACAAAAGATCCAACTGATTTTTAATCTGGCTCTAGAAGTGAAGACTGATTTGAGATTTCTCCTGAGAAGGATGCTTGCGTGGGATGCCTAGTCACGACAGATGGGCTAGCCTTACTTGCAGAATTGAAAGTCTTCATTTCGAAAGTTGGATTTTAATAGGCGTCTAGTTATCGTTGGATCAATAGTATCTTTCCGCATTAGTTCTGAAAGGAGTAGGGCCTCCTCTATGTGAAATTTAAAGCACCACTAACACACACATTGACTTAGGATTAGTTGCAAGGCCTGGTATGCCCTTGCTACCTTAAGGTTTATAGGAACGTGAAGTTATCCCCCCACCAGTGTCAGTAGACACACACAATAGTTAAAAGTTAGCCACCACAGGTTAGGGTTCTTTCAGTCGCGCTCGAAAAACAAAAAGGCAACGAAATAAACATCACATTTATCTAAGTTTGTAATAATTTCACTGATTAGTGAAAAGGATTAACTCTATACAACTTCTGATTAGCATCACATCTGTATCAAATATCACTGATTAGTGATAGCGACAAGCAAAAAACATAGCAAACAAACTTTAGGCAAAAAAACATTAGCTAAGCACAGTAGGCAACAGCCTCATTTAAATAATAGGTTTTAACAAAACAAAAGATAAAATAGGGCTGTTACAAGGAAACTTAGTGCAGTAACAGTGCAGTATAAACTTTGTAAAATAAGAAAAGTCTTCTAAAACAATCAATATGCCAAACAAGTCCAAAGCATCATCAGCAGCAAAGAACAGCCTAACGCAACAACTTCAGTTGAAAGTGATAGAGTGGAACGCAGTAAAAGACCTCTTCGAAGAACAAAGCAATAGTAACGAAGGTCTAAGCATACTACGTGAAACTTTGGAACTCTTGAGGTCTCAAAAAGTGCAGTTAGACAAAAGTTGCAATGAACTCATGAAGCTACAGCTGACAAGTGAAGAGTTGACAGCACTTGCTAATGAATCTGCCGAAAGAAACATAACCATGCTGAAATGCAAACAGAGAGCAAAAGCACACAGAACAGATGCAAGTGACACTGAATCCGTGATCAACACATCAGCAGCGCCTTCCCCTAATCTATTAAGAAAACAGTACCCTTTACGCAATAGAGCAATGAAACATCATTTCGCAAGCCGCAACAATCAGGAAAGTAACAACGCTGACTCGTCCGAATCAGAAGACCCTGATAATTCTCAACCCGTTCTGAACATTGAAGAGAGAGGAAGGAACCGGGAATTTCTCACAGGGGCACTGAGAACAGAAGAACGATCGAGAGAAGAGAACAATGTTCAGCGACAGAACCGACATGAGGATGAGGACGGCAGAGCTGGGCATTTGCAACAACCATGTTCTTTTCACAACAATAACCAAGCTGCTCCGACAATAAGCCATAGGTACACACCGCAAATTAATCAACTTCCACTGAACAATTTCAGCGGGCCTGATGGACCAAACAACAACGGCTATAACAACAATCTATATAATGGCTTTCCGAGTTTCACACCAGACTGGATGCAACACCAAGCACTGATGATACAGAACACATTGAGTTTGCCCAAGATTTCAATTGACAATTTCACAGGTGATCCTCTGAAATGGCATCAGTGGTTCAGTTTCTTCAAAGCAACCATTCACAACAACAGTGGCCTCTCAGACGCCCAAAAAATGACATACCTCCAAAACTCTGTAACACATAAAGCAAGGGATTCCATAAGTGGATACTCCTACAATGGGGACTACTACCATGAAGCCATCGCTGAACTGACCAGAAAGTTTGGCAAACCACAGCACATTGTCGCTGCATACCTGGATCAATTGGAGAAGTGGGCGAAACCCAGACTGGACGAACCAAACACTTTCGTGAGCTTTTCATCTTTCTTGAGGAGACTGGTACAAACATTCAGGCTTCACAACTTTGAAGCTGATTTGAAGTCTTCAGCTGTCTTGAGAATGGCCAGAGACAAACTGAACCCTACCATGATAATCAGATGGAATCAACACACAAGAAGCCAAGGCTTGCTGCAACCTAACCTTACCCACTTTGCTGATTGGATTGACTCCTACGCAGAGGCGTGCGAGGACATCTCCCCACAACGGAACCAGAGAACCAGAGTGAACACTTTTTCTAGAAGGGGGCCACCAGATGTGTCATGTCAACTCTGCTCACAAAACCACAACCTTGGTCGTTGTCCCGAATACTTGGAAAAGTCAGTATATGACCGACAGGGTTGTGTGAGGAGGTTCAATCTCTGTCCTAACTGTCTAAGAGCTCACGAAAAGGGTCTCTGCCAATCGAAAACAAGGTGCCTTGTGGACAGATGCAATGGCTTCCATCACTCAACACTCCATAGGACTGAGGCAAGGCATCAGCAACAAAATGCACAACCATGTGGGAACTGGAATCAAAGCTCACAACATAATACCTTCAGAAACCAAACAAACCAAAACCAGTCAAACTATGGACGTAACTTTAATAATGAAAACCCAAGGCAGCAAACGAGTACAAACTACAACCAACAGAATGGAAACATGAACAGACAATGTGGATCTAATAGCAGCACTTCTCACAGGGGCATCTGGAACAAAATTGGTTTTCACCCTCAGCCGATTAACGCGCAGAACAACAACGACAGACAGCAGAGTAGCAATCAGCGCACTGTAGCCCAACAGCAGGCAACTACTCCGCAACAAAACTACACTTGCAGCAACCAACAGGAAACTTCATGGATCAGACCGCAGATACAATTGCAAGCGATACCTGTAACACTTTTCAACAGAGATCTTTGCATTGAAACCTACGCTTTGTTGGACAGTGGCAGTGACAACACTCAAATAACAAAGAAGGTTGCTGATGCACTTCAAGTTCAACAACCGAAAGACATAACCCTACCACTAGCTTCACTTCACGGTGAACACTCAGTCAAAACAGCAGATGTCATGATCGGCATAGGAGCTTTATGCAGCAGTTGTCCTGTGATCAGAATCCCTGTGTACGCAACAGCAATGGAGGAGTTCCGAATGCCCAGAGTTCAAATTGAAATGTTGAATGAGATCTGCAGAGACCACTCTCACCTCCAGAACATAAGATTTCCAACAATCAGAGACAACCGGATCGGAATTCTGATTGGAGCAGATGCATTCACAGCAACGGTTCCCAGACAGTTCACAACAGGACCCACTGGCACCCCAGACGGAGTCAACACTCTGCTTGGCTGGACACTGACAGGGCCCATTCCTCAGAGGTACACGCAGAAGAGGGTCGGACAGTCATACAGCACAAGCATAACACTTTTCAATCATATCAGGAGATGACAAGACGATCCAGATGAAGATCTTCTCCCACTCTTCTGGACAATTGAAGGAGTGAACTTCAATCAGCGTTCTTCGAAGGGACAGTCTGCTGATGACAAAGAAGCTCTGTCCATCCTCAATGATACCATAAAACACATTGGTGACAGATACCAGATTGGACTTCCATGGAAGAAAGACATCACACTGCCTAACAACTACTTCATGGCAAAAGTTCAGGGGCACGCTCTGCAGCAGAGACTGGAGAGGGACACAAAATTGAGAGACCGATACGAGGAAACAATCAAAAAAGATTTGGATAAAAACTACATCACAACTGCAGACTCCAGTTCCAGACACTCTGTCTGGTACCTTCCCCATCACCCAGTGATCAACAAACAGAAACCAGACAAAATCCGCAGAGTCACAAACGCTGCTTCCAAATATAAGGGAATCTCACTCAATGATGCATTGCTGACAGGGCCGGATCTACTCTGCAACCTGCATGGCCTTCTTCTCCGCTTCAGGCAGTACTCAGTGGCAATCACAGCTGACATCGAGGCAATGTTCATGCAAATTGGCATGCAACCACAAGACCAGGACTATCTCCGTTTTTTGTGGACAGAGGATGGCAGTGAAAAGATCTTCAAATACAATCGACTCATTTTTGGAGCCACATGCTCACCTTCTTGTGCGATCTTTGTTCTGCAGAAGTGTGCAAATGACCACAAACAAGAACACCCAGAGGCCTACACATCAATCATGCAGCAGTTCTACATGGATGATTTCATGCAGACCTACCTTTCTGAAGAGGAGCCCCGCAGAAGTGCAGATGAGATCAAAACTGTTTTGCATACAGGAGGATTTAATCTGACAAAGTTCCTGAGCAACAGACCAGCCGCATTAGAAAACCTACTGGAAGAAGACAAGGCGGAAATGAAAGCCCAAAGAATCCTTGGTCAGACGTGGGACCCCAAAACTGACAAGTTGATGTTTGCAAAACCGAAGCTTCTCTACACAGGACAACAGATGACTCAAAGAAAGGTGCTTTCAATGGCAGCTTCTCTGTTCGACCCAGTCGGACTGATTTCACCCTTTGCCATCAGAATTAGATGCATTCTCCAAAGAATCATTAAAGAGGGAAGAAACTGGGATCAACCTGTGTCAGACTGCTACCAGCAAGAACTACAGGAGTGGATGGTTGAGCTCGACAGCATGACTTCAATCCAAATTCCTAGATGCTTGATTCCCAACACCAATGGGACCCATCAACTTCACACATTCACTGATGCCTCAATGAGTGCAATTGCTGCCATAGTTTATGTGAGGACAACCAACGCCGATGGATCTTGCACATCACAATATGTGATCAGCAAAACAAAGGTGGCACCAATCAAGCAGTTGAGCATTCCAAAACTGGAATTGGAAGCAGCAACACTTGGAGCAGAGCTGGCTGGGTTCTGTGAGAGCGAGATGACAACAACCATAACCTCAAAACATTTTTGGACAGATAGCACTGCTACACTTGGATGGATACAATCCAAGCAAAGACAGAAGATGTACATTGCCAACAGATTGACCAAAATTCATGAGAATTCCAACCCGGACAATTGGAGACACATCCCTGGAAAGATGAATCCCGCTGACCACGGCACACGAGGCCTCACCCCATCAGACATACCAAATCTGTGGCTTCAACCACCAGACTTTCTAAATACACCTCAAGACTCCTGGAATTTTGCAGAGGACAGTGATCCCCACATATGCGCTACACAAGCAATACATCTTCAGACGCCGGTCATTGAGGTTGAAAAATTTTCAACATGGAGTCGACTACTCAACTCTACTAGAATGCTGTTCCAGGCAAGAAGACGCTTCAAGGCAAAACTCCGAACAAGACAAAACGAATCACTTGGGACCTCCAACACTGACAATTTTGCATCAGATGAGAACGGGGCAAGGAACTACCTCATCAAAATGTCCCAAAACGAGTTGTTCTCAGGAACAATTTCTGCACTGTTGAAGGGAGACAATCTTGAGAAAGGAGACAAGCTGATGCCCTTCACTCCTTTTCTAGATGACGACGGACTCTTGAGGGTAGGAGGAAGACTCAACAAGGCACCTTTAACCTACAGTGCAAAACATCCCCTCGTTCTCCATAGCAGAAGCAGAATTGCAAAGTTGTTGATTGAAAAGGCGCACCATGACTGTGGACATCAGGGCGTGGAACATGTGAAGGCTCACCTGCAACAGACCTTCCTGATGATTGGATTGAGAAAAGTGCTGCGAAGTCTGGGGAAATACTGTTTCATTTGCAGACGATGGAGGGCAGACAATGTGAGACCGAAGATGGCCGATCTTCCTGAATTCAGATTTCCAGATGTAAACAAACAGTATCCCTTCGTCAACACAGGAATGGACACGTTTGGACCTTTCTACATTGAGGACAAGAGAGAGGGCACCCAAATGCACTACGTCTGCTTGTTCACATGCCTGGTCACCAGAGCTGTTCACCTAGAGGTGTGCCATGACCTCTCAACCGATTGTCTTCTCATGACCATTCGCAGATTTGTCTCACGACGGGGATACCCTGACCTCATTGTGAGTGACAATGGCAAAAACTTCATTGGAGCCAACCAAGCAATGAAGTTGAAGTTCCAGAGAACCTACAAGCTAGACAACGAGTACATCAGACTGCAATTGGCTCAACAGAACATTCAGTGGACTTTCAATCCTCCATTGGCACCACACTTCGGAGGAGTCTGGGAGAGGCTGATACAGACCGCGAAGAGGAGTCTATTAATAGTGCTGGGCAGTCGAAAACTAACACTCTCAGTTTTCCAGACAGTTGTGGCAGAGGCCGAGGCAATTTTGAACTCCAGGCCATTAACTCATGTGGGCTGCAGCATCTCAGATGAGGGACCACTTACTCCCAATCACTTCCTCCTTCGCAGACCACACATGTGTTTGAAACCTCTTGTGAACAGCAACCAGCGGTTCTCCACTAAGGACTTCAAGTTGACGCAGACACTACTTGATCACTACTGGAATAGGTTGCTGAAGGAATATGTTCCTGAGCTCAACAAAAGAGTAAAGTGGCAAAAATCAAATGAGGAGCTGGATGAAGGTGACGTTGTGTGGGTGCTCAAGAACTTTACACCCAGAGGCATCTGGCCTCTTGGGAGGATTGTGAAGGCACACAGAGGTTCAGACGGAATAGCCAGGAGCTTCGACATTCAGACGTCTACAGGAATGGTACAGAGACCAGCAGTAACCCTAAGCCGGGTATTCCCGCAATTGTCAAGTGCGCCGGAGGGTCAATGAAACAAGTTCATTGAAACAGACACGCACACACACACACGCACAAAAAAACTCAACTCGATATCAGAAAGAAAACTTTTGTGCTTTATTTTATTGTTTACGTTTTCATTTTAAATGTTGCCTTTTGTTACCGGGAGTGTAAAGGAACCAAGTTCCTTTATATTTTATCCCCCCACACCCTCATTTCCCCCCCCCCACCTACATTTTCGTCCTCCAAAACCCATTCATTTCCTGATTTCCATTCCCCCAACCTATTTCCATTGAAGCTATTTATTTAAGTTGATTTTATTGAAGAAGTCAGAAGTATTTGACATTCATTTTCAATATTATTTATAGTAAGGGATTTCCCGTTTTTAACCACAACTTGTGTGCCAATGGCGCGAATTATGATGTATTTATAGAGGTTGATTTGCTACCATGGTTGCGACTTTCAGAAATACAAATATTAATGAAAAGTTGTCTTGGTATGCAAGACTTAGGCCGAAGAGCATAAACAACGTATTTATTTTTTCTTTAATTACAGCATAGTTTTCCAAAAAGTGTTTCAGCGAAACAAATGACAAACGACGAAATTTTTTCTGCACTGTTACTTTGGCCCGCAATTTTGAACATTTGCTCGAGTTCACCATGCAATAATTTAAGATCAGATCTTGTCGCCTGCGAATGTGGTAGAGATTTTGTACTGAAACGATGCACGATTGCGTCATCATGTTACCTTGAAATCGACGACTACAAGATAAATTCGATTGCTGACAATTTTGAAATATCAACCCAAAATTGCGCTTCGAATATTGTCATGATACTACAGAACTTGAAAGTTGAATCTTTACGGGGACTTACAAACGCTTTGAAGAAACAAGAGATTCAGAATTTGGGTATTGGTTCAATCAAGATCGAAAGATGTAGCAACTTACAAGTTCAGAGCATAGAAGATATGAGTGATTTGACTAAAAATGGAGGATCTTTGGTGCTGTGGAAGAATCTAGCTGGCACGCATGAGCAATTAAACCTAACTAGACTATCACAAAGCCAAAAAAGGCTTAAACTGGATAAAAATTATGCCAGTGTAAAATCCGGTGGTTTTATTGATCTCGACTCAATTCAGCAAGAACTGGTAATTGAAAAAACAGTTTTTGAGGATGCAAAAATTGAAATTTTCTTCAATGGCAAAAACAACGCAAAGAACAAAACCGTTAAATGGGTTA